>NC_059269.1:12668628-12851128 GCF_017591435.1 Portunus trituberculatus | reverse complement strand
TTTTATTTTTTATTTTTATTTTTTTTTTTTTTTTGTGATGTATGTAGTGGCTTTTAGTCGAATGATTCTCTTGTAACTATTCAGATTTAATTGCCGTACACATGTGAAGCATAGCATATGTGATCTCTTTTGCAGCTCTTATTTTGTATATGTTTCTTTATTTTTAACTAATCTATGTTTTAGATTGAATTTCCCTGCTTATTTGTATGTTTACTTGTATATTCTCTCTCTCTCTCTCTCTCTCTCTCTCTCTCTCTCTCTCTCTCTCTCTCTCTCTCTCTCTCTCTCTCTCTCAAAATGATGGTTGAGTTTCCCCCAGATTCTGTAGGCAAGTGGTAAGCAGGGCTGCCAACTTATCACAGAAGTCTTGCTGAGATTCTTTCTCTAAATGGACCGTCATAAACTATAGTGAAGAGTTGTCAAACTTTACTTAAAATTTGAGCTCATTATTGTGTATATATTTGACATATAGACAGACCTGTCTTTTTCAGTAATTTAGATGCATTTGGTGGGGTATCCAGTAATGAACAAAAAAGGCATAGATGATCAAAATGGTCAGTAATCTACCATGGCAAAATATCCTTATGGCTCACTCTTTAATACGTAAATTGTAAATAAACACCATAGTATTTGCTGCACTTTATTATACTGTACTGCAATACTGTGAAAAGGGTTTGTTTAGTGATATGAAATTGAAGTACTAATGCAAATTTGAGGACGATTTTATGTTATAAGGAGATTGTATAGAGAAGTGTCTTGTGGATATTCCCTGTGTCCAGTACCCAACACAGGGTCAAGGCAGTCACACACACACCACCAATTCCTTACATTGTACAGCTGTATTCAAAGAATTATCCTTGATGCATTAAGCTTGACTGCAGTATAGAATAGATTCCTAATTAGCTGTTGTCTATACATGATAAGTTGAGTGGTTACCTAGATTCTCACTCCACCCTCCCTAGTTCATGGACAGAGGCAGGGAAAGTCCACTTGCATTACAGGAGAGAGATGGGAAGTGTTTGTCTAATAACTATTATGAAAGAGCTTATACAAGGATACATTCTGACTACAAGACTTCAGCTTGCTTAGTCACATTTCCAAAAGAATATTGGTGGTGTGTGTTGTTGGAGGGCGCCACTTTGGGTCAGCTTCCCGGGTACTTAAGTACCATGGCCCTTAGTGACCGTTGGTCTTCCTATCTTTCTGCAGCAACCAGCCAGTCAATGGCACCTCCGTCGCAGGCCACTGGTGACCCCATGAACCGCCTCAGATAATAGCGCACAGCAGCCAAGGTCTCGGTATTATGCTGTCATCTACTTGTTCTTCTGCCCCATCACATGAGTTCTCACACACTTGAGTGCTCACTCAGCGCGGGGGACTGCCACTGCTCAATTGTTTTTTGTTATAGCCAGAGAGGCAGCTAAACTTCATAACTTTTGATCAACCTTTCTTTTACATTGGCACTTTTTTGGCCGAAAAGTTATGAGTAATAATTAGTAGTAGTATTCATTGATCTTAGTTCAATCTATATTTTTGCACATGGTTAGCTTTGCTGCATTGAACTTGTGATGATTGTAATTAATAATTTAGTTCAGTAAAATGCTTTAGCAGACAGAAAGGAAAAAGCTATATTTCAGCTTGTCCTTAAACTGTCAATTCCACTGATACTGCCTTAGTTTCTTTATAATTGTGCTAGCCTATTTCCAGCCATGATCATTTACAGGATTCTTAAAGATTGTATTAATCATTTCTGAATCAACACTTATTTTTCTGATTATTGTAGTAAAAGATATTCCATATTAAATTACACACTCATAGCACTAAATACATCAGAATAACTTTCCTTTGACATTTTTTATATTTAAAGTCAGCTAAGGATCTTCAAGATGTGGTAGTAAAAGTAAAAGTAACCAAAACTAGCCATATCACAAATTTTCACGTGCAACTTTATTTGTAGTGCACTTACTTAAAATCTGTTGGTTATAGAGACACATTAATGTCATTGTTGAAAATATGACTAGCCTTTCTGTGGATTTTATTTACATTCCACCAAAAAGGAAATAATAGTTTCTGATAGGCAGTCTACCAAGATTCTCAGAATGAAAGGCTTTACAAGTAGCCATTAAATGTGTAAACTTAGGTGAAGGATACAAGTGGCAGTCCTACTGCAGCCTGACCCTCAGAGGTGACATTTGTGGCTGGCCAGATTGAGCCCTAAAATTCAGTCCAGCGTGTGGCATGGTCCCACGCTCCTCTGGGGGGGGCACCAGGCTCCCGGGGCTGAAATCTGGCAGAAGTGCAGGCAATGCTCAGCGCACCGCGCATCATGCTGGATGTAAAGCTTTCTGGCGGGCTGCACAGGCTTGGAGAAAACTTAATATTGTGTACATTTTACTTGTCACAATTTCATTGATGATAGAAAAAAAACTAAGCTTTGAATTATTTTTAATGTTTTTTTATTAGGATACCTTCCTATGATGAAAACCACTCATCTTAGTCAATGAGGTATTCTAATGTCACTCCAGGCCTGTGTGATAGCGCTAGTTTTCCGATGTCACAACTTTCTAGGGGGAAGCAGCACAGTATGGCTAATGAACTCTGCTTTGTTACAATTTAGTTTAATTGATCACAGAGCAGTGTTCATAACCATGTCTGGGTTGAGAATCATAAACCCCCATAGTTGTTGACATCATCATTTTGTCTTGTTGCTTCATTTGAACCTCCTTTTCCACAGGATCTGTTCTACTCAAGGAAGAATTTCAAACGCCCTGAGCTGCAAGTGTCTCCACATCGCTCCTTTGAGGAAGAAGCCTCCATGCTGGATCAATTTTTTGCTGGTATAAAAACCAGTATTTTGATATAAATCTAAGAAAGATTACACTTGTTCAGCATAAGTATTTTTTTGAGAAAACACCAAATTGAAAATAACGTTCCTCTTTCTAGGAGGCCGAGCATATTGCATGGGAAGTTTTAATCGGGCAGACTGTTGGTACCTTTACACAGTGTCTCCTGGCCGGCCACGCTATCTCCCCAATGCTGCTCGCCACAACTTGCCCCACAGCTGGTTAGTGTTACTACACAGAATAATGATTACTGCATAAGTTCATATTGAAGTTATTATTTTGAACCAATTTTAGGGGAAATTTCAGCATTTTCCTTCAGTAACTGATACTACAGAGCTGGTCAGAGCGGAAGACGTACCTGTGACATCCTGTGAAGGAAATTAATGACACAGAAATTATGTTTCAATGAGGGTATTCACCTAAACTAGTAATTGATAGGATGCCCTTGTGCCTCCTTGACCTTTTATGAGTCTCATGGGAAGTGAATCACCGAGGTGGTGTAGATACTGAGCATCAATGTTGTCCCATATGTCCTGAATAGTGGCTTGGAGGCATGGGAGGGAGGAGGTATCTCTCTTCAGTTTTATGTACGCCCAGAGATTTTCTATAGGATTAAGTTCTGATGAATTTGCGGGCCAAGGTTTTAAAAGGTTGAGATTGCAGAAATCAAACCAGTCAACAATTAACTTTGCCGTATGGCACGATGCACCATTTTGCATGAAGGTATCAGCATTGCACTTTTCCATACACTCACCTAACTCATCTAGAATTAGATCAAAGTAGTTATTTTGGTTCATACGAACATTCTTAGGCAAAAACACTAATTTTCCAAGACCATAGTAAGAAAAACAACCCCACACCATCAAAGAATCGGGGTTTTAATGTGTGTGTTGTGTAACGTGGATCGTAATGGATTACTACCGGTTCTGTGGTACACACGGTTTCTCTGGTTGTCTGTAACCTGAAAGCTTGCCTCATCTGACCAAAGTACACTACGCCACTTACCTAAGTCCCAATCTTTCTGCTGAGACACAAAATACAAGCCTACTGTTACGGTGACCATTGTGTGAAGCAAGGTTTTGAAACTGCACGGCAACTCCGGTATCACATGTCGCCTTTCACATATCTCACACTTTTTTCAATCACCCACCCAGTAAAGAGAGTTCCTGGCCTTAAGTTCCTTGCTGTGTATGCGAGGGTTGGCCTCAAGCTGTCTTTGAATAACGTTCAGAGTTCTGTGGGTCACACTGCGTTTACACCCTTTAGGGTTATAAGGTGGTGGCGAAGCCTCTCTTCCTCCCTCATGATAAATTTTGGTCCAACATTGAACAATTCTGAGAGCTATGCCAGTGTTCGTGGCAATTTCTTGATTTGACTTATTCTCCCTCACTAAGGCACAAATGACTGAGATTTGGGCCTTACCAATTAGTTTCCAAGGTCCCATAATAGGTAGTAACAAGGAACAATGGTAAGTTCACATATCCACAAAAAGGGGCTGTGAGGGGGATGAAAGAAAATTCAAATTCAAGCACATGATCCACAGGCAAACGTTGACTAAGGAAACATTATCTACTTTGACTACTGCAGAGTTGTCAGATAGTGACATACAACGAATCCCGCCATATTTTTAAGAGTTAAGAAGGAATGAAAGAAATTTGGTCCAAGTGGAAGTCGTGGTCCCTTTCGCACCTTCCGCTCTGATCAGCAGTGTAAGCAGTTTTATAAACTGCTTGTTCACTATATAATTGATGCTAACTCTAATCTTATGATATGAACAGGGTTGGGAAAGTTCACCGTGAACCTGACCAGACTTTAGAAGTACTGATGATGGATCTTGACCCAGAGAAAATGAAATGGTTCTGGAAAGACATCTGCCCCACTGCTGCAGAAGCCACTAAGGTAGGAGAATCACACTAGGTACAGTTTGAATATGTGTTGTCTGTTCAAAAGATTTAACCTTTGTAAAGTTGCTTGTCACTTCATTGTCATTTGCTTCAGTCACCTGATTAACCATACACAAGTAATTGTTATTTGTGTGAGTATCTGCTATGATGCACCTGATTGGTTAACACTATTTTAATCCCTAAAGGGCAGGTTTTGGGAATTCCTGCTTTGTCAGAGGATTGCAAAGTGTGGGAATTCAATTTAGGCTTTATGTTTATAGAAAATAGTAAAAAGATCCTCTAGGAATTTTCTCCAGAAGGGAATAAAGGACTGATATTAGTCAACTTTACATTACATAGGACATACATACAGTATATTGGATTAGAGATTAGTAACTGAAAAAAAAAAAAATCTTGTTTGCATTTCAGTAGTAGAAAGAAAGAGTGATTTGTCTGGCTGAATGACCTCTATGGTTTGGCAATCTCTCATAATGGTCACAGATTCTGAAGTATTTAATGTAAGGGATATTATATATTTATACATTTATTATATATTTTTCCAGAACTCTGGCATTGATAGACTCATTCCTGACATGGTGATTGACGACTACCAGTTTGATCCGTGTGGCTATTCAATGAATGGACTGATGCGGACTGTACCAGTTAGTAAACATTCCTTGTTAAGGCGAATTAGTGAGACAAAGCATGTAGATACATAATTTTTATCCATAAGCATTACCTCATATCATCACAAGGGAAGGAAAACTTGTACTACATATGTTCTCATGTATGTAATATAGATTTTGATAAATAGTGTATGTTATTGATTGATAAATGTTTGTCTTTGCAGGGAGGCTATATGACAATCCACATTACACCTGAGTCAGAGTTCTCATATGTGTCCTTTGAGACCAATGTGCCTCAGAAGTCATACAAAGATCTCATTGCACGTGTAGTTGCCACATTTGGTCCCAAGCAGTTTGTGATGACATTCTTCACCAGTTTGGTATGTCATAATGAAGCATTGTTTATTTGAATTATTAAGATTAGCTTTGCAATTCAAGTTTGAACGTTGTTTTTTTAGAGGCTAATATTTTTTACAACTTTGTTATGTTTCCTTTCTAATTTTTGCAGAAGAATGGTAAGAAAATTGATATAGAGGATGGGGACTACAGCGTGCCTCAGTACATTGACTACGATGTTGTTGATGTTCAGACCTGCCGTCTGCAAGCTTATGATCTGACTTATGCCCTCTACAACAGGTTCCCAAGTTAGGGAATCGTCCCCCACAAAGAGCAACATGAAATCTTGGCATCAGATACAGAATTGGAACCATTGTTCTTATGTGGAAGCCCATCAAGAGAAAATCATGATGATATGGAGCAGTTAACAAGTAATAGCTGCAAACGGGGAAGCTTATGGGCTAAAATGTCAGAACATGGTTTCTATCTGTATAAGCTGTCACGACGTTGTCTGCTGCAGTATTCTTCATTTTCCATATATCTTATGCTATTGATCCTTGTTATTAGAATAGAATTAGAATTTCGTCTGCTACATAACTCTTATGCCTACGAACATCCTGCAAGTAGCAAACGAGGATCAGTTAAGACTTATTATAAAATCTCTGTATCCTCGTGGAGCATAGGTTGCTGTTATAAACATGAGAGCTACTTCCTGCATGCTGCTTGTAAACTGAGGTCATCCTGCCTTCCAAGAATAATATTTCTGTGGTGGCAGGATGTGTACTCCTGAATAGAACCTTAGAAGCAGCAGTTGGCATGGTCAGTCTACATCATGTGGCAGGCACAGCCACTTCATCTTGAAGGGATGAGTCTCCCTTCATGAATGATTGCTTTCCATGATTCACCATCATTTGTGGTACAGAGATGTTCACTTGAATGCTGTACCCAGAAAATGATGGTAGGACCAGGCTCTTGCAAAGGGCCTGGCCAAGAGACATAGCTGGAGCTGGAGAAAAGAATGCAGAAGGAAGTATTTTGTTGGCGATATTTATGGATCAACAGTATATTGATGATGAATGATAAAGAAGGAGCAGAATTGCATTTTCTTTATCAGATATCTGTTGATTTTCTCTCTCTCTCTCTCTCTCTCTCTCTCTCTCTCTCTCTCTCTCTCTCTCTCTCTCTCTCTCTCTCTCTCTCTCTCTCTCTCTCTCTCTCTCTCTCTCTCTCTCTCTCTCTCTCTCTCTCTCTCTCTCTCTCTCTCTCTCTCTTCCGTATTACCAGACTGTAAAGTTTACAGCATAAACTAGAACATCACAGTAAATATATTAATGTTTGAATGGATATATTGATATCTTAACACCAGTATAAAGTCAAGTTTTCAAGTTCAATAGAGGCTCATAAGTATTCAAAGTTATCAAGAGATACATTCATACATCAGAATCCAGGAGAATCCCAAAAGTCAATTGTCAATGCTACAAAAACACTAATAATCATTGGACTGCTTATAAGATATATGTGATGCAATAATGTTGGACAGAATGAAACAAAGGAATTGGTTTTTCATTCCATATTGTCTTGTGCTTTTCTGTTATATTATGCATCAATATTTTATCTTTCCACTGCTATACTACTTTTGTCTTTATTGTCTTGTTCATTTCCTTAGTTGCATTAATTATATCAAAAATTTTGTTATCCTATTATTTATGTTATGTTATGTTATGTTAAATGGTCACTGCATTAGGTTTTATGGTACTATTATGTTTGAGGCACTGCTTATAGAAAGGACTTAACATGTCACCCATGGCCAATCCCAGTTTGTTGCATGAAATCATGCTTCATCCTGTCTTGTGTCTAAGACATATGATTATTTTATTGTCAAAAAAAGAAGAGAAGTTCCATACCAATTTCTTAAAATAGGTTGTACCTTACATTGTATCATATTCCCCCCAAATATGATTCTTTATTACAATTTTGCAGCCACAGGACATTGAATTGAATGATTTTCACAATGCACTGCAGTAAAAGTTAGCACGAAGTTCCTAAACCTTGATTGAAGTATGCATCAAAATTTGACAGTATAAGAACTAATTTATAATATTTTACCACTCCTGTTTAATCTTATATTTATATTTCATATTGCTATGCTCCTAAACTATATATATGCAGAGATTTAACTTTTTTGTTCACAGGATTAATTTTGTTGCATTAATCCATGTTTACGGAAACTTTATTTGAGTAATATTTATTAATTACAACTTTGTTAAGTCCACAGTTGCATGTCAGTGTAGTTGTAGCCTTTTCTTTGAAACTAATCTATATGAATCAGTTGATTAGATTATAAATACTATCAGCATGGAGCCATGTGTAGACTTCACTGGTTGGGTAGCATTTCTTGCCTTTAGTTGATTGCATCACTGTACACCTGTCTTGTTTGTATACCATACTTTGTTATTTGCTTGATGTCAGCTTTTCTAACAGAACTCTCTTCACTGCTATTAATTCATGTATTCATGTATGTATTCTAATACTTTTTCTTAGCCAGACGACTCAGCTCCTGGTTCTATTATACTACTACTACTATTGATAATAATAATAATTATTATTATTATTATTATTATTATTATTATTATGTTATTGTTATTTTATTATTATTATTATTATTATTATTATTATTATTGTTATTATTTTTATTTCTATTATTATTACTATTATTGTTATTATTATTATTATTATTATTATTATTATTATTATTATTATTATTATTATTATTATTATTACTTTTTTTTTCCCATGTAACCACATTGTTTTTATGTTGCAGCTATTCACAAGCAAGTGACTGGATGCGTACCATATAAGTGACTGATGTTATGGAATTCTCAAATTATTTATATTTGTTTGCTTATTTTTTCTATTTTTTGGCACAACAGTTTTCTACCATTTATACAGTATTCAGTAATTTCAAGATAATGATGACAGTTTGCTAAATATGTTTACTGCCAGAGTTGCAGTGAAGAAATTTTACCCACCTCATAAAGGTAGTACATATCATAATATGTTAGAACTATGCTTGTTTTATGAATATGAAATGCACACTACTATTTAAATGAAAGAAACAAAAAAAATTTCATTGGTGTGTGCATATAAACATAAGTTGTGTTGAGTGGATGGGTCAGAAAATATTTTTTTTGTGCATCTTTATTCAATGCCTTATTCACTGTGGCTTGTGGTTTGGTAACTTAATCCTTTATACAGCTTCATGTACCAAATCTAAATATTTTATCATTAGATATATCATAGAGAAACAAAGCATTAGGTATGAAATGTTTTTGAGCATCCAGTACCATACCAATATTGATATTGAAAATATGTACTAATCTAAGTACATAGCTGAGAATATGTACTACTGAATGTTTAGTATTATTTGTTTCATAATTATTGTGCAGGGGTCTTGAATATTAAAATCATATCGGTAGTAATTGCCCTGGCTGGGAAAGAAAGAGACAGTAAGTGTACGCATAATACAAGCCACAGTAAATGCATATATATTTAATACAATTATTGATACTAATAATTATTATGCTTATATTTAAAAGTGAGGCAGTTAGGTTTAGAAGCCCTAAGTGTTGTCAAAGCCTGTAAGCTTGTAACTGGGAAAATATTCTGAAAGATGAATCAGTAAATAGGATAATGTATACTGCTTAACAGTTACCAGAAGAATGTAATGCATAAAATGTACAATTTTAAGATTAATATTGCTTGGTACTACATACATACATGTATTTTGCTCATTACATTACCTATCAGAAAATATTAAAAGTCCTCAGCTAGTAATTCAACAGTGAGCTCTGTTCTATGAAATTAATATTCAGAGTAAAAAGATAGAGGCTGAAAAGTTTAAATTGGGTTACAGTACCTAGAAGTTATGACTAACCCCAGTTGCTGCAGTATGCCTTCATCATTAGAGTTCCACATTTATATTGGAATTATACAATATGGATATTGTTTTTATTATAAGCAATCTTTGTAAGACAGCATGTCAATTTTAATTCCAGTGAATGATGTAATTTTTAAACTGGTTTTTGGCAGTTTTCACCGACTTCCTATGCATTAAGTTCAGGTGTATTTTCATGCATTGTTGAACATTTCCCTGTTATCACTTGCTTATGGTTATGGGGTACATTTAGTTGTTTGATATGCAATAATTCATAGGTACCATTGGATTCTTCAAGGTGAAAAGAAGCTATTTCTGACAGATTTTAGAAGTTGTTAGTCTATGAAATGTTAATTTGTTTTAGATCATACTTGATTTTTTTTTTTTTTTTTTTTTAATATTTCTTGTGGGTCCACTGATATCAGAATGGTGCATGAGAAGCTATGAAGAAACCAAGTTGACCTCAGAAGATGTAATGATATCTGAGAAATAACCAGACTTTGTTTATGCTTCTAGTAACCTTAAAGATTAAGAAAAACAAGATATATACATCCAATTTATTTTTATCCTTATCCTTTTACATAGTTGTAATAATCGCTAAATTACAGTGCACAAAATTTCACCGTAAATGAAATGATGCGTTATAGAAATAACGTTTATCATAAAGCGCTCAACTCACATTCTCTCTCTCTGTCTCTCAACTTAATTTGAGATACCAAAAATCGTCCTCATCATCACCATCACAATTTATTTCTTTATTTATCGTCATATTTTTAAAGCTTGTAGAGACAAAATTTTAATGATGGGCCAACACATCACGAGATCAAGGAATAGCGTGGCCCTGAGAGTATCACGTGCAGCAAAAGACCTTAGTCGCACAGTACTCAACTATTACTGCCAGTGCCAGTACGTCATGAGGCTAAACTGCAGTCCACGAATGGATTATAATGAATCAAGGTAAATAATGATATTCATCAGTCATTCATGTCTCGATCAAATTCAGGTTGCATCTAACATGATAATGATTGATCCTTCCAAGTCAGTGGAGAGAGAGAGAGATCCTCATGTTGTAATCACAGATTTGACGTGAAATTCTTGTTGCAGATATCATAAGTTGTAGCACAAAAGTGTGCAGGGAAACGTTGCAGATGAGTATATATTACTAGGAACTTATACCTATATAATAGAAAAAAAAAAAAATCGGTATTTGAAGCAATTCTCTCAAAAAAAAAAAAAAAAAAAGTAAATAAATACGTCGAAGCATTTGAGAACTGCTGCCCGACTTATTTGTTTTCACTTTTATAGATTGGACACACACATGCTGCTGTTAATGTAACTCTAGGTAATAACTGGATTCACCGGATATGTTGACCACAGAGCTACAAATGAAGCTTTCATTCACGGTTACGTTCACCTTTATCTCCCATTGTCTGTTCCATAAGTTAGTGTTCACTTGGGCTTCAGTAAAGCACGCATGCAATGTTTAATATCATATTTTTAGTTGCAACATTAAACATTGTGTATTGCCTTGAAAGAATAAAAATGACCGGGGTCTTGCGAAATGAATTTAGTGTAAATCATTAGATATATTGGCCGCTAGGCAACTTAGCTGACTTGACATTTTCTTTGGTGTTTACATTGACACTGTAAGTAAAGCTGCCTTTTTATACATGCGTTTTACTGCTTTATAAAACTCCATATAAGTGGGAACAATGTAAAAAGACACATAATAAAGAAACCCGATAAGTTACATGACAGTTTAATCTTATGATAATAGAACTTTATCTTCCATTTGGCAACCGAGTCTAGCGGCGGCGCGTTTGTTCGTACGTCTGTGTGAGTGTGTATGTGTGCGTGTTATGTGTGTGTCATCATCAGCTGTGTTGTGGTGAGGTGCGAGGTGTGCGCACCGCCGCCTTCTGCAGGAGCCAGCTATTCCAGCCATGGCGAGTGAGGGCATATCCATCAATAGCACCAATGCGGAGTTCGGGGGCGGTGGAGACACAGAGACTGTGGTGGGCGTGAACAGAAAGGTGAGGCTGGTACAGTACAAAGAGGCTGGTAGGCGGGGGTACTCAGAAAGGTGGGGTGTTTGTTGATTCACTTCGGTACGGTACTCACTGCCTAAACTTCGCTGTAGGAGGTGAAATAGCTGCTCTAATGTATGGTTTTAGGAAAGCTGGAAGTGTTTTATTAGGGTGAAATAATGAGTCAAATGTATGTGGCCGTGAAGAATTCGTGGATACGTGACCATCAGATTCCAGGGCCAGTAATGTTTTGTTTGCTTAACCGCGATTTGGAGAAACTTTCTTCTGGGAATCTAGGTTCCCAGTAGCTAGCAGTAGTGTCTACATTCATCAGTACTTTTGTTACTAGTGTGAAATGGTGATAGATGTGTTTGTATATCGTAGTTGCTATGGAAGTGGTGATAAATACTGACAGTGGTGGTATTAGAACACTGATAACTGATTGGCTCATCTTATTATCTAGACCATGGCATTGTGAGGTAATAATACAATGTAGTATTTGTCTGCCACTGGTCAAATCTGCATATCTGATTTTCCAGATGATTACAACATGCAAGATTGTTAATATTCAAACATGTTTATATTAATGGAATATATCTGAAAGCAATATAAAAAAAATCCATAGAAAAGAGGTAACTCCTTTTGCTTTGTCCCTCATAGTTTTTTTTATGATGTGTGCAGTCACTAAAGCACATGATATATACTCAATGCCCCATACCTCATAACTAGAAATTAGGTTAATCACTCATGTTATGCTAAGTATAGGCCATGCTGTAGTAGTCAGTATTGTGACTCCACATCCTTACACCTTAGCACAGAAGGCAAATGAAATTACAGTAGCAGGACAGTGAAGGCCAGTCAGATCTTCTTAGACCATGTCAATCATCCTAGCTCAATTAAGATGTCTTGTACAGTATATAATGAGTATCCTGTCAGGGTTTGATTCTCGGGCACTCCCTCTAGTAGCTTATCTCTTTACATCATTGTATCACTTTCAAAACATGTCATGTCACTGTTTCACTGTCTGAAAAATTTGTATATCCTGCTACACTACTGTTCTGTTTGCAGATAGAAATGTTATAATCAGTGGAACCTTCAAATTTGCTTAATGAATTGAATGGTGTTGGGATTGAGGTAAATAACATTGTGAGCATTAATATAGTTGTTATATTCTTGGAGGAAAAGATGAATGGGTTTTGTAGATCCATAGAATAGAAGAACAAAGGAAAAAAAAATGAGGATATGGCTAGAGAGAGAGAGAGAGAGAGAGCACATCAACATTTTTATTTCAATTTATATAGTTCGCAAAAATACAAGAATGAGGGAAGCAGCAGAGATAACTACAATAAAGAAAATACATTGTAACATCACCTTGGTGTGTGAGAATAGGGCAGGAAGAAGGAAAGCAAACATGGAGGTAGAAAATAAAACTTGATCTCTTAGAATAATGATGACACCAAAATTTCAAACAGTCTGATTTGTAGGACCAAGGGAGTTGAAAAGGTATCTATGTGATCTTAGTAAAACAGTTAAAACTAATGAAAATGTATGTGGAAAGAGAATAGGAAAGGAACTGGACTGGTGACCATGGTTTAATGCAGCAGAGAGAAAGTGGGTAAAAGTGACACTGACATAACAGAATATACAACTTGAAAAAGAAAGAAAAAGAAAAAAACTCTTGATGCAAGCTTTCCATTTACTCAGCACATATATTGTATTAAGTATTCAGTAACCTCGCGCACACACACACACACACACACACACACACACACACACACACACACACACACACACACACACACACACACACACACACACACACGTCAAGTTACTCAAAGCTTCTACACCAAATGACCACAGAGGCGATAGTGTTTCCTCACCACTCTCCTATTTCTCTTGTAAACATAGCCAGTGTTAGGTTAGGTTAGGTTAGGGTTGGTATATTCATCTCGTGAGGGGCGAGTAGTAGTACCAGGTTCATCACATTGGAGTCAGGTGTAGAGAACGAGGTGTGTATCTCCCGTAACCGGATGGAGAGTGTTACTGGGAGGAAAAGGGTGGAAGGATAGTGTTAAGTTAGTATTATATTGAAGCGGTGTCCTTGGAGTCAGCTGATAACATTGGATGCAGTCAAATGTGTGTCTGACGAATATATGATAAAATACAAATCTTTATATGTTTGTGGTGGTATCTGCTCTTGATTAGTACTCATGAATGTTTAAGTGTAACGCTTCTCATTCTATATTCAACGCATGTACTTATCCTTACATTCAGAATTAAGCGTTTGCGTTTGTACACATATAGAAAAGTACTCATTGATAATACCGTTAGTGTACCGTATCCTCAGGCTCTGCGTAACTGTAAACACCAAAATGAAAATCTCGTTAAAATTAAGTTATGAATAATATAATTGATGTGGAGGAAAATTAGATAGACAAGTGTCGAATCATTCTAGACACTATTACGCGACACTATCTTGACAAATAGTCGTCAAAGCAATCATTGGGCAAACAGGTATATGATGAGAGAGAGAGTCGACGAGATTTGTTGATGTGATATTTATAATGCATATAGCACCACTCTTCATCTCTAACATTATGAACTCAATACGACCTATGAACTCCGTCCGGCTACACATGCCGTCACCAAACCGTGTAATTACTGATCTGATAACACTGATAGAGAGAGGAACAGGGAGTCACTTGCTGTTACTCAGCGTTAGCGGTGAAACTCCCGTGATATTCCATCTCAGTGCGCATGTCTATCCTCTTATTGTGTTTTATTTGCAGTAAGAGAAGTTGATAGGATAAAGAGGGTTGAACTGATTCTAGTGTGAACATGATTTTAGATATTCACTATTACCGAGAGGGAGAAAGTCAGCCAGCAGTTATGATATACATTCATGTTTAGGATGAGGAATGTTAATGTAAAAACGGGAAGATTTTAATATTCTAAGGGTGTTCTAGAACTCTTGGTGTGCTAAGACAATTCACTAGTTGTTCTAGAAAAGAGAGAGAGAGAGAGAGGGGTTGAGGGGAGAATGAAGTAGTTGCATGCTTATTAACTGTTGTTGCATTCATCTACGCCTGAATTTGCCATGAAGATCACAACTTTCCACTAAATGTTGCAATACTGATGTGTGACTTGAATGGAAGTGTTAGTCAACTGGGTAAGGCCTAAGTATATACTACTACTACTACTACTACTACTACTACTACTACTACTACCACCACCTCCACCTCCACCACCACCACCACCACCACCACTACTACTACTACTACCACTACCACTGCTACTGCTACTACTACTACCAATATTTATGATCCTTGCACATCAAAACAAGGACAATTTAATGTTTCACACCATGGGACACATCACAGCCCATAGTTCTTTGTTGGTCACTCCGGAATGAGTCACGGCGCACAGGACGTAGACTCGTAGCGTAGTCATGTTGGCTCGTGAGTGTTTCTGTAAGTCTACACGTACATGTACATGTGTGGGAGTTTATTTGCAGGGGTGTATCGCAGAATATTGATTTAGGTGGTGGTATTCCCTGCTACGTAGCTACACTTGTTTTGCGTGTATATAAATATTAAATTACCAGTAAAATTTTTTTTCCCGTAATGTATGAAGGAATATTGCCTTATGTTGTGTTTGAGTACATTCTGCCTCAAAATGGTGACAGTAAGGTATGAATTGTCACAGTTTTTCGCATCACTCAGAATAACAGCGAAGAGCAGCAGTTTACGAGGGCTATTTGGAATGTCGATCGGAGGACAAACTGTTATCGTAATAATCATGATAGTTGTGTTATGAAGGCACGTTTATCTTCCTCCTATTCCTGATGTACACGATAGCGAGGAGTGAGGTTACATTCATTTGATGTGGGAATTAACAAATGAACAACAAGGAGCTGATGAAATGCTGATGAATACTGAGCTCCGAACGTTTGAATGATAGTGGAAAAGGTCGGGCATAATTTTCCTGGTGTTCAGAATTATAGACTGTCCTTACATCTCATGGGAATAGGATAGCAGGACAGTTCACAATTCAGATGCTAAAGAGACCGCAAAAATTCAACAAATAGACCTCTTCATGACGTAAGATTTATTTGCAAAGATGATGAGCTTTGAAAAGAAAAAAAAAATCAGAACTTTTAGATATGGAAAACGGTACCAAGTTCTTTTCGTGCTTTTCACTGTAAGTTCCTCTTTTTGACATTTGATTCTCGGAGATATAGCAAACAATTCTGCTGTCATTTTGTTCATAATTATAGTCCTTACAGAATTTTTGGCAAGTTTTCAAGATAGACAAAAGCAAAGGACACCTAATCCAATGGAAAGCTGATGTGTTTTACGTGTTTTAGAGGATTAGTGGGTGGGTTTTGACATACACTTGCACCCCCAGAAATAGCCACGTTTTGAAATATTAAGATCGTGAGAGTATAATGCCAGCAGCGTCTTTGTCAGCGATACAACAGACCACGCACGAGTGATGAGACAGAAAATGGAACAACGGTCGAGGTTCAAAGGATACGTTATGCTGTGTAATCTTCAGTTAAAGGATAAGTAGTAGGCATATACAATAACTCTATTTAACTTCGAAATATCTAGCGTCTCTTAAAGATTGTTCTATTCAACTTCCTCTTTGTGAGATCCGCTTTCTTTCCAGTGATTTTTAAATGATCGTGTCGTTTTTGTTTCCATGCCCATGCAAAATCAGATTTATTTTTTATACGTACCAGGTTTCTGCCTATTTGATATTTTACTCAGGATCACTTTCACGGGCCACGATTTTTTATTCATTTATTTAACTATTTTCATATATTTCATCCTACGTATTGGTGACATCAAGCAGACTCACTCACAAGGAGCTGGAATGTCCCGCCACCACCACCTGTATTCATGACGTATTTTAAACTTCGTGACCAACTGACTCATGACAGGCGTGGGAAATGATAACTCGCCCCTCCCGCCACTCACTCCAGAGTCACGCATCCCACTGCCAGTCATTGCTCTACATCTGTGAAGTCGTTGTGTTCCTTGACCGTCACGAATACTGTATGTTTGCGTTCTGGCGTGAAATGCGAAATGTAATCTATTATAACAGTGAGTAATTTGTCGTATTGATAAAAACTGATGACATTATTACCTTTCTGTATTGAAATATTATAAAGAAAGTATATTTATCTTTAGCTTCATAATGGAAAATACATATGTACCACAAAGCAAAATGTTTAGCGTTCATACTCACCTCATCTTAATCCAGCAAGACAAAATTGAAATGGCAACTAAAACGGCACTTTTGAAAATTCATCGACCTTGATTCAATAAATTATTGAAAATTATTCTTGTAATTTTGTGCATGACTCATAATTGATATTACCTCGATTATACGTGCAGAACACACACACACACACACACACACACACACACACACACACACACACACACACACACACACACACACACACACACACACATAATTATATTAGACCTCTAGTGGATTAAAACTGGTATTTTGGGTTTATAATTGAAATATAAGCAAAAATAGAAGACTACTGATGTGTTGGCACAAGCTGCTGAAAGTACCATGACGAAAAAGAACGGAAGAATTAAAGTCGTTTCTTGAACGTGATTTTTAGGAATGATTTGTATAGCATTTAGAGAAAGAAAAAAAATGATTTTTTTTCGTGACTTGTAAGAAGAGAAGAGTTGAAAAACATGAACTGGACAAAAAGAATGCTATTGTGAGAAAGAAATCAAATGTAATCAGAATGAAGATGTATTATTTATTCGCTTAATTAGTTATTACATTCCTTGCTCAGTCACTCGGATCATATCGCTCGCTCCTTCTCACCTTCCTTCACTCAGTGGCTATTTAATCCATTCGATAATATGAACTGGATAGAAAGAATACAAGTGTGCATAAGGAAGAGAAATAAAATATAATGTAATCAAATAAATACGAAAATAATGAGACAAGTGAGAAGGAAACATCTATTTTAGCACATATGCTGCCAACCACGCAAAATTAGAGAAACGTGGCGGCATTTTAGTCGTTCAGATGTACAGAGATATTGGTATTTAGGGCGAGAAATATGAAACATTATCGTCACTTAACTGGCGGTTGTGCCCTTGTTGTGCAGAAGGGCGTATCACATGTCGGGTGCACGCCTCTCTGTGATCTGTGGTGGCGTAGGTAATTCACAGTTCGCATAGATCACTATACTCCATGCGTGCGTGTCACATGCTATAGGCTTGAAGGTGTGACTTATTATACTCGTAGGTTCAGAAACGCTTTGCTCTCTCACCGCGACTATTTTCAAAGGCCACTGAGATGACTGGCGGTGTTTTGAAGAATGTTTCTCCAGTTCATAATGTAGAAATCTTGTTAATCTGCCTCGAGAACTGTAAAAACACCTTAACCTCTTCAATACTGGGACACATTTCTACCTTGAGATTTGTGTGCGATTAGACCATTTTATTGACGCTAGGAATGATCTATGGAGGTCAAAAGATTAATGGCCACGGTCTTCAGTATTTTAACCCCAATATAAGTTTCTGAAGCTGTATAAAATCACCAAATAGTAAGCAGAATGAATATGGAAACGCGTCATCTTACTCGGGGCAAAAGAAAAAAAAATTGTAAATTTAAATAAACCCTTTTGAAATAGTGGAGGGGAAGCACAGATGTGTTTGAAAATATGAGCCTATATAGAACAGGAGGGAAGTTCTGCGTCTGCTTTCAAGAGTAAGAGGTAGAGAAGCAGAGAGCACTGGTTCAAATAAAGAGTGCTGGCAGTTTAACCCTACGAGACGAAATGAACAGATTTATTTACATTTAAAAACTGAAATATAGGTAGCCTGTCATCAGTGGAAGATTATTCTTTTCTATAGTTTATTGATGGCTAAAATTAACTGAAAGTTTTCTATGGACAAGTTGTTGGGAAGAGCAAGCAGTATGTAGAGAGGTATCTCCCCACAACCGGAAACAGATAGCAGCTCGTCAGTCTCCCTCCCCCCCACTCTCTCTCTCTCTCTCTCTCTCTCTCTCTCTCTCTCTCTCTCTCTCTAGCAGCTCGTCAGTCTCCCTCCCCCTCTCTCTCTCTCTCTCTCTCTCTCTCTCTCTCTCTCTCTCTCGGCCAAGGCCGTGAGTGAGTCTCCACCTCACCCCGCGCCTGTGTGCATGAGTGTGTGTATCCGACACGCCAAAGTGAGCACAGTAATGGCTCACTTCCTGTGGACGCAAAAAAGTTTAGTGCTAGTTTTGTTTATGTATGCACTGTATGTGATTTAAAATGAATACACACTCACGGCATTGCTTTGCTTGAATAAAAAAAAATGGACGTATAATAATAATGCTAATAAAAATAATAATGGTTAAGTGTAATAAGATAAAATTAGAATTATGGACGAGTTCCACAAGTGGCTGCAATTATTTCATTATGAAACCATTGAGTTAGAGAATGCCATATTTCGTGGCACCACAACTACGTGATCGCACGTTAAAACAGCAAACTACGTGTGAAAAGATGGGATGAAAACATGTTGATATACAGTCGGATTAGGATCAGACATTACAAAACTCCCCCGACAACGAAGCATCTCATGATCCAGCATCAGAGAGAGAGAGAGAGAGAGAGAGATACGCCTTCCCCAGGCCTAGACACTGGTTTGAGACCGAGCGCCGCACCGTTACTCAGGGTCCGGGAGTGTTTCTTTTATAGGACGATCATTCCTTTGGAACGGGTTCCTTCCACACAAATTTAACGTACAGTTTTGTTATAGCAAAACAAACTGTCGATGATGAATCCATGCACCCCCCCAAAAAAAAAAAAAAAAAAACAATGTAGCAGATCAATTACTGTAGTGGTGGTTATCGTAAGGATTATTTTACAGTACTCATGTTACGACACCGCTGCACTTCCAGGGTTAATAAGTTTGTCATCTGAAAACTTGTGTTGAAAGAACGACAGGAAGTCCATCTTATGCAGAGTTGGTTTGAGGAAGATCAAGCAGCCATCTGTATCGTTGCACTCCGCGGCACGTTACCTACTGATTCATTTTGATATCCTTGAACAAACTTTAGCGACCGGAGACTGTGAGGCGGTCTTTCTCCTTTGCAAGCACCTGAAAATTGTTGAATCTGTACACCAACATTGTCTATGGATGCTGTAATGTACTTTTATATGTATCTACTGTAATATTTCACTAGTTATCTCTATTCTGGACTCGAAATCACTGGTTATTTTCGGTATGAAGACTCACAGGCAGCCACATGTGTGTGTGTGTGTGAGAGAGAGAATCTAATTAATATTTTTTTAGCGATGTAACCCGGCCTGCGTGAGTTAGTTTTTTTTGTAGTATGGCTGCGGTATGTGGAGAGTCAGGTCCATCCTATGCACAGTAACAAAGCGGGTTGTGTCAGTGGCGCGCATGAACATGACCTTGAAGACAGAAATTGCTGTGTTCTGGGTAAAGATCACAATGTCACGGTTTCCATCATGGCTTTGTCAGAGAGAGAGAGAGAGAGAGAGAGAGAGAGAGATGCATGAATATATTATTGGAGAGAAGTTGTGTGATGTGTAAGTATGCGCAACCTCACTCGCTCCCTCTTTACTCTCTCTCTCTCTCTCTCTCTCTCTCTCTCTCTCTCTCTCTGACAAAGGCGCGATGGAAACCGAGAGGCTGAAAAAGAAAACGTACAGCTGTAGTTGCTTCAGTGACAAACGCAGGATCTTAATGCGGTGGGGCGTCAACTCGGTGTATATGTGCACGGATGGAATGGTTTCCTCGTCCCTATTTTTGCACTTGATGTTAGCTTGACTTAAGTATGCATTAACTTGCTAGGCTTCATAAGGTCTACCATCACTAGTCCTTGAAATGATAGGAGACGATCACTGCTCAAATTTGTGAGAGAGGAAGTCTTCACAGTCTATTTTTAAAAATGATTAGGCGTTTCACTTATGACTCATTTTATTTGTTATCTGCGTAGAAAGTTACATGCAGGTTTATCTTTGTAGGACGAGCTGGTGTACAAAAGCATTGATGTGATAGCTGGTGCAGATAACTATTTATGTCTACATCAAATTCATTATGATCTCTTTCTTATATTTATGATTTTTTTTCAGTCTTGTCCTTAACCTGAAATTTCCCATATCAATACAGTGATAGAGGAAAGAAAACGAATGTATTGTGCCCTTCAAGCATTTCTGCAGCTTATCATAGCTACTTGTGCCTTATCTTTCACAAACTAACGTTCTTTTGTCAAATTTTTGCATGTCTATCATTACTTTTTACACTGATATCTGTTATCCACTTTCTCCTCTCCTCCCAGTCAAGGCGTACTATTGTCTGTCACCATTTACTCATCATGGTGTGCAAATGCCAATCTTATACATGTTAATAGTGTAAACGTGGCATCCATAATCTTATTACGTAACTCATTTTCCAGGTGGTAAGTCAATGAATCATCCTTCCAAGGTCATTCTATTCACTCTAATTATCTTATCACGGAGTTTGAAAGTAGATACAGGCTTTGTTACTCTCCGTCCAAAGGGTAACGGAGGATTTTATTGGTTCTTCCAGAGTATACAAACACCTCAAGTCTATTTCTGGTTCTGTTCCCTCGGCAGCATAGCATAACGTGACACCAATCTCTGATATTGAGTTATATTAGCAGTCGACATGGCAGAGGCACAATAATGGTTTCCCTATTCCTCTCTTATTCTCTCTCTCTCTCTCTCTCTCTCTCTCTCTCTCTCTCTCTCTCTGCAACTTCATCATCTACAAATTTCTTCTTACTTTTGTCAGTATTTCCTACTTGTCCACATTATGTTTCTGTCTCCAATTACTGGAGTCGATGACTGTATAATGTGACTGATACAATCTTGCAGGAGAAAGCACCACTCTTATCTCAAAGAAGACTTTTCCGGAGTCTAAGTGGTCGTGACATCTCAAGTAATGGATCTGAAGGGTCAAATCCAAAGCGTACTCTTGGGACATTTGGCGGCGTGTTCGCTCCTGTATGTCTCTCCCAGTTCAGTTCTCTCCTCTTCTTGCGTGTGGGTAAGTACTAGACGTTACCTTTTTATTAGCATTATGTACATTGTGGAATTCTATATTGTGTAGTTGAGATGATTCGTGTTAAAGCTACACCTTTCCTATATTATTTTGTAATTTTGCATCCACATAAATCTAGAGGATGTATAGTTTTGTATATTACCTTATTAATTTCTTTCATGTACTCTATTTGTTGTTTAATGATTTTCAGGTTTCATTGTGGGGAACTTGGGATTGTTGGTGGCATGTGGCTCCTTGACCCTCGCCTACGCAATATTGCTCTTCACCATCCTCTCTATTTGTGCCATCTCTACCAATGGTGCTGTGGAGGGAGGAGGAGCATATTGTATCCTTTATTACTCTTCATTGCACTCCCATCTTCCAGATTACCTTCACATTTCATTAAAGAGAGACTAAAAAGATATAAGGCAGTGCATAAAGTAGTAATTGACTTTGTGAATGAAGTTGACTTGAAAACATAAGGAATATCAAGATTGAAATGTTAAATGGAATAAAGGCTTGAGAAACTGTAGGCACTAGAGAGAGAGAGAGAGAGAGAGAGAGAGAGAGAGAGAGAGAGAGAGAGAGAGATGTATGAATCCACACAAAAGTAAAGCATTATGTCAGTTGGAAAGTGGAGATTCTGCTCTTAGTTGCCTTGGATAATTAACCACAAAATTACTTATAAGATTTCTGTGGAAGTTTGATATATGCATGATTTATTTTTTTATGATTTTTAGATTGCAGCATTTAACCAAGACTTTTTAAAGATGCACAGTGCAGTGATAGAAAGCAAACTTCCTTAACAAGTTACAGATATGATCAGCCGAACCCTTGGACCAGAATTTGGAGGAGCTATTGGAATATTGTTCTTCTTTGCGAATGTGTTTAGCAGTGCCCTGTATACCACTGGGTGTGTTGAAGGCTTGGTGGATAATTTTGGTGAAAGTGGTAAGTCTTAACTGTGCCAAAGATTCCATATGTGAGCTAGGTATTTTTTTTATATTACTATTAAAAATTTTGTGTAATTTTATAATGGCTTTTCTATCACTGGAAGTTATGATTTTTTCACACTTGCCATTGCAGGAAGCATAACACAATTCCTGCTGGATGGGAAGTGGTATCAGTTTGGCTATGTTAGGTATTTTTGTATATTATTAAAAATTTTGTGTAATTTTATCATGGCTTTTCTATTACTGAAAGTTATAATTTTTTCTCACACTTGTCTTTGCAGGGAGCTTAGCACAATTTCTGCTGGATGGGAAGTGGTATCAGTTTGGCTACGGATCAGCAGTGAATGTCCTCAACATGTTGGTGTGCCTTGTTGGAGCTGGATTGTTTGCCAAGCTTACTGTTTTAATTTATGCTGTCGTCCTTATCTGCACCGGTTCAGTCATTCTCAGTTACTTGGTTGAACATGATGCAATATCAGTAAGTCCATTTCTCTATATTTTGTTTGATTAGTTACTTCTTTGTGTATTATCTGATAAGAAACAAAAGTCGAAATAATAATAATTTTTGTGTCTGATATATGTTTTTCTCCACAGAAAGGTACAAAGCTTATGTGTAGATATGCAGAGATTGTAATAATATTGTGTAATACAGAAATTTTTCTCTGCATTCAGGTTCCTATTCCATCTTCAAATCCCATAGTGAATGACACCAATCCTCTGAATGGCACATACACTGGTTTCTCAGCCAGAACTTTAAAGAATAATTTATACATCAATTATTCTCATGATTACACCAACTGTGATGATGATGAAGACTATTCCACTTGCATAACAGTGAATTTTGCCATGACCTTCGGAGTTTTATTCAGCGGCGTCACGGGCATCATGGCTGGAGCCAACATGTCTGGTGAGATGATCTTTTGTGTGTGTAGTGATTCTTATTGTGAGTAATTGATTGTGATCATCCACAACTCCATCAAAAAAGTTTAGCCAAGCATTGTCAACCTTAGTCTTTGTTTGCATGACTAGCAATTACTTTAATTTTATTTGTTGGGTTGATCTGGGAGAATGTTTATGACTTCCATCTGTGTCATGTTTCTTTCAGGTGAAATGAAGGATCCAGGGAGAAGCATTCCAAGGGGAACTCTCATAGCTGTTCTCTTTACTTTTGCCACATATCTGCTTTTATTTGTTCTGACGGCTGCTACAACAGAGAGATTCCTCTTGACAAATAACTACATATTTATGATGGGAATCAGTTTATGGAGACCTTTTATTACTATTGGTAAGTTTTGAAAGTTTGCATTTTAATATATGTTACCTTTACAATTGTCATGTAAGCAGAATAGGTATGGTAGTTAATGAATGGCAATTTTTCATACAACTTGCCATCTTTGGAACAAAAATATTGACATGTAATAGAAAGCAGAATAATGAAAATTTGTAAGTTCTTGAAAGGTATTGTATTTTGTTTCAGGTATTATAACAGCAACATTAAGTGCCAGCTTGAGTAATATTATTGGATCCTCAAGAGTCCTGGAAGCTTTGGTAAAAGACAATATATATGGTAAGGTAACATTTCTCTTTTCCCAACTTTGTATATTAAGGAAATGATAACCACACACACACACACACACACACACACACACACACACACACACACACACACACACACACACACACACACACACACACACACACACACACACACACACACACACATACATGATGCGAAGTTGTGTAGGTGAGTGAAGAGTGAAAAAGATTGTGAAATTTTACAGGCAGATCTGGATAGGATTTGGGAGTGGAGCAAGAGGTGGGAGATGGAATTTAATCTAAGCAAAAGTCATGTGATGGAGATGGGGAAGAGTGGAAGACGGCCAAGAGGGTCATATAAGATGGGTGAAGGAGTAGTGTTGAAAAAGGTGGAAAAGGAAAAGGATTTGGGAGTGATAATACAAGACCATGGGCAGTTTGAGGCTCATATTGACAAGATGTTTGGAGAAACATATAATTTGATTAGAAATATTGGATTAGCCTTTCATTATATGGATAAAGATATGATGAAGAAATTAATTAGTATGGTAATTAGACCAAGATTGGAATATGCTGGGTGGTTTGGTCCCCTTATAAAAAGAAGCATATAAGGAAGTTGGAGAGATTGCAGAGAATGGCAACAAAATGGTTCCGGAATTGGCAGAAATGACCTATGAGGAGAGATTAAAAGAAATGAATTTGCTTACCTTGGAACAAAGAAGAGAAAGAGGAGATTTAATACAGGTTTATAAACTGTTGAACGGACTGGATGAAGTGGATAATGAGCAAATGATGTTGAGAGAGGAAAATTTAAATAGAACTACGAGATCGCATAGTAAAAAGATAGCCAAGGGAATATGCTTGAAGGATGTGAAGAAATATAGTTTCCCACAAAGATGTGTGGAGGTGTGGAATAGTTTAAGTGAGGAGGTGGTGTCAGCGAGGAGTGTGCATAGTTTTAAAGGAAGGTTGGATGTGTGTAGATATGGAGACAGGGCCACACGAGTATGATACCCAGGCCCTGTAAAATTACAACTAGGTGAATACACACACACACACACACACACACACACACACACACACACACACACACACACACACACACACACAACTGCTTTATTAATTGGTGGATGGTTTTGCAAAATGTATCCTTAAATATTTGTGAATTATGTCATTCTTAAAAGAACAATAAAGTATAGATATCTTGATTCATGACCATATGGCAGAGAACTGTAGTAAAAGATGTCTTCAAGAGTATAGGTATTCATAATTTTATATGCTTTTCAGTAATTTTTGTTACTTATGATTATTCTTTTATTTTTACAGGAAGGCTCACCCATTTTATTGGACTTATATCTATTGGAAGTAATCCAATTGGAGCAGTGATTGTGTCTGCCATAATGGTTGAATGTGTTTTGCTTATTGGAGGATTGAATCAGATTGCAGAATTTACTTCCATCTTCTTTCTTCTGTCATATTTGGGCACCAATCTGGCTTGTCTTGGACTGGAATGGGCCAGTGCTCCAAACTTTAGGTTAGTTCAACGGAGTGATGTTGGGAAATACTTATCATGAACTGGATACCCATTGTTCAAATACAATTTTGTTCAGCTCTTAGCTAAACTTTATTCACAGTTCACAGATTGCGGACTAATGCACAGTAAGTAATAGATTGCTGAAGACTAGTACTATCATTACTCTTTCACTTAGACCAAAAACTTAAGATCATAAACCTCTCTATAAGCAAGTAATTATATAAATTACAAACATTATTGTTTGTTAAAGACAATGGCTAATCTTTCGTCTTTTGATCCAGGCCAACATTTCACTACTTCTCTTGGTGGACATCTGTTCTGGGGATGATTGGCAATGGTGCCATGATGTTTGTCATCAGTCCTTCAGTTGCAGCCATCTGCATTATCCTACTGCTGGTGTTGATCATTATTCTCCACCTCCGCTCACCCTCAGAGGAGCATCAGTGGGGATCTATCTCTCAGGCTCTTATATTCCACCAGGTAAATAACTGTGTCAGTACTTAATCTCAAGAATAGCACTTGATGTATGAAGATTGTAGATCAAGGCTAGATGTTATTACAAAGTTATTAGGTTTGATACTCTGAGGAAATACTTCTGGAAAATGTGGTTATATAGATGTAAGGGAAGGCTATTGGTAGTTACAATACATCCAAACATTTTTGGAGAGGTTGGTCTCCAACCCTTCATCTTATTCCTTTTATATGTTCTCTCCGTTGGACTCCTCTGATCATTATCTTATTTCTGTATCCTGTCTTATTGCTCCGGTGCCACCTCTGGACCCACCAAAGTGGAGGTGCTTCTGGCATTACACCTCTGCTAAGTGGGAAGACCTGAGGAGGTACTAATCTGACTTTTCTTGGAATGCGTATTGCTTCCATGTCAGAAACTATCTCTTGATGCACTTCTTAAAAAAAGAAGGTGTCTCTGGCATGGAGGCGTACATTCCACACACTCATCCTAAAGCCTTGGTTCATCTCAACCTGCTCTGATGCTGTCCAAGATAGAGAGGCAGCTCACACGCAATACTCCAGCCTTTCATGTGAAATTCATGCCCAGTGTATTTTTACCTGGAATTATGTCAAATATTTTCAGTAATTTACAAAAAACTCATCCATCAATAAACAATATAAAAATCTTACCAGATCTGATTCTTGCTGTAGTTTGTCATCTTGTCAAAAATATCTCATGAGGATTCTTTTGATTTTTGTTTCTTGTTTATTTGAGATGGTATCATAATTAATTCTTCTCTTATTAAAAGCTAAACATCTTGCACATTTGTTAAAAATGCAATAGTGGATGATCTTTGGCTTCTTTCTTCATTTCTGTCTTCTAATTAGGTCATGCTTATTGTTGAAATTGATTGTAATGACATTTTGTATTTTCTCCATACCCTTGATCTCCGGAAGTCTTATGGTTCTGATGGAGTCCTTCTTAGTATTCTCTGTAATTATGCTTTACTTCTCACACTTTGCCTGGTTAGATTTTTCCACCTTTATCTATCAACGTCCATTTTTCTGTCTCAGAAGTTTGTCTACATTCAATCTGTTCCTTAGAAGATATTGTTTCAATATGCAAAGTAGTGATATATAGCTTTGATTTTCCCTCTTTCTAAGGCTTTTAAATCTTGTCTTTGAAGGAATAATTCTGAATTACCTGTCTGCTATCTTCCATCTGATCTTCAGTATGGTTAGTAATTAACTTCTGGCAAGTTTAGACACGAGAATGTTGTATCGTACTGCCCACTGGGTTGACCACAGTCACTATTATACTACAATGTGCATTAATGTACAGACATCATTGCTAATAGATTTTGAAGATAATTTTATATTTAGAATTGCTGTTATATCAAATATTGTTTGGACAAAGCTTTTGATAGCATTGGAAGCCATTCTACAAAATATACTGATGAAACAGGGATGTGTTGTGAAATTGATGTACTATTAGAAGCTTTACGTCTTTAAAAGAAAAATAATGCCACCCATGCTGGTAAAAGAAGGCATATATTCTAAAATACCAAGTTGTATTTCAGGTTCGAAAATATCTGTTACTGCTGGATTCAAGAAAAGACCATGTCAAGTTTTGGCGGCCACAGATGTTGCTGTTGGTGAATAATCCTCGATCAGCTTGTCCTCTTATTGACTTCACAAATGACCTTAAAAAATCTGGTCTCTATGTATTGGGCCATGTCAAGGTAAGTAACATTTATATGATCATAAGATTCTAATACCCATTCCTTTGATCTTTAGGAGATCACCATAACAGGTTTTCATTTGATTTTGTCCTTACACTACATACATACTCTAATCCCATCTCTTTCTCACCGTGTTCTTTCACTTTCTCCACAGCATATACCTTACTATCAATCTGAGTGAATGTGCTTTAATTTTACTGTATGTGTCATTTTTCAGTACTGGATAAGTATAGAAGAAAAGAAGTTATTTATATAATGGTTTGTCCAGTTAAAGCTAATCGGTAGCAGCTTAAATTTTGTAAAATGTTGGCTTTTACCTGAATTGTCTGTTGTCACATGTATTGTACTATCATTATTCTGATTAAACTTTCAGGTTGGAACCTTTGACGATGACTCCAAAGATCCGGCTGCACAGGACTACCCGAAGTGGATGGCTCTTGTAGATCATTTGAAGGTGCTAGATCTCTTAGTCATGAATTTCAGCTTGACATATGAATTTTTGGAAATGTCTTATACTAGATTTATCTAAGTTGTTTGAAAAGTATTGACATGATGTACCCTTTTTGGATACAGTTTTTTTTTATTTGTTATTTTTGGGTAAATTTTCAGGTAAAAGCCTTTGTGGAGGTGACTGTAGCCCCCACGGTACGGGATGGTCTGCACCACCTGGCCCGAGTGTCTGGTCTTGGAGCCATGAAGCCCAACACTATCTTGCTAGGATTTAAGGACAACACTCCATCCCAAGACTTTTTCACAAGGTACTGTTACATACTGTTTTTTTTAAATGACTATTAATATGACAATATTTAATGTACAGATCCACAAAACTTTAATTAATTAGTTCTATTAAATTGTTTTGTAACTGAGCAATTATTTTTGCTTAATTGAAAATTTTGAGCTGTATCACCTATTTAATAATTCCAGACTATTAAGTATTTAAAAGTACCATACTTTGTGGTATAAAAGAAAGTGCACTTTTTATGCCAAAAAATATGGTACTTTCAAATATTCAGTTTTTATGATATGAATTATTCATTATTTCAATTGTAACATTTTGTGACATTCTTTTGTTCAATAGATACGAGATATCAACGTCATTTTCTTATGGCTCTATTGCTGCAGAAACTGAAGAGAATGCGCAGCTTGGGTAAACCTTAACCTTAAATACTGTTTTGCAGATTACCTATTATATGTTTTATTGTATATATATATTTGATTCGGTTTATTCATGGAGTGTGTTGTCCCTTTTTATATTTAGAGGATAAGAAGTGACTGCTAATCTTGATTATTGTGGGAAATGGTATGATTGACATAGTATAGGTATACATATTTTTATACAGCTTTCATGTGGGTAGAGTTTAGAGATAGTACTATTGTATTGCAAAAGGTCGAAATACACATTATCTTTACCATAGGTGGGTGCTTTAGCGATAATGATATCAGCTTTTCAGTTATCAAATAATTATTTTCGTGCGTTACCCTCTTGATTACTTTATGGTATGTTGCCATTATGTTTTGTCTTGCATCTAATGATATTAGTGAGTAGATTCATTAGTTTATTGCATGCTGTCACATTATCTTTACCATAGGAGCTTACTGTTATCAAATAATTATTTTCGGCTTCTTGATTACTTGATTCTTGCAATGGGTTTCTTAGTTTATTGCATGCTGTCACTACAACAGATTTCTCTTGATCTGTACAAAAAGCAAAATGGGGTTGATTTTTAAAATATGCACATGTACATAATGTGTTAGAGATACATTGTATGGTTTGTTTATAGTTCGTCCAAGTGATTATAGAAAGTATGTACATTTTAGAATTTAAGTGAAGTTAATGTAGCATATTGGTCTCCAAATATATTTAAAAAAGCAAGATAAGATATTTGATATAAGTCAGCATAAAAACACTCAACATTTAATTAGTTGGTTTATAACTCAAAAACACTTAGATTCAAAGCAGTAAGAATGCAGTCTACAATATAATGAAAATGTAGAACATTTGAGCTTGTTATCTGTAAATGCATTCACTGATCGTAACAAATCCTGCTATCCACCTAATAATTTACAATACATATAGTGAACTGATTACAACAGATTCTGTAGTTTATTTTACTGACTTTTCCAGGCATTTTTGCATTGTGTAATGTATTGTCTTATTTTTTCAGAGATTCTTCTCCATTTAATGTTAGCAGCTATCAGGCAACTTCTCCAGTTTCATCTTCTCCATCCCTTCTGACACAAGCATCGGCTACAAGCTCACGTATCACAACAGAGGAATATGTGAAAATGATATTGGATGTTCTCAACTTGGGGAAAAATGTTTGTGTTTGTCGGCATTTCCATCAGATGGACAAATCTGCAATATTTAGGTACTAATTTAGAGCATATTTTCTTTACATAGAATTATTAATACAAATGATATCTTTTTTGATAATTTGTTCATGTACTACTCTGTATCCCTAATATTTACAGAGAGTAGGAGATACAGACTCTGTGAATATGAACTTCATGTGAATAATATACAAGCAATCACACCATCTATATACCTAAATAGGCAATCCCACATGAAATGCCCCAGATAAGGCACCTCACACACATTCTCTCTCTCTCTCTCTCTCTCTCTCTCTCTCTCTCTCTCTCTCTCTCTCTCTCTCTCTCTCTCTCTCTCTCTCTCTCTCTCTCTCTCTCTCTCTCTCTCTCTCTCTCTCTCTCTCTCTCTCTCTCTCTCTCTCTCTCTCTCACACACACACACACACACACACACACACACACACACACACACACTCAGTGGTTGTCACAGCTCAGTGGTTAATGCACAAGCCAGAGGACAGTTCGATTCCCGGCCGGGTGGAGATATTTGGGTGTGTCTCCTCACGTAGCCCCTGTTCACCTAGAGCTCACACACACACACACTGCACACACACACACACATACACACACACACACACATTAAAAAATTTAGTTTTCTACATATGACGGTGGACATCTGGAAGGGATTGAGTGAAGAGATCGTAGCAGCAGAAAGTGTGCACAAGTTTAAGGAAAAGTTGAACAAAAGTTGATATGGAGACAGGTCACTATGAGCCTTGCTCAAACCCTGTAATATACAACTAGGTAAATACACACATCAATGTGACATCATTCACACATTTAGCCCTATTAGCTCACAGTGGAAAGGGAAAATCTTGTGGCTCTATGTATTTCAACTTATGAGTACATATAGGCACACCACAGCTAGCCACACACATTAACACCAATGCCTAACAGAATACATTGTTTTTTCCTTGCCCATCCATGATGTGACTATTTCTTATCATGCATCTACTGCAATCATTAGACCAGAGTATATTCATTAATATCCTATTTCATATGGGAAATCAGAGCATGATTTTGTCCAATCATCTTCCACTTTCCAGTTCATATAATATAGATATTTTTTCCTGCTGTACTGTTACTATTTGAACTTGTACTTTTTTTTGTATACTGATTAATATGTTTGACTTTCAGGAAAGGAAACAAACAAAAGTATTTCATTGATGTTTGGCCAGTTGACTTCCTCAATCCTGATGATTCCAACATATTTGGAACAACATCCTTATTCCTGATGCAGCTTGCAACTATTCTTAACATGGTAATATTTTTTTCTGACCCTACATCTTATTCTAGATTTGTTTGGGTTTATTAAGTACTTAAAAACCAAAGAAACTTTTTGTGTAATTGAAAAGTGTGATTAAATTAGAGAAAACAACAGAAAACGTCATGTAAAATTACTTATTGGTTAAATGTATTTTACTCAGGTGTCGTCATGGAGAAAGAAAACAATGCTGCGAGTGTTTCTGTGTGTGTCATCTCGAGATGCTGATCCAGAAGCCCAAAAGACTCAAGTGAAGAAAATGTTGCAAGAGTTACGGATCAATGCCACTATTGTTTCTGTTCCATGGGATCATGTCACCACACACCTGCATAAGGTACTGTGTAAATTACTGAAACTCTATATGAATTGCAGATTTTTTATATATATATACTATGTATCTGCATGTACACATGTATGCATATGCACATTGTACACATAAGTGATACATATTATTTTTTCTTATCCAGGATGTAGATGGTGGGCACTCAGATGCAGAGGCAGAAGCTAACTTGAATTACCTGTCTCGACTCAATGAAGAATACATCAATGGAGTTAATGGGTTGATATCTGGGCAAAGCGTAGACACAGCTGTAACTTTCCTTCATCTTCCCTGCCCTCCTGCAAACCCAGCTCTGCATGTGGACTACCTGAGGCTCCTTACAAGCATCACCAATGGCCTCAAACCAACAGTCATGGTTCATGGCATATCTGCTGTCACCACCACCAATCTGTAATTCCATCCACAGGGTTTTCCCACTGAAATTGGAATATGTGATTTTTAGCGATAAGGATGTAATTTTAAACTCAGAAGTGTAGATTTATTTAACCAAGTAGTTGTTTTTAATGCTTTTGCAGATTTTATGACCAAAGAAAGCTTAGGGATTTGACTTTAAGTTAATTAATGGTCGTGTATCTTTAGCATGAGTGTGTATTAAACAAATGTGATTACGTGATGGTAATTTAACTAATTACAAACAAAAAGATTTTATTCTAATTATTTAAAGCATGTAACTAATTTTATAAGAGCAATAGAGGGAATTTTATTGACCTTAGATTAAGAGAACTTTTAATCTGTATATTTTTTAGCTATACTGTGTGCATCTCCAAGACTGCCCAAAGGACTTCATAAGATGTACTGAACACTGAAAATCTTTGATTTATTGTTTTTTAAATCTTAATCTCTGTATATTATAAGACATATATTTTAAGAATTATGCTTTAATAAAAGATTCGTAGTCATTGTATAGAAGACATTAAAGTAGGGATAGTCATAAAGATCAATTGAATTTCAGTAGTTGGAAGATTGCATCTCGGTTTTAACATGATTAATTTGGTATGAGACCCTTTATTTGTTATTCTGTCCTTTTTGAATGCAGCAACTTTATGAACATATGTTTGGTGACTTTAACTAATGAAATGAATAGAATTTCATACAAATTTCAGTGTCATACACTGGATGAATTAGTAGTCTAGTGGAATGGGAGGCTGGGAAGCTCTCAAAGCAACTGAGAAAGATACTGAGAAACCACATGGAGGCTCAAGGTCCTTTGCTGCTACCACTGATAGCCACAAATGGTCTGATCTACCTTAGTTACTTCTTCAGTTTCTGTAGAAGTTGTTTTATACCTACCACAGATCTGTCATGCATTTTTTATAATTAATAATGACACATTTTTTTATTGTACTACTTATTCAGAGGAAGGTAAACACCCAATGTATCAGGACCCAAGCCCAAACATGATTGATTGAGAGTTCCTATATTTTCTCTCTATCTGGCCATAAACACAGCTACATATTTGTATATTTATTTCTATTATACCTGAACAGCTCTCCATGTATTTATCTGTATCCATCTTTGTCTATTTATTCTTAAGCAATGTGCTTAGAATTTGTTCCTTTATTGCATAGGTTTCTAGTTCATATGGTTCTTGGAGTTCCCTTGCTACCATCAGTCATGTCTAGGGAAACACCAAAGAAGGAAAGAACTATAAACATAAAGATGGTGCAACTTATTGTTATGCTCCAAAATTTGTTTTAGAATCCCAAATTTATTAATTCTTCTGTATGTCTTTTCATTATTCTCAATTATTTTTTATTATTATTATTATTATTATACCTAGAAGGAAGGATAATTGATATTGCATAAATTCCCTTCTGTTTTCAGTAATGCACTGACAAGATCAACTATTTTTGTATGTACAAAGTTACCATGTCTTCAGATTTACAAATAAGTGTGGTTTTGGCCATTTTTAGACACATAGTCATGAGACCTTCATGACCTATATGATGTGTGCACCAGTGGCACAGAGAGTCTTAATGGTGAGGGAGAAGGTTATCATGAGGTAGTACCATTTAGGTGCTGCAGCATTCATGATGGGTTGTGACTCTTAGTAAAAGGCAAACTTGACTTTAGTAGGATGCAAATTAGGATAGACACATGCCTCTCCATGACTACTCTGCCACTGATGCAGACTCTATATAAAATTGCAGTACACAGTATGAATGTATTATGAAATAGTAGGTAAGTGTTGAAAGTGTGATTTTATACCATATACAAGTAATGGAAAACCATTTTTATTTTAAAGAGGATGTCTCATAGCTTTCAAGAAGAGGCATGACCAAAATTCAAAAGCCGTGATGTGTCATTTGAAAGAGATAAATTTTACTTTTATTTGTAATGGTATTAATTGCCATGCATTGTGGTGTAACAACTATACATAAAGTTGTCATAATGAAACACCCTCCTTATTTATATATGGTTGAGATTTAAAGGAATCATGTGATGTGGAAGGATAAAGAGATGTTATATCAAATATGAAAAGATGTCATCATAGTTGATAAGGAATAGTTTAGAAAGGAGCTTAGTGTTTGTGGATCAAGAATATATTATGAGTATAAGTGAGGAGGTTATTTGTATTTGTTGGGAATAAGATTGTGATAGAATTATGAATGATGAAACCAAATAATTAGCAAGTGATATAGATGTGTGATTATTGATCAGTGGTCATGTCTGTGGATTAAGAAAGGAAAAATCCATAGTCAAGCAGAATTTTATTGTAATTTTGCTTTGTTAAACTGAATTATCAGTCAGTGTGAATAGTAATTGTACCTATTGCTGTTTTAATTGTAATTTAATCATTATTACTATTGTAATGATGCTACAGATGTTTATCTTTATTGTTGTTGTTATTATAATTATCATTATTGTTTTCATTATTATTATTATTATTATTATTATTATTATTATTATTATTATTATTATCATTATTATCAATGATTCCATTGTTGTCATTATTACCATTATTATTACAAATTGACAGGTATAAGGCCCAGTATTTAATTCCATGGGCAGGCATAGATAGTGTTTGGATTGAATTTTGTTGTTGAAACTGATTGTTCAGTAGTAAGTAATAACAGATGGAGTTGTCACCTCACAGTTCAACTGGAGTGGCTGGTTAGCATCCCTCTCCATGTGTGTGTGTGTGTGTTTCAAAACACCCATCATTGTGTATGCCACACAAATGGTAGATAAGCAATATATTGAGCTATGGTAACTCATTATTATTATTATTATTATTATTATTATTATTATTATTATTATCATCATTGTCATTATCATGTTATAATTATAATTCTTACAAAAATAGTGTTATTTTCAACACTAAAATGAAGAAAAGTTAAAGATTAAAACTTGGCTAACTAGTCTAGATATCAAGTAACTTAATTTCTCTTGAAGAAATATGAAAGATAGATTTGTAATGTTAGGAGTAACCATTGACAGAGATGCAGTGTGAAGGAAATGAACATGTCCATGTTTGTTAGAAATTCTTTGAGAAACATTCTTGTGTTTGTACAACCTGTGCTATTTAATCATCACCTGCATATATATATATATATATATATATATATATATATATATATATATATATATATATATATATATATATATATATATATATATATATATATATAAACTTCAGCATTACAGCATGACAGTCCTACTGGCATAATTCCATACTCCACAAGTTTTTCTTTAATGACATGCCATATGTTGGAAACCATAAACGTGAATAATATCAGATACCTTTATTTTTATCCAGCATCAGTTTCATTATAAACAAGCACCACACTGTCACTAATGTCCACACACTCCTTGACTTCAATCTTGATTGTGACATTTGATTATGTAGACTGTCTATGGCAGATATCAGATACAATCTATTTTGTCTATTATATTAATACTCATGCACTAGATATATAAGTGAGTTCTACTCATAACAATCTATATCATAGTTTCACTCACTTTAACCCCCCCAAAAATGTGTATTAGATTTTGTTGCATTGTCATCAATTACACATTGCTTTCATATTTCATATTCTTTTGATTCTTTTATTTGCTATAGATATCACTAGCAGTTGGCCATCACATCATCCACACAATAATCAAACGGCAGTTAGTGGTGTCCATTACTGAATAATGTAGCAATATGCTGTGATTTGATGTTACATAAATGACACATAATGGAGCATACAGAGCTTAACTAATGGACCATTGTCATGTGTATCTCATGGTCTACCCTGCTGAAGAAACGAGACAAATTTTATAGCACTGTTTTCCTTTTGAGTATAAAGAATGAGACATTTTTATGTACTACACAATCAGGTTTTCTTATATGCAAACATTTATTTTTGAATACAGGTATCATTAACAAAATATATGCATTTAGTCAAGATAGAATTGATAGTAGATAGCAATGATGTATCATTTAATGTGTTGAATTGATAAGGTACACCAATTTAGCAAGATTATTCAGTGGATTCATCTATCCTAAAGGCGGGATGCAAAATTGTAATGTTACATGAACTTAGCAAGTACATACTTTTATTCAAGATGTATGTAATATGTTTGAAATACTAGTTTTATACCGATACTAAGAAATAAATCTCAATATCGTGCTAAAGATTATGATTAGTATTCCTTTCAGAGCAGATTATTGATGGGTGCAGTGGTGCAGTCAGAATGTATTCATTAGGGCTATCCATGAAGGAAACCACATGCGCCTTCCATTCGCTAACACGTGCTATGAGTGAATTAAGTTCATCATTGATTTCTCAATTCATCTACTTATCCATTATTTCCTAAGACACGTTCAAGAAACTGACCACTCAAAAAAAAAAGGGGGGGGGGCAGGGAAATCCGGGAGAGGAGACTGCTCACTATCTCAAAACGTGTAAGTACATGTTAAAAAAAATGGAACATCCAAGTGTACATGTCGTATAAATGCTAGTTTTACATTTACATTACTAAGAAAAAGAATGATAAATTAAATCATAGACTGTAGAGTGTAGACTACACACCGGCCCTTTTTTTTTTCTACATTTGGCGCCAGGACAGCGGGTACCAAAGGCCTCACGAGCTGCGCCACTGCTGGACGCTGGTCTGCTGCGTCACGTATGAGAAGGCCGTGTCTGCGCGCTGTTCCCACAAATCAACAATCAGTTGATGAAATGAAAAAAAAAAAAAAAAAAAAAAAAAAATATGTGATCAAAATTTGAAAAAAAAAGACAAAAGAAAGTAAACCAAAAATATAAGAACATAAGTAAGGACAAGAAACATACAAAAAAGAGGGAGCCGATACAAAGGCTTTCACAAATCCCGAGCACTGAACTGGAACAAACCTTCGATGAACCTTCACGTCGCCACTCGCCTCTCCTGATTGCACCTCACCCTCAGAAAACCCCATTATTACTCTAGGTTAGTCGAAATGTTTTATGAACGTGTATTGCATGTGTATTTATTGATTAAAACACTTTGAATGGCGTGTAAAAAGGGGGAAAATGGTAAATACATGGGTCTTCTTGCCATGACCAGCTCAATAAGGCTTATACACCCAATTTCAATATTATTATGGTAAACTTGACACATGCTTCCTGACAATTGTCCCCTCTTTCTAAATGACGTATATCTGCAGGGTTAGACCTCTTTATTCATTAAAAACACATTGCAACGTGATAAAGTACTTACTATAGAACATGTCTGATGTTTTCAATAACATAACATAACATAACATAACATAAATAATAGGATAACAAAGGGCCACCAGGGCCCATCTAGGTTATCCTGTATCTGTCGCACAGCGACCTCGTCATCAGTACTTAAAGATACACTTACAAGTACACAATACATTATATACTAATTCTAAATATTTGGCCCATTAACAGGGGTAAGTCCTGCAGCGAAATCCTCTACAATTTGTGGTCCCCATACATGGGGATCATGTCTTGTTTAACTATAGTAAATTTCTTATAAAACTATCATGCAGTGCTATACATAATTATAAATCTAATAAATTTAAGTGCTTATCTAATCTGTTTTTAAACATTGTCAAACTAGTGCTATTTACAACCGTCTCTGGCAATGCATTCCAGAAGTCTACCACTCTATGACTAAAGAAATATTTTCTTATATCTAACCTGCAGCCTTGCTTTCTAATCTTCCTGCCATGATTTCTAGTCCTATTTCCCTCCTCTAAGGTAAAGAAAGATCTCACATCTATGTAGTTTGTATCTGAGAACATTTTAAATAACTCTATCATATCCCTCTTATACATCTCCTCTCAAATGAAAACATGTTTAATTCCTTTAATCTATCTCTATACTCCAGGCGCTTTAATGCTGGTATCATCCTAGTTGCTCTTCTCTGAACTGCTTCTAACATGTTGATATCCTGCCTATAGTGGGGTGACCAGGCCTGTATGCAATACTCTAAATGGGGCCTAACATAGGAATTATATAAGCTACGCACCACTTCCTTACTTTTATAACTAACATTTCTATTTATAAAACCCAGGATCCTATTTGCCCTATTTCTTGCTTCTAAACATTGCTTTGAAAATTTCATAGTCCTGTCTATCACTACTCCTAAATCCTTTCCTTCCTCTACTGCCTCTAGCCAACATCCCTCCATCTCATAGTTAAAGTTTGTGTTGTCTTTACCTAAATGCATAACCTGACACTTTTAGAATTAAACTCCATCTGCCACCTGTCTGCCCATGCTATCAGCCTGTCCAGGTCTCGTTGTATTCTGTAATTGTCCTTTTCACCCTGTACTGCACATGCTATCTTAGTATCATCTGCAAACTTTGATACTTTGCTACTAATTCCTATATCTAAATCGTTAATGTACACCAAGAAAAGAAGAGGTCCTAGCACTGATCCTTGGGGTACCCCACTAACCACTTCCTTCCACTCAGACATTGCCCCATTTAATACTACTCTCTGTTTCCTATCAGAAAGCCATTCACTAATCCAATCAACTAACCTACCCCCTATCCCATGTAGTCTCAATTTGTACACTAGCCTCCTATGCGGTACCTTATCAAACGCCTTGCTAAAATCTAGATATATAACATCTATGCTATTTCCATCATCTAACTCCTTGGTAATATATTCTAAGATATCGAGCAAATTTGTAAGACAGGACCTCCCTGATCTAAAGCCATGTTGGGTATCTCTAATTAATCTATTCTCATTTAAATGCTCCCAAATACTACCCTTAATGATTTTCTCTAGTATCTTACATACTATACTAGTTAAACTGATCGGTCTATAATTATTCGCATCATCCTTCCTACCTTTTTAAATATTGGAGTAACATTAGCTAACTTCCAGTCCTGAGGTATCTCAGCAAACCTAAGTGATCTTTCAAAGATTAACTTAAGTGCTTCAGAAATACTGTCTACACCCTCCCTAAGTACTCTGGCATGTAGCTCATCAGGACCACTAGCTTTCCTATCGTCTAGTTCAAGAATAAATTTCCTAATAATTCCCGGTTTTATATCAATATTTTCTAAAGCTCTTAAACTACTCGTCGCACTGTTTGTAACAGGATTTCCTATTCTTTCCTAGTAAATACTGAAGAAAATTGTTCATTCAATAATTCTACTATGTCTTCATTTTGATCCACTACTACACCATCTTTTCTGAGTGGTCCAATCCTATCCTTATTTCTTTTATCACTGACCTTGTAATAACTATATAATTTTTGGGATCTTTACTCCCAGCTCTAGCTAGTTTTATCTCTGCCTGCCTTTTACTTTTTTTATAACCTTACTCAAATCATCCCTGACCTGTCTGTACCTAATCAAATCTACATCTTCCCACTTTTCTGCAACTCTCTGTATGCCCTCTTCTTCTCTCTGATCTGGCTACCTATCTCATGAGTCCACCATAATGGCTTCCTGTTTCTCTGCCTTATATCTTTGTAAGGGATACACTGCATCACTATACCCTTTACTACAACCTTAAAAATATCCCACATCTCCTGTGCAGTTTTATTTCCAAAACTATCTTCCCAGTTTACCTCTCCTAATAACTGACGTAACCTACCATAATTGCCTTTCTGATAGTTTGGGACTCTAGTCTTATTCACTATATTATCCCTACTGGAATTAATGATAAATCTAATTATATGATGGTCACTGTTTGCTAAAGTCTCTCCTACCTCAACTTCCTTTAAACAATGCTCAATATTTGTTAGTACTATGTCTAAAACCTTCCTCCCCCTAGTAGGTTTATCTACCATCTGCACTAAATAGTTATCCTGAAAACTTTCCATAAACTTATTTTCACTAGCATCTCCTACCATCCTCTCCCAGTTTACTGACTTAAGATTAAAATCCCTAAGATAATTGTCTGACTAGTACACCCCTATTTATCTCATCTACCATAAGGTTGTCTACATCTGCTGACTGGTTAGGTGGCCTATAAAAAGCTCCTACTCTAATAACCTTACTTTTGTTTACTCTAACATCCAGCCATAAGGACTCTACTCTGTTATCTACCTTAATACCATTAACCTGACTGGAAATGAAGGATTTTTTTTACATAAATAACTACTCCTCCACCTATCCTACCAATTCTCTGGTGTAAATACATAATGTATCCATCTACTTCATATTCTTTCCTATTTTCCTAAACTTTTCCTCATTTACCCATGCCTCTGTGACACATACAACATCTAGGCCCTCCTCAACTATATAACTAGATAACTCGTCCTTCTTGTTCCTAAGACTCCTGGCATTTACATAAAAACATTTAAGTCCTGCTACCTTCCTAGATGCTGTCTCCTTATTTGGAATCCTAATCTTATTCTCTCCTATTTGCACCTGGAAATCTTTCCTAATCTTTTCACTATCTCTGTTTATCCTATCTAATTTATGTCTAGCATCTTTCTTCTGGAATGCATTTGCTACCTCACCTTTCTGAGGCGTCTGCGCCAGTTTTCCTCCCATTGTATGGAGTACTCTTCGTATGTTTGAGGAGGTTCCACTCACACAATTTTATTAGATGGGTGGAATCAAAAGCTTTTTGTCTCATCAACTGCTTTCCTCTTCGGCCTCCTCTCTCCCCCAGAATGTTGCATCTCGCTATCTTCCGCTATTTTCATGCTGATTGCTCTTCTGATCTTATTAACTGCATGCCGATTGCTCTTCTGATCTTATTAACTGCATGCCTCCCCTCCTCCTGCGTCCTTGCTGTACAGGTCTTTCTTCGTCCTTTCACCCCTATTCTGCCCCTCTCTCTTATGCAAAAGTTAACCAGTACTCTCATTCATTCCTTTCTCTGGTAAACTCTGGAACCTGCCTGCTTCTGCATTTACAACTTCCTATGTCTTGACTTCATTTAGGAGGAAGGTTTCAAGACATTTAATCCTTTCTTGTGGCTAATTCTCTCAGACCTGCAAGGGAACTGGCAATAAGATTTTTTTTTTGTGTGGCCCTTGGCCAGTTTTTCCCTCTTACATAAAAATTAAAAAGATAAGTGTATCATCTTGGCTTTTTAATGTTTTTTGAGCACTGTCTTTTGGACAATTCTAAATTTTTCTTTAGTGGTATTTTCTCTCCAAAGGAGTATTTGTATACAAAAATTATTGATTAAATATGCAGTGTAGCTACATGCCTCTAGAGTCTCCAGTAATGTATTTATACCATCAATGAACGTGAAATATTTAGCTCATGTTTTGTATAAAACTATTAGAAATGAAAATAAATTACCATTAGGACTAAGTAAACATGCAGTTCTGTTTCAGTTTACTAGCAGTCAAAACCAAAATTAAAAGAGGATTGGACTTGGAAGCTTAACTTTCATAAAGTAGACAATGAAAAAATGAGGAACTTGTTCCAGGAGGTTACATGAAGGACAGAACTGCCAGCTAGAAATAGGATATATTCAGAGACCACTATGATGAAATTGTGAAGCTATGCATTCCCACTTGGAGAAAAATGAAACAATCAACAAGACCAAAGTGGATGAACACATGATTAGAAGGACTACTGAAGAGGAAACAAGACATTTAGGATAAATACTGGACACATAAGACAGCAGGAAACCACGAACTGTATTAAAGAGATAGGAACGCAGCAACTTTGGCAACATGGGCAGCAAAGTATGAATATGAAAAGAAGGTGGTAGTAGATGCAACACAGAATACTTTGGGGCATATGTAAGATAAAAAACCACAGTAAAGGAAACCATCATGAAACTGCAAACCACATAAACAACAACAAAGAGATTGCCCAGTTAATGAATAGAGCATCCAACACTGTTTGTGAGGGAAGACACAAATCAAGTCAAGTGCCCAGTTAATGAATAGAGCATCCAACACTGTGTTTGTGAGGGAAGACACAAGCCAAGTCAAGTGTTCTAAGGACCCAAATTGTACATCCTCATAACTAAGGAAGATGTTAGAAGGAAACTTTCTGATCTAAATGACAGTAAATCCCAAGGACCTGACAAGATATTACCTTAGGTACTAAAACTGTGCTGACATATTTTGTGCCCTACTTACAGACATATATGCTACATCCCTGAGGACTGGTGATGCCCTACTTGACTGGAGGAAGGTGGTGGCATAATGGATAAGGTGGTGAGCGTGGTATCGGGCAAATGTCCACGTGTAGGTTCGAATCCCACCACATACCTCTTTGAAACTATGCCATTTGTCAAGTGGTTTAAAGTTACCTACATGTCACCATGATACCCAGGTTCTAGGTGGTTACACACAAGATGTGCTTGGGTGGTGATATGGACCCTAATATGGCTACCACTATAAATAAAATTGCCTGTGCCACTTATGGACAGTAGCTGAACAGCGTTTCCCATACCCTCTTCAAGTGTGCCTACAGGCGCTATAGGCTGTAACAAAAAAATAAATAAATAAAAATCTGTATATAAGAGAGGAAACAAGACAAATCTGGTAACTACCAACCAGTGTCACTGACCAGTATAGCATCCAAAGTCATGGAAATGATCATCAGGGCAAATTCTACCCAACAACATGGATTTTGGAAAAAAAGAAGAGCTGTATCATAAGTATGTTGTGCCATCTGGATGACTTGGTCAATGCTGTGGATTGTAAGCACATTGTGAATATGAATTACCTGGACTGTGAGAAAGCCTTCAACAGAGATCCCCATGAGAGATTACTATAGTTCATCTACTCTAAGATGGCTCCTGGATCTCGGTTTGAGTGATGTTCCAGAGGAATGCATGGTTGTCAGACCTTAGGAAAACCATTAACTATCCTTGTGATAAGTGTGTTGCTGAACAGAAACCAAGCGTTATTCACATAAAATCAATGATATCATCAATAAGCTACAATATGTTTTGAACAATAACCCAGTTGAATTGATATTATAGAAGAAAGTTCATGGTATAGCAGAAAAAAGCATGAGTGGGTGGGTGGAGGAGGACAGGAAAAGTGGCAGCAACACCTTGCCCCATGTGGAGTCCAGGGGCTAGGTTAGGTTAGGCTTGATTAGTAGGTGTCACTACTAACTGCAACACAACCAGAAAAAAACATTTGCTGGCAATTCTTAGTGCATCATGAGAGAGGGAGGCCAAATCTACAGGAGTGCAGGTAAACCTTATTAATAGCATCTAATATATTCTTTTCTTCATCCATCTCAGTCACAACATATAGGGAACCTGGTGAGAAAGTGCAATTTTCAGGTGGGGAATGCTAAATTGAGTTGACCCTCCAGAAAAGTAGAGGGAAAAAAGCACATTTCCATTTCTCTCTCTCTCTCTCTCTCTCTCTCTCTCTCTCTCTCTCTCTCTCTCTCTCTCTCTCTCTCTCTCTCTCTCTCTCTCTCTCTCTCTCTCTCTCTCTCTCTCTCTCTCTCTCTCTCTCTTTATACCTAACATAACCAAAACCAAACCTACTGAACCTAATATAACCAAGTGATCCTAATATGGCCTACTGACTAAAACATTTTTCAGCTAACATTTGTAGTAATTATTAAGCAATTGAATTAATGCAGCTCTCTGATGTTTGCTACAACATGAATTTTTTTTTCAGATTGCTAGACCAGATTAGTGATGGTGAAGTGTACAGCATTCAACTGTCAGTAGGTAAAGGTCCATCAAGGCAGATAAGGCAAGTAATGAGGCTGGTGGGTCTACTGCATATAGGCACTCAGTGTTCAAGTTTCCCCAGTCACATAGGCCAGAGATAAGGAATAAGTGGATCGCTGTATTGGAACACAAGGCCACAAACTGGAACCCAGACTATGCTGGCATTTGTGAGCTCCATTTCAACCCACAGGCCTTTCTGCTGGTGACCTACAGGAAAGAAAATGTCAAAGAAAGATCCTCAAGACCACTGCCATTCCTTCAGTCTTTAACTGTTACCCAGAGTGAGTAGTTAAGTGCACTACTTTTTGACATATTATTAACAAATTTCCATTGCTTCACTGTATGTGGATATATTAAGGTAGGAATGAGCAAGTAAACAAGAGGAGTGAGTGATAACACAGCACCAAAACATTGTACTCCTTGTGCAAGTGTCAGGTTCTATCACCACCAAACGAATATTTTGTAAGCAAGATTAATGAATTTTGTGTGGCTAACAAAAAATATATGCAAACAATCTTACAGTAATCCACATAGCACAGGAACTAACTAACTACTGAAGTTAAAAGGTGGCAAAGATAAGATAACTAGAAATGTACTCAAGATGTAGAAGTGACAGGTAGTAGCTTGGATGGTAATGTCTGATCTGGTATGGAAGCAAGGGTTAGCTATCAGATGAATGGAGGAAGGCACTTGTTGTATGTCTGTATGAAGGGTGTAGGGATGAGTCATTGTGTTGCTTCTTTCTCTTATCAGTTTGACAGAAGTTGGTGGAAGTACCACCATATTGGAAAATTAAAGATTTTTTGTTTATTGAAAATTGGGTTATCAGAGATGATTGTTGACAGAGTGCACATACTGACTGAATTCAGATAAGAAGTGAATGTGCAATGCTATGGAGCTGTGATCAGAGAATCAGTGTTAAGACTTTGTACTGCTGGTATATATGTTGAATGTGGTAATTTTTCTCTTAAAAGTCTTGTTTAGTGAAAACCATTTTATGTAATTATTTGAGCCTTGAGACATAATCAATCACCTTGGTGTTGTTAGGCTGAAAGCATATCTGTTACCAATCTTATAATTTAATTGCCAAGTTTTAAAAATTTATGTAGAGCTTTGATTGCAGTTGTTATAGATAGTGGTGTTCTAGTAGATTCCAGAATTGATTCTGTGAATGATACTGATTCAGTAATATTTGTGATCGACCAAACACTCTTAGGAACAAAGTGGACCTTATGAATGTTGTATAGAATTTTACTTTGAAAAAAATTGTAAGTCCAAAATGTGGAAAAAAAAATTATTGTAAAAAATTCTAAGTCCAAAATGTGAAAAAAAATTGTATTGTAAAGTAAAAAAAATTGTAAGTCCAAAATGTGAAAAAAATTGTATTGTAAAAAATTCTAAGTCCAAATGTGAAAAAAAAAATTGTATTGTAAAAAATTCTAAGTCCAAAATGTGAAAAAAAAAATTGTATTGTAAAAATTTTAAGTCCAAATGTGAAAAAAAAATTAAGTCCAAAATGTCCAGAATGGTAAAAAAAATTGTCCAGATTTTTTTTTATTACATTCTGGACTAAGTCAAAATGTATTTAAATAAAATAAAAGGATGGAGAGAACATAGTTTTTATTTAACAAATAAATACTTGTGCCTTGTCTCCGGAGACTCTTCGGAGTATTTTCGACTTAGTACAGTTTTTCAAGGCAAATATGGGGTTATTTATACATATTTTTGGGCTTTCTGGGCTACTTTTTTGTTTTTTTGCGCTTTTTGTGGTGCTCTTTACACTTTTTGTGGAAAGTTTTTGCGCTTTTTGTGGTGCTCTCTAAACTTTTTGTGGAAAGTAGACAAATTGTGGATAAACTTTTTATGGAAAATAGACAAATTATGGTTTTTGTAATTTTGGTGCAATTTTTAGGGGGATTTGAGTATTTAGCGAATATTTAATGCAATAATATATATGTGAGAAAGGATCTAATGAAGCTGTCTGTCATACGTCAGAATTTGATTTTCCCCCTGTAAGTAACAATTGTCACAGCCGAATTTCACAGGACCATTTAACAGTAAAATTGCGCAGATCTGCTTCACAGCTACTCAATATAACTATCTGAATAACGTATTCTTGAGAGCAGCAGAGTCAGTCGGGAACATAAGACACGATAGTTTAAACTATAATTTATTTGCAAAAGTACACAGCTAAATGAATTACATGCCAACCCAAGTGGCTAACATCAGAAATAGGAAGCGATGCTTTTTTATTCAAGAGGGAAATGCTGGCCAAGGCCAAAAAAAAAAGAAAGGAAGCAATGTTTTTTATTCAAGAGGGAATGCTGGCCAAAGGCAACAAAAAAAAAAAAAACTTATGCAGGAGGAAAGCCAGCCAAAATCAACAAAGGTCTTGAAACTGACAGGACAATCTTTAAAGCTTGCTCCCATCATGAGAGCTTCTCGCTGGACGATTCCTGAACGTAGAAAGATGCCATCATCCAGCTTCCTTTATCAGGACGGGTGAATTTGAACAGGAGCTATGGCCGATGCAGGATCCTGAACGTATAAGCCTGAAGCATCTTTGTGGTTTCCCTTGCGTGTTCTTTTAACTTCCATCGGGACCGGAGAAGATTGCTCAACAAGCTCCTCCTGAGCTCGGCAGGCTCCTCAGAAGTAGTAGTACCTGAAACAAAAGTATCAAATTAAATTTGTTGAAATCGAAGCTCAGATTGTAAGTGTTATTGTGAGTATGTTGAGAGGGTGTACTGGTTACCTAACCAGAATGCATGTATATGGCAGTAAATTGTAATGACAGCATACTTAAGTCTAGCTCACTAGATTGTAGTTGTGGTCCTTGTGGAGGCGGTATCCTCTTACCACTCCTACCACCTAGGTGCCACGAAGGGAATTTTAGCCAGTGATATATTTTAACTAGCATTTGAAGAATGTCAAACCAGTAAAGAAACCAGTAAAGACAAGTGAACATTGAATCCAAATATGGTTACACGTATGTATTATACACAAGCCCCTTCGTTGATCAGGTTTATGTACAGGAATAAAGGAATCATTAAAGTAATTGATCTTATCCTCTAACCACCATCTACAACCAAAACACCTTAAAGACTTACTTGAACAGAGTCACACATTTACTTCCCCTAACGACTGTTCTCACAGCCATCCTGCCAGCACTCCTTACCCTCTAAATACCATACACCACCAAAAACTTACAATCTCAAGCTTCCTCCATCTCCACCGAAATCGACCACATTCCCATTACTAACACCACCGACGGGAATGGAAAAACGCTAACAAACACCACAACTATCGAGAACACTAACAAATCTAACTCTAAACCTCAAGCTTCCTCTATCTCAACTGAAATACATACACTCATTACCAACACCACCGACAGGGAATGGAAAAACCACTAACAAAAATTACTACCAATAACAGGAACACGTCTAGCTCCTGAAACACCTTGCTCTTAACTACGCCACCTCCGAAGGCCACAAAGATAATTAACCTGGTTTTCCATACCCTGACAACTCATAAATCTAACTTTAAAAAAAAAACCACTTAAACTACATCACCAATAACTAGACTTCCTTAAGTCACTCACCACTCCAACCAAACCCTTTAATCTTTTTCTCAAAACACAGCCCCACTCTTGAAAGCACCCACCACTCCAAATAAGCCCTTTAATCTTACCTCAAACACGGTCAAACTTCCTTAACCCACCTATCACTCCAGCAACTTGACCTTCCACTCACCTCGAACACCAACACCCTCAAACACCGAAACTACCACACCTAGAGTCTCAAAATTAAGTGCAGAGTAGAATGTCCTTGTCTGAACACACTTCTTCAGAGAAATAACGCCTCCCTAGGTTTTCTTCTTCCGACTTCACCTCTCTTCTACACCTCTCCCCACTTCCTCCTCCCCCTCTCATCCCCTCCTGCTCGTTGGAACAGTTTGTTAACTCCCAATAGTAAGCCTTGTTCAATAAGAAGCTAATGTTTCTTGTGTTAGTGTTAAGACAGAGAATCCCTGAGCGATTTATAACATCAAATACATTAGCTTATGTAAGAGAGAGAGAGAGAGAGAGAGAGAGAGAGAGAGAGAATGGCTGCTGTTTCGTTCGGTGGTTCATGAGATTAAGAAGCAGTGATGCACGTCTAGAGAGAGAGAGAGAGAGAGAGAGAGAGAGAGAGAGAGAGAGAGAGAATGGCTGCTGTTTCGTTCGGTGGTTCATGAGATTAAGAAGCAGTGATGCACGTCTGCTCTCTTAAGGAAGCTATATTATTGCAATTCGGAGTGAAAAAGATAAACTACCTGCCAAATTACATGATATTTTGATAACAAACAATTATGATATTTGGACTTGCGCGTCAAGGAATTTGTAGGAAGATACAAGGAAAAGATGAGAGGAAAAATACTGCACAAAAACCTGTATCATTTAACGTAACAAAAGAACTACTGTTTTCAAAGTGTAAATGAGTGATCTAAAATGTTTGTTATGGTAAGCATAAAACATGACATTGCTTATAATTTACTCGTGTTTGTAGTGAGGTGCACTCAGAAAGACATATGGTGGAGCAATGTACACTGACCCAACACATTAGAGATAGATACTAGTTCACCCATATGGAACAGAAATTTTCAGATCAGTTTACTCTAGATAGATATGACCTGCAGAACAGTGCATTGTATTCTGAGTGCGTATTACTGAGTGCAAGCGTAAAGGAAATTTAACTTTTTGGACTACGTTGTTATTTCAATTGCATATTGGATTTATGAACTCCTGTGGTCAATAAAACTATCTACCTATCTATGTGTGTGTGTGTGTGTGTGTGTGTGTGTGTGTGTGTGTGTGTGTGTGTTTAACTATTCTGCGTAAAACTCATATTTTGTCAACATAAATTCCACTGTATGACGGCAAGGAGCGTCATAAATTACTCAACAACAAGTCAACAACACTATGTAAGTATTGGCCATCGTAAAGGAAACTGAAGGACGTGAATCACTCGTTACTGCACAAATCACTCAACTGGATGACACTGTGCTGAGATCATTATTGAAATTCTCGTTATTGTACGGATAAATAGATTAACAAATAAAAAAAAAAAAAATCCTATCTTTTGTTTTCGCTTTAAAAAATAGAGTTCTAGAATACATTTATTTTTTTCTACGATATTCAAAGCTCTTTATCAACTGAGGAAAGCTACCACACCATATCACAGTTCCCATACAAGCACCACACACTAACAAACCAGAAACCCAACACTGACTGAGAAAACAACAACACTCATTACGAGCCCTCAACCTGGGATAGCTCATCTGTCAACATTCATCGCTGGAAAGATAATTACTCGGCGCACCTTGCTGTCTGGAGGTGGGGCTGACTCCCTCCCGCGGGCGATGAATAGCGGGCCGCGGGGAGCCCGATCACACCCACACCACCTTCGCCCCATCGCTACTTCATGATTAACCTTGGGCTGGTCGATCTTCTGCTGGTACTATTTTGTTGATTACGTCAGCTTTAGGCGAGACTGGTGCTGTTTGCTGTAAAGAGAAGTTGTTACATGATTTAAAGAAGGTATATTCAATTTATTAGTGGTTTATATTGAAAATGTGACACTTCCCAATCTCTTCAGTGTCATGAGGTGTTTTCATATTTATTCCGCTTATTATATGGTGATTTTATACAGCCCCAGAAACTTATGCGAGGATTAAAATAGTGAAGACTCTAGCTATTAATTTTTTGACCTCCATAGACCCTTCCTAATGTCAATAAAATCGTCTAATCATGCCCAAAACTCATGGTAGAAATGCGTCCCAGTAGCGAATGGCTTAATAACACCGAGTTCAAAATAAGTATTCCCAAGACCCAGTGCCCTTCTCCTTCCCCTTAGTAACTCGTCTATAGCTTTAAACGTGTTCTCAACTTCACTCATAAAAATGCAACAAGGATGGGAAGTAAAATGCTGCCTACTTTTTTTCTTTCACAACATAATTTTTCCTCAACGACGCATTTTCTCATTGAAGTATCACTATTTTTCACATCAGCGTACACGGAATCCTAATCGGTCCCCGCTTGTATCATTCCCCTAAGTGGTATCCTTCTATTGTAACTTACGCAAATCTAGAGAATTATAATGCACACTTTACTTTTCCTTGTCAGTTCTGTGTTGACAAGCGGACGATAAACATTACTAATTATCTTTTTCCTGTACTTTTTCTACATAACTATCTTTCGTAATTCGGATTGTTTAATTTACTACACCAAACTCTTTATTAGAACTCAAACTGCTAACCATCTGCACGTACCCCAAGGAAAAACACAAAGTAGTCTACTATGCAATTCAGAGGCCGTGAGGCATCATTTTTCGTATACAACTTCCAAACAAACAGTTGAATCAGAAGGATATTTTGGCACAGCTTCTTTTACCCTTTCCCGCAATTTTTGACACTATCGTGCATTGCCGAAGTGTTTGATTAAGGCGTTTACCCTTGTCATTTAAGGTTGAAGCCCACATTAGCTAAATCAGCGGAGCAGTGAATCAAACAAGGGAATTATGAAGAAGCTGTGACGTCCACTCATCCACTACCTCCACACTCCTGTCTGCCCCAACCCTCTCCCCATCCCACCACCACTCCCACACACACACACACACACACACACACACTCTCTCTCTCTCTCTCTCTCTCTCTGGACAAAATAATGATATAAACAAACAAGAGCTCAGCGCAGTTTTTATTTTAATTTTTGCCACTATCCACGAATATGTCTTCTTCATCATCACTATCATTATTAAGGTTGATGATGTACGGGATCCACGCCTTCGTGAATGATGTCTGTTGACCTGTCCCGCGTGTCATCCTCGAAAGCGCGTGATCACCTAACCCTCTAACCGCTCCCCCCGACATCTCAGCAGCGGCAGAGAGTTTAGCTTCTTCAAGCCTGGGCTGCAGGTCTGCCCGTGTGGAACGATGCAACGTTTCATACATCCCCACACCTGTTCGTCCTCTGAAATGCATAGTAGGTAGCTGTAATGTGCGATATATGATGCAAGTATGTCACACGGTCTAGATTATAAAGAGAACAATCTTTTCCCTGTTCAATGGCTAGGCAAGGCATGGCAAAGGGAGGGAGGCTCCTCTTCTCGGTAATGTAGTTACTGCCGGGGGAAAGAACACCGCAGGAAGTTAGTGTTGAGGGAAATACGTGACGGTCGGCTGTGAGTAAAGTTTTCCGGTTGATAATTACATTATTCACGCTCTGGTGATAAGATACCTTCGTTTTCTTCTTCTTTTTAATTCTTTTTTCTTCTTCCTCTCTATTGATTTTCATTTACATTTGCTATTTTTCTCTTTCTCTTTTCTTTTTTATCGTCTTCGTCTATTCTTCAACCACACATTTTCTTTTCTTGCCTTTCTTTTTGTTTCTTCCTTCTTTTCTTATTTTTGTCTTTCTTTCCTGTTCTTTCTTCTTTTCCTTCTTACGTTCCTTGTATTGTCCTTTTCCTGTGTGTATGCGTTTCCTGTGCGTGTGCTTGTGCGTGGGCTTGTGCGTGTGCGTGTGCGTATGTGGATGCCAGCTCGCCTACCTGCCCTCTCCGTACCCCGTCCCTGCCCCATCCCTGCCCCTAAACCCCACCCCATTCCCCAGAGTCCCAACAGTCTCGGGTGGTCTTCCCAGTGGTCACAACCCGCCGCCTAATTAGTTGACAGCGGTGGAGGCTAACGAGGGCGGGTGGCCACGGACGCGGAGGTGTCACTTGTACAATACTAATGATAATATGCAGAATGATTATTGCACGGTGACGGCCACTTTGTGTGTTGGGAACTGTCGTGCGGCTCCTGTATCGGCCCGCCTCCAGTCAGTCCCCGCCGACAGACACAAGCATGAGTCTGTCGCCATTATGAGGCATGATGGGCATCGCATTACTCGTGTGCAGAGAGAGAGAGAGAGAGAGAGAGAGAGAGAGAGAGAGAGAGAGAGAGAGAGAGAGAGAGAGAGAGAGAGAGAGAGAGAGAGAGAGAGAGAGAGAGACGAATAAATAAATAGATTGATGGATGGATAGATAGATAGATAGATAAACAGAGAAATAGACAGACGGATAGATGGAAAACTAGATAGATAGATATAGATAGATAGATAGAGAGATAGATAGACAGACAAACATACAGACAGACAGACAGATAGACGTAGATCCCCCGCCATGTATATTTTCAGTATGTATGTACTAGAATCTGATTAAACCTTATATCATTATTATCAACCTTATTATTATTATCAACCTTATCATTATTAGTATTATTAGATTAAATAATAGAGAATTAGGCAAACGAAAGAGCCAGAGACAAAGAATATGCGATAAAAACCCATAACATTAAAACACCGGTAGTAAAAATAAAGAAAAAGAAAAGAAAAAAAAAAAACACTTATAGAAACAAATTGAACTCGGGTTTGGAAATTTGTCAATTGAATCACACACACACACACACACACACACACACACACACACACACACAACAACAAAAAAACCTTAACGAAGTGTTGGTGTGGCTGTTGTCCAATCAGTTTACACACGCGGCTCGGGGGCTGTCTGGTTTACACACACACACACACACACACACACACACACACACACACACACACACACACTGCTATACTTTTTACAATGCACAGCTAAATCTCGGAAACGCACACATACACACACCCACCCACACATACACACCCACACACACACACACACACACACACACACACACACACACACACACACACACACACACACACACACACACACACACACACACACACACACACACACACACACACACACACACACACACACACACTGCTGTCTCTGTTTATCTCAATTATCAAAGGTAAATATAACAGGATTAAGGATTTTGCGCTGTGAAGCCATGATTTATTTTTTAATTTTGTCGAAATAAATACATGCATATTCTCTTTTCTTTCTCGCCCACCTTTTTTTTTTCTACATTATATTATTTATTGTTACTGCTATAGTTTACTTATCTTGCAAGAATAATGAATGACTCGTATTTTTCCTTTCATCCTTGTACGAATTTCTTAAAAGGTATTCTTATTCTCTAAGTTACATGCATTAATCTTAAGTTTTCCGTATAGACAATATTTCACCTTTCTAATTTATTGTATTTTGACATATGAAAAAGCTGTACCCAATATCATTCCAACTGCTTACCACTATTACAATATTCTTCCAGCACTTTAACTTTCTCCCATTCATTTTAATATGACTTTAATACAAATTTCTTCCATAAGTTTCATATTAACTTTGTAACTTTACCTTGTCTTCTCACGCCCTTATTTTCTTGTTACGTAGCTGCCCAACTTTTCCTCTCAGCATTATCTCCTTATGTAACACCCACAGAGAGCGGCGCGACCTCTTTTAGCCAGGCTCACCTCAGAATAAAGTGGTAATTAACTCTCTACGCGTCTGAAATTTGCGCCGTCAGGAGGAAGCCTTCATAGTAATTCTTCGCAGTGACACAAGGGATCGTTCAAGTTAATGACTTCCTAATCACTCGCCTCCCTCAACGTCCTCTTACTTGCCCCACTCACGACTACAGGGAGTTGGGATCTTTGCCCTCTGCCTTGCCTCTAGACTCGTTCTTTTTCTGTGTCTTCCTCGCTTGTTGTACGTGAGCAGTGTTTAGTGTTGTCTTTATTGAAGTAGTTGTTGTTAATCTGTGTTGTCTGTATATTCTTTGTCTTCCTTGCGTGTTTTTGTAGGTAAGAAGTGTTTAGTGTTGTTTTTAAGTTGTTATCAATCTGTCTTGTCTCTATGCTCTTCCTGGTCTTCCTTGCGTGTTTCTGTAGGTAAGAGGTGGTTAGTGTTGTTGATGATGGTGGTGTCGTTATTGAGGGATGGATGGATGGATTTAAGATTAAGCACCGCTCGTTGTTGAGAGTGGTGGTGGTGGTGGTGGAGGTAATGGTAATTCAAGTCAAGGTATGTATGTTTACGTTGAAGAAAGGCATGGTAGTAGAAGACAAAGAATGAACGAATAAGGGAGGCAAGGTAAGTTGGTTGTGATCTCTAACTCACTTGTTCTCTTCGTTACCTCTCTCACTCGTTCATTCTTCGTCTTCTTCCTCGTATGTTATCACAGGTAAGGAGAATCTAATGTTGTCAAGGGAGTGGCAATGGTATATTGAAAAAAAAATGCATGTTTTAAGAATGATTAAGGTTTGGCGTAGCAGTGTTTCGTTTTAAGGCTTCGAAGAGAACAAATGAAGCATGAATATTAATTACTGAGTACAGTAACCTCACCTAACATAACCCCTTCAGTACCATGACACGTTTTCATATTCATTCTGCTTACCATATGGTGATTTTATACAGCTTCAGAAACTTTCGTGGGGATTAAATTAGTGAAGACTTTGGCTAGTAATCTTCTGACCTCCATAGAACCTTCCTAATGCAAATAAAATCGTGTACTCACACCTAAAACTCAGTGTAAAAATGCGCCCCATTACTGAAGGGGTTAACACTCACTGATGACAATTCACTTAAACATCTAAACATGAGACAACCAACATTGGAAAATTAAACATCAATAAACGAAACCAGTAACAAACCACCACCACTACCACCACCACCACCAACAACAACAACAACTATACAACTACAACTACTATTACCTAGGCAGAGGAGCAACTTACGGGCGAGCAAACCAACACATGAATAAGCCAGACAATATTGTAATACATGTGGTTGGGAGGGGAGGGAGGGATGGCGGGCGAGGCGGCTCAGTGAATGCCCTAACCCACGTCTCATGAGTCTTGCCTGACGTTTCATGAAGCACAAGTCGGGGGGGAAGTGAACCTTTAATCAACGCTGTATACTATGCCATGGTAATCTTCTCCCTTACTTTCTTCCTGCCTAGCATCTTGTTTACACGCTCTAACAGATTTTGGTGGCAAGAATATACTAGTGTTGTGTTTACCAGTTTATTTTTTGTTTCAAGACTCACTCAGACTCATAATGTACCGTGCTTTGATGCCAGGTTCTAATTTTTTTTTTTTTCTTTTAAATATGACGCTCTCCGTCTTAGCATCTTGTGTGCATGCCCTACTGATGTCAATGGCAAGAATATAGTAGTGTTGTCATTACCTGCTTCTATTTTCGCTTTTAAGAACTGAAACTCATAATATACTGTCTTCTGATGCTGTTATAATTTTCTACATTAAATTCATGTATATTATTTGCACATACCACCTTCTCTGTTAATACATGACATAAATTTCCTTGGTATATTAGGAAAACTGTATTTAAGGTATAAGAAAACTTGATAACCTTCTCTCTCTCTCTCTCTCTCTCTCTCTCTCTCTCTCTCTCTCTGACCAACCATTCTTTTCATTTTCCTTCCTCTGCTTGGCTACACCTCCGCTAAAACGTCCATTAGGCCGCACCTCCGTACATGAAGCTGTCTCGGTGTTTAATTTCGTGCGTGTTGCGGATATGTAGCAAACCCACGTGAGGGACTGAGGGGGAGGAAACTCACGAGGGAGAGAGGGAGTCGTGCTATAGCTGTGATGGAGGCGTAATGAAGAGGAGAGAGTTCATAGGGGAGAGAAGTAGGAGAGATGGGTGAGGGATGCATGAATGGTCTGAGCGAGAGACAGGAGTGATAGTGGAAGTAATGGGTGGTTGTTAGAGCGAGTAGTGTTAGGGATGATGGGCGAGGGGGTGTGGGGAATGGTAATGATGAGCAGCGAAGGTGATGAGGATCGGAGAATGCGTCTGAAGGGAGAAAGAGAGAAGGAAGAGTTAGCCCGTATTTAGAAACACTACTCTTTCTCACCACGACTATTTTCAAAGGCCACATATATGCTTTGCCGTGTTCTCAAGAGTGTTTCTTATATAAGTAGTGCAGAAATCTTGTTAATCTGTCACTAGCACCAAAAGAACAGCCTAAAAAAAAAAAAAAACACTTATAACTTCAATTAGAGCCTTTTGAATATTGCGAAGGTAACGCGCAGAGAAAATTTCAGAAAACGGTGATAGGTATGGCGGCAGAGGTGGTGGTGGAGGGAAGATGGATAAGCGGGATGGAAGGAAGGAGGCGAGAGGGAGTAGGAGAGGGGCAGACTGATGAGTGTTGGTGCTGTGTGTCGACCACCTGATGAAAGACTAATTACCTCCTTAAGTTAGCTGGAAAACGGAAAGTGTGTGTGTATGTATGTGTGTATGTGTATGTGTGTGTGTATGTGTGTGTGTAGGTGGTGGTTAGTGCGTCTACAGCTTGATAGAGAGACGCGCCGCCTTCTTCCCTCATGCTGGTGGAGGTAGAACGGGCCAAGAAACGTCATTAGGTTTAACACGATGACTAAACTGGCTTTGATCCCACAACACAACGGAAAGACCTCGCCCCATCGACCTCCACAAGTTCACAAGTCTGAGGTTTCCCATGCGAGACACTATGACAAAACTGCTCAAGTGTTCGTTTAGGGATTTTCTAGTTTTTGTCTCTGTCTCTGTCTAGCTGTCTCTGTCTCTGTCTCGCTGTTTGTCTCTCTCTCTGTCTCTGTTTCTGTCTAGCTGTCTATGTTTCTGTCTCGCTGTTTCTGTCTGTCTAGTTGTCTCTGTCTCGCTGTCTCTGTCTCTGTCTCGCTGTTTCTGTCTCTGTCTCTGTTTCACACTACAAATAATAACAAATACTACTACTACGATTTTAGTTCTTATTTATATCTCGTATTTCATTTCAATCCAATAAATAACTTATTCTCTAAACATTCAAGCCCAATTTTATGAAGAGAAGTTTCCTTTTTGCTAACGTCATTCTGGAATATAATGGAAAGTTATTTAGCAAAGACTCCCGTGAAAAAAAAATAAAATAAAAGCGAGCGTAATTAAACTGAATCCTTACTTAATTAACAAACCACTTGGTCCACCCACCGGTTCGCTGAATAAGAGAAAAAAAAGAAAGAAAAGAAAATACTACAACAGAGGTTTGTATTTCCCAGTTAATGCGTTGCTTCTTGGGTTTAAGCTTTCACGTGGTAATGCTTTCAGGTGATGCTCAGACGGGACTCCAAAAGACAGGTGTTGTGAGCCTTACATTTGTGACTGGGATAAGATCACTGTAGGCGGTGGGCTGTGTTTGGTTCCTGCCTTGGATCTTTGCACGATAACACCTAAACACCGGTCTTCTTACCTTCTTTGTATTTTCCTTCCTCTGCTTCTCTGAGATCATGGAGCGAAGAGAGAGAGAGAGAGAGAGAGAGAGAGAGAGAGAGAGAGAGAGAGAGAGAGAGAGAGAGAGAGAGAGAGAGAGAGAGAGAGAGAGAGAGAGAGAGAGAGAGAGAGAGAGAGAGAGAGAGAGAGAGAGAGAGAATCATGTATGCTCTTTATATTTCACACACTGGTTTTTAACAGATATTCCTGCGTAAATTAATATGACAGGCATTTACTGGATAGTATTTTAATCTTATGTGACGCTTATGTGATGTTCATTTTCTTTTAAGCCCTTCAGTACCATGACGCGTTTCCATATTCACTCTGCTTACTATTTGGTGATTTTATACAACCTCAGAAACTTAAGTGGGGATTAAAATAGTGAAGACTGTGGCCATTAATCTTCTGACCTCCATAGACCCTTTCTCATGTTAATAAATTCGTCTAATCACACCCAAAACTCATGATAAAAATGCGTCCCAGTACTGAACGGGTTAAACTCACGGAAATTGAAGTATTTCCCTAACAGGATAATAATAATAATACCAATCTTCCCTACAACAGACTATATTTGTATTCTCTCTATTACTGAAGAACTGGCTTACTCATTACACTTAGGAGTCACAACAGCGGCGTCATGTGGCACTGAGGAACCAAGAGGAAAGAGAAGGAAATATAAGCGATACTGAGGAGAGAATGAGCAGCTGAATACACACACGCACGTTTTCTCCCCGCAAAAGAACGTTTCACTCTTTGTTTATATTCTCTTTGCTGGTCGTTGTACACGTTAAACATTAATAGATTGCCTACATTTAGACGCTAGGACAATGAGACTAAAGCTCGTATTCTCAAACACTTCAGCGCTTCACCTGTACTAATTCAAAAGGCTTAATTTGAATTTACACGAGGTTTTTAAGGTGTTTTTTTTTTTACGGTTCCAGAGGCAGAATGGCAATATTTCTACATTATTAACAGGAAAAACACTCTTGGAAACCCCGCTAATCATCTCTGTGACCCTTGAAAAATAGTCGTGGTGAGAGAGCAAAGCATGAGTGACGGGCATGAGTGACGCTAGGGAGCTGAGAGAGAAATAAGAGTTGCTGGTCTGGATAAGTAGTCGCCAAGTGTCTGTACTTCAAGAGGTGGAGGAATGCAAGAGAAACGTAAACGGGGACCTTGAGGTGACCATATGCTCTCTTCAAAGGAGCGGTCTTGGGTAACAGAGGGAAGGGAAGCCGCCTGTTCCAACATTGTAAAACTGAAGATTAACTAGGGAGCGGACGCTAAATATGATTGATTACATCTTCTAAAAGGTTGTGTAATTTTCTAGTTCATCATGTGGGAGTAATGTGATACATCCCGGAGATCATCAATAGTGGTTATTTTTAGGAGTATTAAGTGTTCGGGAGGAAATTCAATCACTCATACTAACATTGTGTGTGTGTGTGTGTGTGTGTGTGAGCTGGTACGTTGTCTCATAGGTACCAAAACAGTATGCTCAACACGTTCTAACATGAACTACCCATAACTGGCGGTTCAAAATTGAAATACAACGTTGAAGATTCATGAAAGAACTCTCTCTCTCTCTCTCTCTCTCTCTCTCAGAATCCACCAGTTGAGAGAGAGAGAGAGAGAGAGAGAGAGAGAGAGAGAGAGAGAGAGAGAGAGAGAGAGAGAGAGAGAGAGAGAGAGAGAGAGAGAGAGAGAGAGAGAGAGAGAGAGAGAGATCTTGAAGCAGTTCCTCACACTAATGGAACCTCAAGAAAAACCTACTATGAATTCACGTCTTGTTCTTTGTTGAGCCTCCGTAAGAATGACCGCCAATGTGTCTTTTTTATACCCTCTTCTATTACTTATTCCTATTCAGACGCTCAAAACTCAGCTTCATTCATTTGCAGGAGAGTGATGATTGAGTGAGAGAATGGACGGAACTTGAGATGTATACTGGCGGTGTGGGACTGCGGGCGACCAAGAACTGTCTGCCGTGCTGTGTAAAGCTGAGTCAGGCTGGTGCGGGGGCGGATGCTGTTCATCATCGAATCGCGCTCCCGCCTCACCCGCCTACCACTGCCGACGCTGCCTCATTTCATAGTCTGGTGTCGGATGTCAAATGAAGGGTCCCCCTCCCCATCCTAGAGCTGTCACCACGCGAACAGCAAACACCGGACGCCGCCAAAATATTAATCTAGGCCAGCAGTCAAATAAACATACACACACGCATACACGCATACACACGCAGACCCGCACGCACACACACACACACACACACACACACACACACACACACACACACACACACACACACACACACACACACACACACACACACACACACACACACACACACACACACACATATGCATACAGCAACGCACACGACGGAAGGATATGATGAATAAGTCACTTCATAGCGATATACAATAAAGAATACTGGGAATGTTTTCTTCATCAGTGGAAAAATCATCGACATTCGAAAATATGCTAAACATTTTCTAACGTTTCTATTTTTTTATAACAATCACACGCTGAAAGGAGACAATTATTCTCCCTGAGGCAGAGAAACGATAAATTCAACCCGTATGATTTTTTTTTTTTTATACCATGTGGGCTTTTCACGGGAATTTATGGGCTAAAGGGGATACTTATTAAGGGTACCTCCTATTTCAAAGCCCACCCGTTAGGAAACCGTGGCCCCGAGTGAGGAAGCCCAACCTGCACTCAGACCGTAGACATGATTCGAACCCGTGCGCTTGGAGACCCTTAGATCCCAAAGCACGCACGGATCCACTGTACCACCTTGCTTTTCAATTCTTATATGTACTCTTAATCTCTCCAGTACCATGACACGTTTTCATATTCATTCTGCATACTACGTACATATATGGTGATTTTATACAGCTTCAGAAATAAAGTAGTGAAGACTTTGGGCATTAATCTTTTAACTTCTATAAACCCTTCCTAATGTAAATAAAATTGTCTAATCATGCCTAAAACTCAAGGTAAAAATGCGTTTCAGTACTGAAGGGATCAATTAAAGTTACATTTATGTAATATCTATCACAACAATAAAGTCATGCAACCAAGGAGGGCAAATCTTTAGGAGGATGATAAAGACTTCACAACGACTCCAGTTATAGTGAAGCCAGGCAGCGCCACTAACAGTAATACATATTTGAGATTCAAGCGAAACCTTCCCCCTTTAATTCTGCCTCAGACGAGTCTAATGCAGGTAAGTCTTTGCTCACTCTGTATAGGCGAATCATACCTATCATTACTTCTTTACCTAAAATACAAATTACAGACAAGCAAATCACCAGGTATAATAATGTTGACTGTAGCAGCTTGGTTCCCTTCATTGCTGAGTCTACTGTAGTTGCCAATCAGTTTTTTCTACCTCTGCTTACCTAAATCACATATATCATTACTTCTTTACCTAAAATACAAATTACAGACAAGCAAATCACCAGGTATAATAATGTTGACTGTAGCAGCGTGGTTCTCTTTCTTGGTGAGTCGACAAGTATATGGAATGAAGCAACAGTCAATGAAAAAGACGCAAGTTTACGATTAACACCAGTACGGGGGAAGTCGAAGCTCGCTAGTTGGGTGAACGTCAGCTGATGGTGTTCCTGGAAATTTGTGGTGGCGCTCAGGAATTCTAGTCACACTTCACTAGGGTTTGCTAATGTTACCACAACAAGCAAGGAATATACGTGTGTGTGTGTGTGTGTGTGTGTGTGTGTGTGTGTGTGTGTGTGTGTGTGTGTGTGTGTGTGTGTGTGTGTGTGTGTGTGTGTGTGTGTGTGTGTGTGTATTTAGAGCTGAGAAACCTACACCTCTGTCTATTCGTTCTGTGGTGTCTTGTTCCCTGTCAGCTGCTTGGATGATTGGAAGGAAATATGGTGTTTTTTTATGCATACGGTCCTCGCTGCATGCAATCCTCACATTCCTCTCTCGTTTTCCTCCCCACCTGCCCCTTGTACATATGAGGAGCGAAATGGAGCTTTTTATAGCTGGCCACTTGCTTGGAGACACATGAGGTGCACAAAAAAAGTGTTACAATGGCGGTGCTTGTCATAACTCTCGGAATAATTGGCATATTAAGCAAAATTTTGAGGGCATTCATTCCAATTAAGCTACAACAATATATTCCAGTTAAATCGTGTCCCTTACTCTTGCAATGATAGAAAAAAAAGAGTATGCTGGAATATTTAAACCTTCCATTCTATTGACGCAACAAAAACATGGGAAAAAAAGGTGGCTTGTCAAGAATACTTCCTTTCTTTTTTCCTCTTAATTTATATCAGCTAAAATAGACTCGCGCCAGTACCAGCCTTAGGTGATTGAGGGACGGTTCTGCCACAAGTGATTGTGTGGTGGGGACTTGCGGGCCACAACTGAGCAGGGCACGTGAAAGCACCAGGTGGACTGACACACACTGCCGAGTCCTGATCATCTCCACCATTCACCAAGCCATCTCTCGAACACAGTAAGTCTAAGGACACAGGCACATGGAGTAGGATGCTTGGCGAGTTATTACTATTGTCAGAGTAATTAAGCAAGTAATCTCCTCATTAACCCCTTGAGTATCATGACGCGTTTCCATATTAATTCTGCTTACTATTTGGTGATTTTAAACAGCTTCAGAAATTTATGTAGGGGATTAGAATAGTGAACACTCAGGCCATCAATCTTCTGATCTCCATAGACCCTTCCTAATGTCAATAAAATGGTCTAATCGTAAACAATTCTCAAGGTAAAAATATATCCCTGTATTGAAGTGGTTAACCTCTTGAGTACCATGACGCGTATCCATATTAATTCTGTTTACTATTTGGTGATTTTATTCAGCTTGAGAAACTTAAGTGGGGGATTAGAATAGTGAAGACTCTGGCCATCAATCTTCTGCCCTCCATAGACCCTTCCTAAAGTAAATAAACTGGTCTAACAGTCCAATCTCATGATAAAAATGTGTTCCAGTATTGAAGGGGTTAATTTTAATGTGCCTGACTTCCCTATCTTCTTAGTTCTATTGCGATACGTAGCGGGTATGTACAGTGATGTTACACTCTTCTTTTTATTATTATTTTTCATGTTAGATTTGATACGCTGAACTTTTCTCTATCATTTTGAGGTATAGTTTATTTATTCACCTTTATTCTACTATAGGTATGAATGATGTGCAACTTACAATAGTGAACATGATTTTAAACGCCTCCATCAACCACTATGCGAACAAATGAACAATATCTAACGTAATTCACTTCTTCTCCTTTAACGAAATGGACTTAGCTGAGCCTAACGAGTAAACTTATTAAACTGAACATGATTTAGTAAACTTGAAATAATCCTGCACCCCTTTTTATTAAATCTTATGCTGAGAAATTAGCAATACTCAACGTAATTTGCCTCATCTACTCACTGACAGGGATTTAATCGAGCACAGCGAATAGGCTTACTCCTGTGTAATTAAAGGGTGATTTTTTCGTTCGTTCAAAGATGCCGCGGTGCAAGGAGGCCGGGAAGCTTGATACCATTAAGTCATTACTGCCTTAACCATTACCTCCAACACGTTCAGCTTTCCCCTTCACTTTTATAAGCTACCGAAAAACATCATCATTGTACTCGTATTTCAGTTTCTACACGTTTTAGAAGCAGTAAAATGAGCCGGTGATCTTGATGAATGTTGACAGTACTAAGATAAAGGTTTCATTTTAATATTGATAAGCAGAAGTAGACTAGACTGCCTGGAAAAATAAGTACGGAGAGAATATTATCCTTTCAAAATCTTACGGAATAATAGTTTTTCGTGGTATAAACGGATGAAGTCGATTGAGTCATATAGCTTTACATATTGCAAACAGTACTGAGACAAGACTTAGGTATTCAGAAACGCTTTGCTCTCTCACCACGACTATTTTCCAGGGCCACAGAGATGATTAGCGAGATTTTCAAGAGAATTTCTCCAATTACTAATGTAGAAATTTTGTCACTATGCCCCTAGAACCGTAAAACTCCTTAAAAACTCGTGTCCCTACATTTCAAAACAGTCTTTTTAAATAGTGGAGGTGAAGTGCAGAAGTGTTTGAGAATACGAGCCATAATGTTAATGCACAATTAGACTAGACTGTCTGCAAACAAATGGAAAGAAAAGAAAAAAAAAATCATCCCAGGTTTTTAAAATCTTGCATGTTTAAATAGAGAAAATAGTAAGAATAAGAATTACAACATCAACTACAACAAAGATGAGGAAGAGGAGGAGGAGGAGGAAAAGGCGGGAATGTATGAGCAGAAAGAGACCACAAAAGAGAAAAAGAAAGAGAAGAGAAAAAGAATACTAAAATGGGAAAGGAAAAGATGAGAAAGACGATCAAGAAGAAAAGAAAAAGGGAAAAGAAACGAATAAGATGAGGAAGACAAATAAATAAATAAATAAATAAATATAGGAAAGAGATGAAGATAGTGGTGAGACAAGGAAAGAAAATAGATTAAACTGATACACGAGAAAGGAGAGGGAGATGATGAGGGATGATGAGAAGGAGAGAGAAAGATGGAGAATGAGGTGTGGAAAGGTTTGGAAGAAGATACGCATTGGAAACTCGTAGAAAGAGAGGGCGAAGAGGGCATTGTGTGTAAGAGAATAGGAGGGGGAAGAAGAAACCATGATTAAAGGAGAGAATAAATGGCGGAGAAGCTGCGGAGAAGAAAGAGAAAGAGAGAGACACGAATAATAATGGAGAAACTATATCGAGAGAGAGAGAGAGAGAGAGAGAGAGAGAGAGAGAGAGAGAGAGAGAGAGAGAGAGAGAGAGAGAGAGAGAGAGAGAGAGAGAGAGAGAGAGAGAGAGAGAGAGAGAGAGAGAGAGAGAGAGGGAGAGTGATGAGAAGGTGAGAGAGAGAGAGAGACTGAATGATGATGAGATGAGAGAGAGAGAGAGAGAGAGAGAGAGAGAGAGAGAGAGAGAGAGAGAGAGAGAGAGAGAGAGAGAGAGAGAGAGAGAGAGAGAGAGAGAGAGAGAGAGAGAGAGAGAGAGAGAGAGAGAGAGAGAGAGAGAGAGAGAGAGAGAGAGAGAGAGAGAGAGAGAGAGAGAGAGAGAGAGAGAGAGAGATACACTTAGAAAGATAAGAAAAAATAGGGTAGAAAGGTATGTAGCTTTGAGAGGCGGATATACTATAGTACAAAGGCATATTTTACGCAGGGCTTACTGATACGTGTAAGGCTTTTAGACTTCTTGCAGCTTCCTGTGTTTTCTTGTGATGTTAAAGGTAAAGCTTGGTATTTGATAGAAATGTAATATTGTTTGGAGAAGCGACGTACCTTAGAGAATAGAGGAAAGGTAATGTTCCCTTGAGTAAGTAAAAAATGAAAAAAAAAGAGAAGTATAAAGAGGAATAGGTAAAAAAAATGAAGTGTTGTTATAAAGGAACGGATGAGTAAGTAGAAGAATAGGTAGAATATGGTAGAAAGTTGGTAAATTGTGTTGTTTGGAGGTGGGTAAGAAAAGATGCCAAAAGAGAGGTAGATAAGTAGGTACCAAGTGGATATGTAGCCTCGCTGGGAGAAGAGAGAGAGGGACTGGTGGGTAGATAGATGCGTTGGAGGAACAGGTGGCCGGGTCGGAGAGAGGGGGCGGGCAGCAGAGGTAGGTGTTGTTGTCTGGAGTTGGGCAAGAAAAGGCGGAAAAAAAGAGGAAGGTAAGAAGGGCGGGAAGGAAGGAGTGAAGGATAGGGAGCAAGGGTGTGGAGGTCCCTGGTGACGTGGTGTGGAGGCGCGCCAGAGTCAACAAGCGGCGGTGTCATCACACACACCCACAAACAAACGCGGAGGAACCATGGGCTTTACGACATTAATTAAGGGTTCTTGGACTCCCCGTCATGATTAAGGTCCATGCCAGACAATGTTGTCGCGGCGTGAGGCAGACGATGCCTTGGACTTCATACCTCCACGCCTCAAAGATCCTGAATTAATGAACACATTTTTCCCCTCGTGATTGGATTTAGGCATATTCTTCATTAATTGTATTAGGTATTCCCAGACACCACCTCCTGCTTATTGCACTGGATGTGTGGTTTATCAAAATCAATTTCGACCATAACTAGTGTTCAGAGGTGTTTAGTTAAGACGTTTAATAAGGCAGCGGGAGACGTGCCAGTAAGAAACCTGCTTTAACAAGATTTCTAGCTGGCCAAACAAGCATTTCAATAATCCTTGAACCAATCGGCGAGGCCCCCGGTTTGTGACATCACAGGCACTGCCGCTGATTGGGCGAGATCGAGTGACGTGGCATTCCCTCCGACCAATAGGTGGGCGGAAGGTTTGTACATAAAGGTTGGTGCGCGAGGTCGCTTTTGACTTGGTTTACTCCATCACTTGTAGCCGAACGCGAGTTACCAGCTCCTCAGACCCCTCGGCACTGAGCAACAGGCGAGACCGCGCGCCACATCCTCCCTCGCTACCAACGCAACAGGCACTCTTCGCCCCAATCCCAACCCACGTGAGTACCATCTCCAGCTCCTCTCACATCGCGCGACTCTGCTTCTCTCGTATTCATTCCAGGGTAGCATCTTTTCTCTTAACTCCATCATGCAAACGCATATTGGACTTCATTTGTTTTTCCATGTATTCTTCAAACGCGTGTCGGTCTCGAGGAATACTTAGCGTTTCTTTGCCTCCTCTCACATCGCACGACTCTGTTTCTCTTATGTTCATTCCAGGGTAGCGTCTTTTCTCTCAACTCCATCATGCAAAGACCTCTTGGACTTAATTTATTTTCCCTTACATTTCTCAAACGCGTGTCGGTCTCGAAGAATATTTAGCGTTTCTCTACCTCCTCTCACATCCCACGACTTTATTTCTCTTATGTTCATTCTCTTCTCTTAATTCCATCATGCAAACGCCTCTTGGACTTCATCTTTTTGTTTCCCTTGCATTCTTCAAACGTGTGTCGGTCTCGAAAAATATTTAGTACTTCTCTATCTCCACTCACATCGAGCGACTGTTTCTCTTAAGTTCATTCCAGAATAACGTCTTTTCTCTTAACTCTATCATGCAAACGCTTATTGGACTTCATCATCTTGTTTTCCATGTATTCTTCAAACGTGTGTCAGTCTCGAAGAATACCTATAGTGTCTCTAACTCCGTCTGTATCTTCTGTCACTGATCCTGCGGTGTTCATTCCATGCTTAAAATTATTTCCTCTGACTCTATCATACAAACACTTCACGAACTTCCATTTTCCTTGTATATTCTTCAAACGCGTCAGTCTTCAAGGATACCTGCCAATACGTAACTGAGAATAGAGTAACGGATGGCATTTGTGTAGATCGTAACGTTACGGAATTGCAGCGGTTGGGAGGAGCGTGAGAAGCTAAGGTGTGGCTGGAGCGAGAACTTGAGGGAATGATAGCTAGCGTGGGTGTGGCAAGTGGCAGGGGAGGTGGGTGTTGCATTGACTGGGACTGCAGATGAGAGTGAGTCCTGAACTTGAGACTTGAGGAAATTTTTAAGGGGGCAGTGCATTAGGTGAAGTGTTGCGTGGGTGTTGCTGAATGGTTAGGGAGCTTGGAGTGAGTAATGAGTTGAAGCTTCTGTATTAAACCAAGCGATGAAACCTTAAAGACTGAGGACTAATGAGGAGTTTTGAGAGACAGACTGAGGCAATGAAGGAGACTGGAGGATAAAGACTGGGGAGATTTTAGACGAAATAAACTTATGATATAGATTTTTTGGCGTCATAGACTGAGAGTTAAAAATCTTAGGCTAAAGAGACTAAGATTGTTAAAAATTCTACACAAGACAGACTGAGACTAATGAGGATTCTGGATGAGACAGATTGAAGATGCAGATTTAAGCCAAGACAGACTGAAAATGTGAGATATAAAAATGGAACAGACTGAGGGCGTAACGAAGCTTGGATGAAATAGAATAAGGAAGTAAAAAATGCTTGTAGGGAAAACTGAACGTGTGAAACAACTGAAGAAAAGACAGATTAAATGTGAAGAAGAAAAAAAATGACTGAAACCGAAAGACAGAAGACTAAGAGTGTGAAGAAGTCTGGAAGAAGAGTTGAAGCCTAAGGAAGCACTGGAGGAGTTTGGATAAAGGCTGAGACCTGAGAGGAAGGGATTAAGGCTTGGTGAAGACTTGAGGTGGAGATATAGACGCAAGGTGGTGAAAGATGAGGAGGGAACTGAATGCAGACTTCGACAGATGGGTGGGGCTAGATGTGTGGGAGTCTGGGTGGCAGAGAGACGAGATATTGCTTCACTTCACGAGAGAGAGCCACATCGTTTACTTGGAATTTAATCAAACACATGATGAAGAGTCGAAGCGAATTCTGACATTTTAACGGAGCTTTAGAAGTCTTACAATTTGACGTTATAATGAAAGGAATGAGAGGTGAGTGTGAGGAGTTCATGCTGTCATCAGTGGTGCTTTATAAGATAAGAACTAACCTCTGAATTAATAAAAGAGAGAGGTATTAATTTTTCGGATAGTGGGAGTCGTTGAGAGGCAATTTTCACAGTAACACGAGCAACCTCAAGTACTTTATATTACATCACTTTAACTGAAGACAGCTCTCCCAGAATTCACAAATGAGATGAGCCACATGCAAAGAAAGAAGCTATCAATTTCTCGGGTAGTGGGAGTCGCTGAGAGAGAATTTTCACAGAAACACGAGTAAGTACTTAATATTACCGTCACCTTAACTGAAGACTCCTCTCCCAGAATCCACAAATTGAGACAAACCTACGAATTTCTGACCCGTGGAATTAGCTGAGAGGCAGAACATTTTCAGCTAAATTAAAAGTTAATGAAGCTAATTCTTACTTACGTGGAGGTGGCATTTTTACTAATTAAATATGTCTTCACGAGAGCACCTGAGGACAGTGATATTAGCCAGGCCATAGAAAACGAGAGACAGCCATGAGTGAATCCTGTCCACTGTCTGTCTGAAAACGTGCGGCTGTACTGACTCATTCCTCACCTCTCTAGCGCTCTTGATGGTTGCCTGTATCGTTAGTGCTAAACCTCCGGAGCCCCTGTTAGCTAACTGGCCCGTAATGGAGATACGTTTTGCATGCCTTGTCCTTTCGAGCGGTGCTGGGACAATGGGAAGTAGTTTAGGGTTATTCTTTCACTGTTTTTGGTGGTGGATATACTGTTTGTGTTCAGTGAATGGTGCGAGCATTGATTTATGTGTGCGTATGTGTGTAAAGGTACAAAATGAAGAAAGATACGTTAAAAGTAGTTGCAGAGAGAGAGAGAGAGAGAGAGAGAGAGAGAGAGAGAGATCAGACGAAATGAAAGAAAATTGACAGTCAACTCTCAGATTTTGGAGATAACTTTATATTTCTTTACTCCATTCAGGTCAAGGAAAAGCGGAAAAAAGCAATGGAAGATGGACTATTGCAAAATGCGATAAAGGTTTGCAAGTTCCCTGAAGCTACACAAGTCTTTTGCTGGCTTTGATCTTTTCCTCACGAGTTTACCAGATGCATTAAACTTACTGGTATCTCTAACACTACGACAATAAAAAAGTAGTGTGTTTTATACGTAAATATTTGAATGCTAGTAATAATACGATACTTTTTACTACATACGAGTAGATTCTAATGATTCTACGAGTAAAAAAAACCTTAACCAAGACAGCATCTCTATCATTAAGACAATACTGTAGCAGTGTGCTTTATAGTTAAATATTTGAATAATGCCAGTAATAATACACTTTCTGTCACATTTGAATAGATTTAAACGATTCCACGGAGCAAACAAACATAATTAGACACTTGTTACCACATTTGAAAGACTTTGAACGATTCTATGGAGAAAAAAAAAACATAACTAGACATATTTTACCACATTTGAAAGACTTTAAACGATTCTATGGAGGAAAAAACATAATGATAGGCAATAAAACATTCAAACTTCTTCACAACTTACTTCGCGACCGGTGGTGTCTTTCAAAACTACTCTAAACTTGCTTACATCAAAACATTTTCATTAAGATAGATAAGTTTCAGAATATTATCCTTTTTTTATATCGTCTTGGTGTGTTGGCTCGAGAATTAACTGATACTTAAACCAAACCATTTCATTAACTCCTTCAATAGTGGGACACATTTTTACCTTGAGATTTGTGTACAATTAGACCATCTTATTGACATTAGAAAGGGCCTATGGAGGTCAGAAGATTAATAGCCACACTCTTAACTATCTGAAGCTATATAAAATCACCAAATAGTAAGCAGAATGAATATGGAAACACGTCATGGTATTTAAGGGGTTAAGAGAAGGTGCAGCAGTCAAGGGGTTAACCTGTACCATTCCCAGACTGATGTTCACTAAGAAGTCTAAGATCCTGGCCAATGGGTTAGGATAGCATGCAGCGGCTCAATACTCGCTGTGGGAGGACGTGTGTGGTGTCTGTGCGTCTGTGCGTCTGTGTGTGTGTGTGTGTGTGTGTGTGTGTGTGTGTGTGTGTGTGTGTGTGTGTGTGTGTGTGTGTGTGTGTGTGTGTTGGATGTCTGGCACTTCGTCATCTGTCCCTTGGCTCACTTTGCTCGTTTTCTCAGATCGTGGTGTTCACTAATAAGAGGTGAGCTGAGATAAGTTTTATATTTTTTTTTCGTTTTTTTTTTTTTATGGTGTTGGTGTTTTGTCTTGGCTAGTAACTGGTTTCTTGAGCAAGTGACTCGAGTTTTCAAAGGTGTGACTGTTTAGTAAAGATTCTTCGGTACTGATTGGAAAAACACGTGAAGCATTCTTTTCAAATTTTTCTCATGAACTTATTTAGAAACTTGTAAATAATACGATTCATGTTCTACTTTAACCCCTCACACACATTCTCTCTCTCTCTCTCTCTCTCTCTCTCTCTCTCTCTCTCTCTCTCTCTCTCTCTCTCTCTGCTACACTGTAAACAATTCTGTGGCACAAGTGAGTCTTTTGCCCTTTTAATCTCCCCGCCCATCCTCAACGCCCTCCACACTGCCCTTTCTCCTCCCTACCTCCTCTTCCTCCTTCTCCTCCTCCTCCTCCTCCTCGTCCTTCCCATCCCTCCACCAACAACACTACCCACCCATCCACACTACCCTTACTTCTCCCTTCCTCCTCCTCCTCCTCCTTTCCATCCTCCCCCAATAACACTTTCCTCACCTCCCTTCCCGTTCCCTCCTCGTCCTCTCCCCTTGCCCCCTTCTCCTCCACAGTCACATTTTTGCAACTGGATTCAAAAGGTGCATTTTTTCTTGATTTACTAAAGTCCGTCCCATTTATTTATTTATTTATTTATTTATTTATTTATTTATTTTGAGTGCACGTTTTCTTATTTTGATTTAATTTGTTGCTGATGACAAAGGATGACTATTATTGTAGATGTTATTTGCTTTTACTACTACTATTACTATTACTACTACTGAGAGAGAGAGAGAGAGAGAGAGAGAGAGAGAGAGAGAGAGAGAGAGAGAGAGAGAGAGAGCAATGTGGGACTTTCGTTAAGCTTTGAATGGAAACCTGTTGATGCCTGGCTAACGGAGAGCTGGGGATTGTGGTGGTGGTGGTGGTGGTGGTGGTGGTGGTGGTGGTGGTGGTGGTGGTGAACAAAGTGAGGGTAGAAACTGGTGATACCTTTGAAAATACAGTCCTTTAAGTCTTCAGTCATTATACATCTAACATTTATTCATCTATATGTTACTGCATCTATAAACGTGATTTGAATGTACAGGTCACGTTTAGAGGTAGAAACAGATCCATATACCTTCGAAATGACAGTAATTTTCAGTCTATTATTATCATACTGCTACCTTTTGTCTATCTACGTGTTGGTGCGTCTGTAAATCTAGTTTGCATGTACAGGTCACATTTAGAGATAGAAACAGGCGCCTATACCTCTAAAAATACAGAAGGTTTTAGTCTTACATCAATATATAGCTACCTTTTATCCATCTATATGTTGCTAAGTCTGTAGATCTATAGTTAAAGATAGAAGCAGTCGCCATTATCTTTGAAAATACAGAAGGTTTTAGTCTACCATCATTATATAGCAGCCTTTTATCTATGTACGTGTTGGTACGTCTGTAAATCTAGTCTGGACGCACAAGTGACATTTGGAGATAGAAACAGACGACAATACCTTTGAAAATACAGAAAGTTTTAGTCTACCATCATCATATAGCTAGCTTTTATTCGTCTATGTGTTGGTGCGTCCGAAAATCGAGTTTGGAAGTATAGATCACATTCAGAGATAAAACAAAGACGCCTATACTTTTAAAATGACTGTACGGGTGACATTTAGAGATAGAAACAGGTGACAGTACCTTTGAAAATATAGAAGATTTTAGTCTATTATCATTATCTAGCTACCTTTGATCTGCCTACGTGTTGGTGCATCCGTAAATCAAGTTCGAATGGACAGGTGACAGTGAGAAGCATGGGGGAGGTACTCGTACAGTGCGGGTGAGGGAATGAATAGACGTGCATTGGGTTGGTATAGATGGCTGTTGGTTTTTCTTCTTTCTTCTTTTATGAGGCATGCGTGACGTGAATGGCGTGGAGCTTATAATGATATTCCCAGTGATTCAGGTTGTGTTTCTCATGCTACACCTGATTACGTTTTTTCCCTCGTGTGCTTCCCGTATGGTATTCTGGAGGAGGGGCAGTACATAAGTGGTCTTGTGAATCTATATTACGTCTTTCGGTAACTAAGTGTGCAATATGGGGAAAAAGGCACGTGTGTTTTCATTAGACAAGGTAATATGGTAAATCACAACACTAGAGAGAAATAGAAGGAAAAAAATCCACGGTGAAACGTCAGAGAGAGAGAGAGAGAGAGAGAGAGAGAGAGAGAGAGAGAGAGAGAGAGAGAATCAATGCGGTAATATCACTTAAAAGCTTACACGCGCGAACAGATGCAACCCTTTTCTTTCCACGCCACTTATGTCAGGAAAAGTGAGACATCTTCCTCATTCATCGGCGACAAATCACTCGCTTCCTTGCGCCCCATTCTGCCTCCACGCCTCGCCCCTCACGACTCTTCATCAGGGAGCGACGGCCCACATAGACAGGGGGTTTATGGCTGTGGGAGAGCGAGGAGGGAGAGCACCGATCAATAACCCCGCTATCACAAGAATGGGAGAGACAGTAAGAGGTGAAATGGGAGTAATAGCAGCAGGGAGAGAGGGACAGGAGGGAAAAGAGTGCACGAGATAACAGAGAGCTAGTGAGTGACTCGTGCGTCTTTTGATGAGTTGAAAGGTAAGTGGGTGGGGGAGTCTCAGTGAGCTTTGTCTATGGACGGACCAAGTACAAACGATCCGCTTTCAACTGGAAGACAAGAGTCACTGGACAAGAAAACTAATGTCTCGCCAGACAGTTTGCGAGATGAAGTGGGGACGTTTCCATCTCGAGCGTGATACGTGCCACTAGCCACTCACTCAGTATTCAGAAACACTCTGCTCTCTCACCATGACTATTTTCCAAGACTTTAAAGATGATTAGCGGGGTTTTCAATAGTGTTGCTCCAGCTGATAATGCAGAAATCTTGTCACTCTGCCTCTAGAAACGTAAAAACACCTTAGAAAACTCGAGTCAATTTAAATAAACCCTTTGGAAATAGTGAAGGTGAAGCGCATGAGTGTTTGAGAATACGAGCCTAAGTGAGTTCGTGTTACATACATACATACATTCACACCACATTCACAAATCACCTAACCTTACCACTAAATATGACTTCACGCTTTATACATACACACATATACACACATTCATACATAAGGATAATAGTCAGATCTATATAAAAACAGTAACACAATAATAAAAATCATACCACTACCATGACAATACGATGAACTACAATAAACAACCACCACAACACTAAATGCCTTCACTATATCATGACACTAAGCCACATGTTCAGAAACGCTTTGCTCTCTCACCGCGACAATTTTCCAAGGCTGCAAAGATGATTAGCAGCGTTTACAAGAGTGTTTCTCCAGTTAATAATGTAGAAATCTAGTCATTCTGCCTCTAGAACCGTAAAAAAAAAAAAAAACTTTAAAAACTTATGCAGACAAATAAAGCCTTTCAAAACAGCATAGGTGAGGCACAGAAGTGTTTGAGAATACAATCTTAAATATGAAGTAGGTAAATCTAACAACAGATACGTCAAGAAAGTCATATTGCTGGCTGACACTGACCGACCATCGACAATATCTTTAGCATAAAAATTTCATCACGCCATTCGCCTTCAATGTGACTTATTTTTCTCTCCCTCCAATATAACACTCTCATCACGACGCTCATTCAAATACGATGACTTTATCGATCCAAGTGATAAGGACGGCAAGGCTGCGACATTTATCTTCTCCTTCGTTTTGCCTTTAGAGCTTCTGGTGGGTAATGAGCTCTGAAACACGCGTCTGGATAGCTGATTTGGCTGGCTGGCTGGCTGGTTTACTGACTGGCTGGCTGGCTGACTGGTTGGCTGGCTGGCTGACTGGTTGGCTGGCTGGCTGACTGACTGGTTGGTTGGCTGGCTAGATGCTTGACTGGCTGGCTAGATGACTGACTAACTGACTGACACCTTGAAAAACTCTGTCTGGCTGACTGGCTGGCTGGCTGACTGACTGATTAGTTGGTTGTCTGGCTGACGAGTTAGCTGGCTGACTGACTGACTGGTTTGTTGTCTGGTTGGCTGGGTAGCTAACTGGCTGGCTGGTATGCTGACCATCTGGCTATGATGTCTGAGTTACCTTCCTCTTATCATCCTCCTCACTTACCCAATGGTTATCGATCGTGTGCTGTTTGACCGGAGCTAACTCGAGGCACACCCACGCTTGCTGACCGGCCCTCGCCACCACAAACACACATTGCGAATTTCAGTACCGTACGCATCGACGTGACACGGATCGACGTTTTCACTGTAATATTATAGAAGAAAAGAGTTAAAATGGTAATGACGTTGACAGTGGAGAGAGAGAGAGAGAGAGAGAGAGAGAGAGAGAGAGAGAGAGAGAGAGAGAGAGAGAGAGAGAGAGAGAGAGAGAGAGAGAGAGAGAGAGAGAGAGAGAGAGAGAGAGAGAGAGAGAGAGAGAGAGAGAGAGAGAGAGAGAGAGAGAGAGAGAGAGAGAGAGAGAGAGAGAGTACAGAAAGAAATAAACGACGAACACATCAATACGAAATAAATACAGGCTAATTTCTTTTGAGTCCTGTTTCCAGAATACCTATTGGCGTTTCAATTTAGCCAATATTTTCACCACATAATTTACAGTCGAGGTGAGCTACTAAGTATTGCACTGCGAGACTGGACTTGTGTGGGCTGGTGGTTTCAGGCGCTTGCTGTTTGATGCTCACACTACTACTGAGAAAGAAAGATATGTATTAAAAGTTTTCTTAATAGAGTTGGGGGAAAAAAATCCTCAGATAGAAGAAATAAGGAGTGAACGATTTAACCCCTTGAGTACCATGACGCGTTTCCATATTGATTCTTACTATTTGGTGATTTTATACAGCTTCAGAAACTCATGTGGGGGATTAAAATAGCGAAGATTCTGACCATTAATCTTCTGCTCTCCATACACTCTTCCTAGTGTAAATAAAATGGCCTAATCGTACGCAGATCTCAAGGTAAAATTGTATCCCAGTATTGGAGGGGTTAGGTTAGATTAAGAAGCGAGACAAAGCGGACTCAAAGCGAACGACCGGACCAATAAGTCAGTTGTCACCTTAACAATCAAGTTTAAGCCATTAACTTCTGCATCCTGGCCGTGACTCGAGGATTCCTGGGTTAAGACGTGCATTGTCACCTGGTTCTCTCAGGCCTTTGTGTATATTTATCCTCAAGACAAAAAGATAAAGCATGATGGAAAACTTGTAAACCTAAAGTCAATTCATTACTTGCAGCATCTTTTTTTTTCGAGTTAGGCTTCAGTCCATATTAATAAGTTTAGCACGATGAAGAAAATCCCCCAAAAATACAATTTGAGGAAGCAGCAAATGTAAGTTTTCTAAATGGGGAGAACGTGTGGAGTTCTGTATCTCTTATGGCTAACTGTTTCTCTCTCTTCAAAGCACCACACTTTCTAGAGTTGAAAAAAAGAACACAAAGTAAACAGACCATTGCTGAACTGTAAGAGTCTCATGTTACATCTGTAATGTCACTGACGTTAAAGGACAGCCAGGCAATAAGGGGAAGCTAATACTCGTACATACAAGGTACTGGATAGTGGGCTGAAATAAAAACACCTTGATTCTTCGTTGAACACTATCCTGCTTCGTTGAGGATGAATGTGTGAGTGTGCGTATATTCCACGTAAAGGACATGCCATAACAGTGACCTATCATACATAAAGGAGGGTGAAGATGAAAATATAAATGGAAGAATGGAATCTGAAGGAGGGGGAGAGATTGAACACTAAAGGTCTGCTCTCTCCAAAATTAACTGAATGAGTCCTGCTGTCTAAAAGTGTGATGAAGCTTTCCCAGAACACTCTTAGATCCAGATGAGAAGCTAACGAGTATACCTGTGAATTCGGAACTCATGTAAAATCCCCAGCGAGTTAGTTGATGGTAGGAAGTGTTATTCGTAGCGGAATGCAACTCTTCTTCAGTTTTGTACGTGAAAGAATGTCCTCACTGCTGAATATGCGCAAAAGATCATGTAAATAGAAATATGTCTGTGAACAGGGGACTCAATAAAACCCTAGCGAAACTCCTGTGAATTAGTTGATGGTGGAAAGTGTTATTCATAGCGGAATGCAACTCTTCTTCACCTTTGTACGCGAAGGAATGTCCTCACTACTGAATATGCGCAAACGATACATGTAAAGAGAACAAAAAGAAGAATACCTATACTCTAAACTGACAGGAAATCAAAGTTGCCAATACTAAGACTTTCAAATAAAAGCAAATATGGAGAAAACTTCGAATCACGCTATACAACTGTGATAACAGCTGCAGTGTCTCGCAAACCTAAGACAGCAAAGTAACAAAGAATACAGTGGATTTCCATACGACAAAAACACGAGACTGGGTATGCGTCATTGGGAAACTGTCTAAGCAGGAGTCCTTATTCTTCGTTTCTCCTCTGGCTGGCGGGAAGTAGATTGCATAGAGGGACAGTCTTTGATCCATGTTAATGAGTCCGTTAGGTGTTTGAGCTTTACATAGGAAATCAAGAAGGATGGATACTTATTAATTTTTTGTTCTGTGTTTCTTAATAGATCTTGTGATGTTATACTGAGTGAGCTCCGTGTCATTTGTCTGTTCATTGCAAGAATCCCTGGTTAATGTGCTTGTTTCTCTTTCGTTCATCTATTCTTTTTCTCTAGCAATAATGGATAAAATTCTTGATTTATCGTTTTGGCAATGAAGTTCTAAGAGAGAGAGAAAAAAAATCAGTTTCCACAATTATCAATGCATCAAGAGAACATTTCATAACGATCTCTTTTATCAATATTTTCACGGGATGCTTCCACAAAAAAATAAATGAAAACTTGTCATGATGTGGAAGCTTTTGGTGTAGTGCACATATTAAAAGGAAGACTGGAAACAAAAGCGTTGCAGTTGGTTATTAGTCTCTTGCTGAGATTGCGTGGGTGGAGAAGGAAAATGTTGAACAGCTGGTCACGGGGAAAGGGGCGAGGCTTTCAGACTGAGAGGCGGGAAGACTGGAAGACAATGGGAAGATATGAAAGAACAAGAGACGGGAGAACGAACGTAGAAAGAAAAAAAAAAAAAAAAAGAAGGAAGAAATGAAGACATAAAAGTAATAAAAACAAAGGAAAAGGGAAAAACTATTAGTAATGTCACCCTGTTATTACACGGGAAATACAAGAAAGATGAGTGTCAGAGGCGGAAATTTGATCAGCTCTAGTATAAGACGGGGAAGAAAGATGCGTGTCAAGATATCACATGGTGCGGATGTGTAGTGACGTCATTACTCTTAACCTTCCACTCTCATCACTATATCAAAGGCTCCGTCTCAACATTAACCTCTCCACTATTTATTATTTTGTTTTTTGATGTTACGCCTCAGTATTAAGGCCTTGTTTGGGTGTTACGCCTCAGTATTAATTCCTTGTTTTGGGTGTCACGGCTCAGTATTAAGTCCTTGTTTTGGGTGTCACGGCTCAGTATTAAGTCCTTGTTTGGGTGTTACGGCTCAATATTAAGTCCTTGCTTTGGCGTTATGCCTCATTATAAAGTCCCTCCATACTTATCACTGTTACTTCGTCTCTCTTTTTAGCTCCACATATGCATAACCATACTATATTAGATTTACTAAGATTCCCACCACGTAATGAAAAACCACAAGCAACAGACATTCTTTGGGAGATAAAACTTTCACACTGATCACTTTTGTTACTTCATCTCAACTGCACATAAAACTAACACTATTTTTGATTTGCTAAGCTTCCCCACCACGTAACTGAGGGATCACAACAAACAGACATTCTTTGGGAGATAAAACTTCCACACTGATCTCTCTGTTACTTCATCTCAAGTACACATATAACTAACACTATTTTTTATTTGCTAAGCTTCCCTCACCCCGTAACTGAGGGATCACAACAAACAGACATTCTTTGGAGGATAAAATTTCCATACTAATCATCTCAAGTCCTCATACAACTGACACTATTTATGATTTGCTAAGCTTCCCCAGCTCGCAACTGAGGAAGCACAAGCAACAGGCATTCTTTGGAGGATTGAACGAGTGAGAGCATCAAGCGTATGGCCAGTAAAGAGACACAGGGCGAGTGGTGGGCATGAGGGTGAAGGGACGAGTTGCAATCATACTAACTCTCATGTAATGTCCCTTAGTCACTCCCATAAAACGTCTCTATCTTTTAATTTTTTTCTTATCTATATAGTTTACATAGACGTGTGATTTACCTTCGTCTCGGGAAAGTCTCTACATCTCTTTTAGAAATTATTTCATTATCTTCCTTTATTTATTCATATTTTTACTCTTATCATCTGAAATACCTGAATTGCCTCTCAGAAACTAAGATAAACCCAGCTGGTAAAGATACCCGGGCAAGACTGTGGCGTGGTGAAAGAGGCTTTGTCTTGCGATATAAATAAAGGATGATGGTGGTGGTGATGTGGTGCCGTGCTGTTTATCTTTTCCTGTAGGCGCCTCAACCTATACTACCTTGTTTTTTCCACCGCCCTGAAGCCACAGCCAAATGTGAATCTCAAAACTACATGCTCGCTGGATAATAGCATCACTTTTAGGCAGTTCCGTCTTTTGAAAGTTTTCCTCAGTTCACAGAGTCGGGAACAAAAGCGAGTGACCCTTCGCCTGGAATGTAAATAAAGCCAACAAAAGCCAGCAAGTTTTATTGTCAAGCCCCGTGTAGCGGACTGCGCGGGGCGTGCATTAGCAGGAGTGCTTGAGGAGAACACCGTGCTTACAGTTCCCGAGCACTCACAACGCCGAACCTCTTAGCCACTGGGAGAAGGCAGGGAGGAGGGGCGCCTTGCATACGCCACCACCAGTCTCCCTCCCTCCCTGCCACTGGACTTTGAGCCTTGCAGCGACAATAGAGTGACATTACAGTGCATAATGCAAATGGACTCCCTTCACATTAAGGTTTATGAGGGATTAGTGATGGAGGACTTGTTATCAGGAGGAACCCTACGTCTGGGCCTCCGTCAGTAGCCATCCCCGCTGCATAGATAACGACAGGTGTGTGTGTGTGTGTGTGTGTGTGTGTAATTCACTGTTTGATCTGCTGCAGTCTCTGACGAGACAGCCAGACGTTACCCTACGGAACGAGCTCAGAGCTCATTGTTTCCTATCTTCGGATAGGCCTGAGACCAGGCACACACCACACACCGGGACAACAAGGTCACAATTCTGTGTGTGTGTGTGTATGTTCAAATAATATCAGCAGAAAACTCATTTAAACTTATCAATACCTTTATCAGCCAGTAAATTTATCACCACTCGTCTTTTCAGGAGAAGAGGTGCAACAAAAAATGACTGAATTGCAATAACATCGTGGTGAACTATTCCAACTAATCAGTGAAGGAGAAAATGAAGCTTCCGTACCGCTGCTCGCTTGATTATTCATTGATTAGCTTCGTGTTGGCGTTGTGGAGAGAAAAGTCGAGGTCGAGCAGGGAAGACCATCCAACATAATTTAATAGTTTCTTCAAGATTAAACCAACCAATAAAAGAAGGAATTTGAAAGTTACAATTGTGGTAATTTGACATAAGTGGGTTAAGACTGCTTCGAAATTCTTACAACCAAAGGAATGAAACAGGAATGCCATAGTTAGTGAAATGAACCAAATAACTAAACAAATCACCATTTCGTCATAATTAAATTCCACAATAGAACCAAGATAATTTAATAATCCTCTTGACTAAGGACAAAAGAAGATAATGTCCTCAATTTCTTCAAGGCAGGAGAATGAAGCAATAACGTTTGAGATCGCTAAGTGAATTAAATATGACCTGAGTCGCCTCTTCTTCAATGCTCAGCGTTTCAATTTCTTACATTCATCACTTATTTGTTTAGTTTGAAAGGGGCGGAGGCTGAGCAGATGATGAGTGAAGTGCAGATTAAAACTTACTGAATCAAGAGGCACTGATATCATTCCCTGGCCTGACTGAATCCTGGGGTCACTTTTCCAGTTCTTCTGACTTATTTATCTGTTGTTTTATAAGTTCTATTAGATTTATATGTCTAATGTGATCTATCTAATACCGCTATTTATATTTCCTGTCGTTGTTGTTCTCTAATTACTCAATATTGACACCTTTATGGGCAATAGGTTGATTTATACAGAAAGATCGATGGGCTGAGAGAAATGACATCAAGTAACTACAATAATTCTTCACTCTTATCTATATCTAATACCGCTACTTATATTCCCTGTTGTTGTTGTTCTCTAACTATTCAATATTGACACCTTTATGGGCAATAGGTTGATTTATACAGAAAGATCGCTGGGCTGAGAGGAGTGACATGAAGTAACTACAATCATTCTCCACTCATATCTATCTAATACCGCTATTTATATTTCTTGTTGTTATACAGCTATTCAATATTGACACCTTTATGGGCAATAGGTTAAATTATATAGAAAGATCGCTGAGCTGAGAGGAGTGACATCAAGCAACTACAATCATTCTCCACTCGTACATGTTTGACGCCTCCAGCTAAAGACTATATCCTTGACGCTCACCACAACCACCACCACTGATACCTGAGACGACGCACACCGCACACCCACACATCCCTTACCAGACACCTTTAATCCCTTGCATAACCAAAGGAGCGATGCGTTAAGTGCTCACATCAACGTATTCCAGATTACAGATTTCAGCGCGAACTTGAGCACGTGAATAAAGAGCCTGTCATGTATTAAGGCCTCAATTGTTATCATTACTGCTTCCTCCCACACGTAATACGCCTCTTACTGCCGACACAGGAGGTAACTCTAATCTCCTTCCCTCCGCTGTGGGTTTTGGGAAGGAACGAAGGAAAATATACGGTAAACTGGTAAACCTGCTTCGCGTGGATAGTTTTGTACATCAGGGAGAGACTGAGTGTGTTTTTCAGGTATCTAATTCCAGTTGCGTTATGTAATCTTTCTCATTCGCCAGGAGAAGTATTTCTTTTTTTTAATGAAGGAAAGAACACAACCAAGGGCAACAAAAGGGAGGAGGAGGAGGAGGAGGAGGAGGAGGAGGAGGAGGAGGAGGAGGAGGAGGAGGAGGAGGAGGAGAAGGAGGAGGAGAAGTAGGAAGAAAAGGAGAATGAAAAGGAAAAGGAAAAGGAGGAAAAGGATGAGAACGAGGAAAAGTTAGAGGAAGAGAGACAGACAAGGACGGAAACAACAAGACAAGAGGAGACAAAGATGGAGAGAAACGACAACAGTGAAGATGAAAAAAAAAACATAAATAAAAGCAAAAAAGAGAAAGAAAATGGAAGTGAATAAAAGATAAAGGAAAAGAGAACAAGTAAGAGTGATGAACAAGAAACGTGAGACAACGCTCGGGAAGTTTAGCACCTGACATTAACCTTCCGGTGTCTTGCATTAATTAAACCACCGAACACCTGGTAGAGAGAGGGGGGAGGGATGCAGGAGGGTGCAGGAGGGCCACTACCTAACCAATCCTCTCTCTCTCTCTCTCTCTCTCTCTCTCTCTCTCTCTCTCTCTCTTCCACGTCAGTTTCTTCAGCTGTGATAGAAGTTAGAAGAGTTAATGCATAAATATGAGAGAGGAAAATAAGAGCATACGAGTTAAAACATGTTAAAACTGAGAAGACAATGATACGAAGGGTAACAGACATTCAGGTGGTAAGGAATTGAGTGAATACTGAAAATAATAAACGCGGGCATGAAAAAACGGAGGAAATAACGTAGAAATAAAGTAAATATAACAGATGAAACACATGAAAAGGCAAACTATAACTAGATTAACTCTGGATAAGAAACTAAATGGTAAAAACTACAACAAAAGACGCAAAAATATGAAGAAAAATGAAAAAAGAATGAAAACCTTACTTTGATCTCCCACTGCTCCTTCCATTCACCAACATCAATTTTCAACATAAAACAGAAAAGAAAAGCAACAGCAAACCAAAACTAAGCATTACATGAACACTGTCTTGCCTTGCCACACGAGTACAAGCACCAAAACACACACAATGAATATCAACACTCACATATACAACCACGGTTTATTCTGGCCCAGTTTCCTCTTCTCCACCAACGCACTTCCAGCGAGTCTGTAAAAAGAGGATTAAAAGGGTGACGATTTTTTCCCACCTTTCATTTCTGTAGAGACAATCAAGGGGAGAGTGATATCTTGAAGGCATGTGAGTTGTTAGGAGAGGTAGTAAGGAGGTGGCAGGTGGCAGGTGGCAGGTGGCAAATGTGCTATCGGCAGCAGTGTGGTTGATATGGTGTTGGTTAGAAAGAAGTGGAGATAAAAAAGATTAAAAGAAATAATAAAAGAGGTTAAAAATGGAGCTCGTGTGAGGAAGAAGAGAAGGAGGAGGAGGAGGAGGAGGATGGGAAGGCAGCGTGGTTGATGTGCTGGTTTGAAGGAAGGTAAAGATAACGGTAGAAGATGGAGATAAAAAAATGATAATTAAAAAAGAGGTAATGCTGATGGAGACTGGAAATGGAGCTGGTGTGAAGAAGAGGAGGAGAAAGATAAGGAAAGGAAGGCAGCTTGGTTGATAAGGTGCTGATTAGGAGGAAAGTAAAGATGGTGGTAGATGAAGATGGAGACAAAAAGAAAAATTAAAAAGAAATAATGCTGATGGAGACTGGAAATGGAACTGGTGTGAAAAAGAGAAGGGGGAGAAGGATGAGGAAGGGAAGGTAGTGTGATTGATAAAGTGTTGGATAGAAAGAAGGTGATGGTGGATGAAGATAGAGATAAAAAAAGAAAATTAAAAAGAACTAATGCTGATGGAGGCTGGATATGGAACTGATGTGAAGAGGAGGAGAAGGAGGAGGAGAAAGAAGAAGAGGAGGAAGAAGGGGAGGCAAAAGAAGGAGTGAACTTAACGTAACTTCATCGTACCTTGCCAGACCGTGCTGGCTTTGAAGTGAATGAAAAAACTTCTCTCTAATTATTAGCTTGGGAACTAAACGACATCGAGAAATTGAACGGAACCAGGAGTAGTTTTAGGCGTAGAGTCCAGCATCACTTGTATAATGGCCGTGCAAGTGAGTGAGCGAGTGAGCGAGTGAGCAAGTGAGTGAGTGAGTAAGTGAGTGAGAGTGCAAAAGGAGTTACAGAGAGAGAGAGAGAAGTGCATCGAGAAAGTTAAAATAGATTGGAAGAAACTGATGATTTTAAAAGGAGATTTTTTCTTTCTTTTTCTTTTCTTTTTTTTTTGACGCTTTTATTGACGTCAGAACGTGGAATCGTGGTGACTTTTTTATTTATTTATTTATTTCATTTATTTACTTATTTATTTCTTAGTCTGATCAATTAGTAGTTTGGATTACTAACAAAACATGCAACAGTCAAACGGGAATTGCTTTTTTCTTTTGTTCGTTCAAGTAAGTTTTGTCATTTTTATTATTATTTCTACTTCATGTCTTGCCGTGTGTGTGAATGCTGCCTCAAACTTAGAAGAGAGTTACGAGTTACGAGAGGCTTATATACAAAAACAACAAATAAACTCAGAAATATTGCCTTGCCTTAAGTTAATTTCAGATACAATTTTATAAGCACTTTAAAAACAATATTTACCGATTGACAAAAGGAAAGATAAACAAGTCACCCGTTAAACTCTTGTTCTCTGTAAAGCTTCTGAGACATATCCCATTTTCTTCCATAATCAGGTTAGTCATGAGAATCCGTATATATTCTGAGGAGCTTATGATGAACTTTTTCCGAATTTTCTTCCAATCACAACCAATGCTTCGTTCCCCACTGCTACAAATAAAACAATTGAGAGCGAGGACGTGGAACAACAAGGTTTATTGATAAGTCCTGGCGTGTCCATCTCTTAGCGAGCACCACAGTGGGAGGGTGACGAGGTTCCATATTGCGTATCGGCACAGAAATTCCAATATGTGGAAATTCGCACCAAGTCAAATACTGAACCGCTGGGCTCTGGGCGGAGGCAACTGGCGGAAAACTAAACTCGCTCGCCACGGTCCACTGTCTCGCTGTCCTCTCCGACAACAAGGAAGACGACGACGACTAGAATAACAACGAAGATACCAAGAATACAGACGAAAAGCACGAAAGGGAGAAAGAAGTGAAAGAAATAGAGAAAAACAAGCTGTGAAAGAAACGTTTGATAAAAGTTCATAATGCGAAGAACAAAGACAAGAGAGAGAGAGAGAGAAGAGGAAAGACACTCAGGGAGGCGTATCATCTCTCCCTGCCCTGAGAGAGAGAGAGAGAGAGAGAGAGAGAGAGAGAGAGAGAGAGAGAGAGAGAGGACACTAATAAACACTAAAAACAACAAAAATAACAGGAAAAACTCTATCATATTCATCATTAACACCACCACCACCAACGAGAGAGAGAGAGAGAGAGAGAGAGAGAGAGAGAGAGAGAGAGAGAGAGAGACACTTAATAAGAAAACAACAAAATAACAGGAAAACTCTATCATATTCATCATTAACACCACCACCACCAAAGAGAGAGAGAGAGAGAGAGAGAGAGCACTTGATAAACAATAAAAAAAAACAAGAAAAAGAACAGGAAATACTCTATCCCTATCGCCATCACCACCACCACAACTACCACTACCACCACCACCACCACTAACAACAACAACAAGCACAACTACAAGTATAGGCCTATCAATGACCATCCCACGCACTACATACACACATACACACATACCCTCAGAGCCTATCAAGCCCACACCTTCCACCAGAAATACTTCACCACATACACAAAGCTTCTGAAACCAGTTCGAACGAGACTTTGAACCTCTTGTAACGCGTACCTTCGCTTCTCCTGTGAATTGCAACCCTCTTCAACTTCCTTTCCCTCTCTCTTCAAAGCTTTATATTTTCTATCAAAGGAATTATGTGATGCTGGAGGGATGATCGGCTCGTGTGCGCTTGAAAGAGATGGATGAATGAGGTTATGGTAAGGAGATGTTGGTAATGATGTGTGAAGGAGGTTGGATTGGTAGAAAACGGGGTAGAAAACTGGAAAATGTATAGGGGGTACTTGCGTAATTTGTATATTGGTGTGTGTGTGTGTGTGTGTGTGTGTGTGTGTGTGTGTGTGTGTGTGTGTGTGTGTGTTAAAGAGGTTAATGTAAGATACTGTTAAACTATTGCTATTTACATATACTTCCAACACCATCTAAAGACAATAGAAGCTATATATAGGTACATCAATACCTTATAAAAAACAAAGAACTAATGATATAATCTGTATACTACGATTTGACAGCAACAGAAAGCGATACTATAATGAGAAAAAAAAATAGATAGAACCTTCACTAAAGATACAAATCAAACTATCACTCACAACTTCAACACCACATAAAAAAAAAACAATGATATAATTTTAATAATACCACTTGGCAGAGGCAGAGGGCGATAACCTACCTATTGTAATGTAATATAGTAAAATAATAAAGAGAAATTTCACTAAAGATACAAATTGAACTATCACTCAACTCCAACACAACATGGAAAAAAAAACTAATAACATGATCTCTATAACACGAATAACATGATCTCTATAACACAAATGACATGATCTCTATAACACAAATAACATGATCTCTATAACACGAATGACATGATCTCTATAACACGAATGACATGATCTCTATAACACGAATGACATGATCTCTATAACACGAATGACATGATCTCTATAACACAAATGACATGATCTCTATAACACGAATGACATGATCTCTATAACACAAATGACATGATCTCTATAACACAAATGACATGATCTCTATAACACGAATGACATGATCTCTATAACACGAATGACATGATCTCTATAACACAAATAACATGATCTCTATAACACGAATGACATGATCTCTATAACACGAATGACACGATCTCTATAACACGAATGACACGATCTCTATAACACGAATGACACGATCTCTATAACACGAATGACACGATCTCTATAACACGAATGACATGATCTCTATAACACGAATGACATGATCTCTATAACACAAATAACATGATCTCTATAACACGAATGACATGATCTCTATAACACGAATGACATGATCTCTATAACACGAATGACATGATCTCTATAACACGATTTGAGAGCAACAGAGGGTGACAATTTACTTATAATGTACTAGAGTAAAGAAAACAACGTCAAAACCTTAACTAAAGATACAACTTAAACTATCACTCACAACTTCAACACCACACGAAAAAAAAAAAATAAATAAATAATAATAACACAATCTCTATAACACGACTTGACAGCAACAGAGAGCAACAATTTACCCATAATGCATTGGTACATTATCCCTTAACTCTTAGCCAAAGCTGCTGTTCTGCGCCGCTATGCTTTAATTAATACAATCTGCACCAGGTACAATAGTGTCACGCGGGGAGAGAAGCTAAGTTGGTACCTGTGTCCTGTTTTGTATGGCGCAAGAGGCACTCCGGCTAATCATAGGATCCCTTGTGTAATCTAATGTATCTCCCTAACAATGAGGCTTCGCAAGTTATCGGAGCTGCTGTTAATCATGTAATTGGTAGTCTAATTATGCAGTGCTTCCCTAATTCCTCCTCACTGTGTATTCCTCGGAGTATTGCCTGCGATTGGCGGGCTGTCAATTTGAGTTAACAAGCTGAGTTGACAAGAAATGATAGGGAAGAGTTAAACACCATAAATCATGTTGGAAAAGGATTAAGAGATATGAAATGGGGTTTAAAAGCATAGAGTTTGTCATTTCTATATAGTTTAAGGACTTGAAGATTGGAAGATGGCTATAAAATACGTTAATGTGTTCCAGAGTGGTTAGTGATTAAGGAAAGATGGATGGATATGAGACAAATGGTTGAATTTAATTTGTAGAGATGCCAAGTTCTTCTCCTTTGTCATTTTTCTGTGCTTTTCTTTTTTTTAATGCAAGAGGGAAGCCAACCAAGAGCAACGCAAGATAAAACAAAAAGGGCCAACTTCAAATACTAGTTTCCTTAAAGATAGGTGAGGAGTTAGCCAAAATTCAGGGACAAATATCTTGAAACCTTAACTGTAGTGGTTCTATTTCAAAGTTCATGTAAAGAGATGGAACTCGCGGGGTTGTGGGAGTGAATGACAGCAATGTTCCCACTGTTTTAGAGTCTAGCGGTGACTTTTTTCCTGTCTTGTTTCCCTTTCTCGTTTCCACTCTTCTTGTCTCCTTTTTATTTTCCTAACCTTTCCCTCCCTTTTTACCTCTTACTTGCTTTTTTTTTTCACTTTCCTCGCTATTATGACTTCGTTTTTTGCTTGTCTTTCTTCTTTCTACACTATTTCGCATCCTTTCATCTTACTTTATCCCTTTTTCATATTTTCTTTCCTCTTCTCTTTGTCTTCACACCTCCTCCTCCTCCTCCTCCTCCTCCTCCTCCTCCTCCTCCTCCTCCTCCTCCTCCTCCTCCTCCTCCCTCCTTTCCCCTCCCTTTTTAATCCTTTTAGCTTTCCTCTCTCACTTATCACCTAATTTAGAAACAAGCTGTCAATTCTACTGCTGTCACCAAGTAGCTGACTGACACACTGAACGCTAACAAACATTTCACTGCAATTAGGGATATTACAGTGAGGGGAAAATAAAGAAGAAAAAATGGGTTCCCTTCTAGTGTTTTGATTGACATAACCGTTTCATTTCTCCTGGATTTTACTGTAGTGTAAAAGTGAGAATGTCTTTTCAGGTATATCGTGTCAGTCTTGTGCAGGTGGAAATACCGAGGTCCCCGTGTTGTTTAGTCGTAGCGGTTCATGTTATATTCCTTGCGTTCTGGATTCTTTCATACCAGACGGACCACTAAAAAAGAAACGTGATATTTGACGAAATGCGCGATGCTGAGGAACAAGAACTACCTTTTGTGAATCCTCCAAGATAAAGCAGAAAGAGATAAGGAAATTAGAACATAGATGAATTATAGAGAGTGAAAGCACCTAACGATGACTACCAAGTGAACATTCAACTAATTAACCTCTTCAGTATTGAGATGCATTATTTTGTCTTGATTTTGGGGTATGACTAGACGGTTTTATTTGCATTAGGAAGGGTTTATGGAGGTCAAAAGATTAATGGCCAGAGTCTTTACTATTCTAATTCTAACATAAGTTTCTGAAGCTGTATAAAATCGCCAAATAGTAACCAGAATGAATATGAAAACGCGTCCTGGTACTGAAGAGATTAAAGGCAAAAACTGAGAAATAAATAAAGATAACAACGATGACAAACACGTGAACATAATACTGACGAAAGATAACATGAAGAAAACGATAAATTGATGAAGAACACACGAACATTAGTGAACACAAAGACTAAGAAAACAACACAAAACAGAGAAAGATAGAGAGATAAGAAATAAAGACAAACAACGATGACAAATAGGTGAACATTATAATGACGAAAGATAACATGAAGAAAACGATAAACTGATAAAAAACAGACGAACATTAGTGAACATAAAGACTAAGAAAGCAACACAAAATAACACAAACTTACTGTCTACTTTATATTTTGCTCTCCATTCACTTCCAGGTAGAATAAAGGTGAGGTGTTCACTTATAATCTCTTCATATCTTTGCTCTACGTGACTTTTTTTTAACATGTTTGCCTTTTTAACAGTCTTATTCCACAAGGAGCTACTCTTTCTCCTCCACTGAGCTGCTTTTTCACCTCTTTCATACTCCCTGACAGATTTAATTTTCTCTACCGTACAAGTTTTCCCTTTCCTTCTAATTCAAGGTAAGAAAGAAATCCGTGGAAGCACAACAGAAGTAGCTGAGGAAAAAAATACCGCCAAGAAACAGAACTAAACTAGAAAAGAGTACAAAGTCTTCTCAGGAGGCAAGTAATAAAGGGAGAAAGAAAGAGAAAAGTACGGTAAAGAATTTGAGGGAAAAATGAAAGAGACTCTGGAAAATAAAAAACCAAACGAAAAAATAGTACATAATCTTCTCAACAGCAACATTTCAAGGTAAAATAATAAAACACATTCATTTCTACTGCTGTCAATTATATCCTGCCATCTTAACCCCTTGAATGCCATGACGTGTTTCCATATTCATTCTGCTTACTATTTGGTGATTTTATACAGCTTCAAAAACTTATTTGGGAGATTAAAATAGTGAAGACTGCGGCCATTAATCTTCTGATCTCCATAGATCCTTCCTAATGTCAATAAAATGGTCTAATCGTACACAAATCTTAAAGTAAAAATGTGTCTTAGTATTGAGTTTATGCTTTCTACTCTGCTGAAAATTTGGCAACCAGGTTTAGTAAGGAGACCATCAACCTAACAGAGTATTATCAACAAAACAGTATTTAAAATGGAAGAAGAACGCTAAAAACAGTGCAAATAGTTGTAAAAATCTAATACCGAGACTTTTCATCATAATACACTACTTAAAAATTGAAGAAAACACCAAAAAAAAAAAAAAAACTGAAAATAGTTGAGAAAAGCTAGTATCCAGGTTTTGCCACCATAACAGTCCTTAAAATTGAAGACAAACACCAAAAACAGTGAAAATAGCAGTGACTTCAATACTTGCTGTCCATTCATCCCTAAACATGAGGGAGACCAAAATAGGACATAATGGAGAGGAGGTGTACGAGGAGCAGGAGGTTGGGATGCTGCATTGAAGGGCACTGGATAAGACAAGGATTGGCAGAGTAGAGGATCACGAGTACGGAAATCCTATTAGTCCTGATGGTATTGGTGGTTGAAATGGAGTGACTAAAAGGGACTGGCAAGGTGGTAGTAGTAGTAGTAGTAGTAGTAGTAGTAGTAGTAGTAGTAGTAGTAGTAGTAGTAGTAGTAGTAGTAGTAGTAGTAGTAGTAGTAGCATTATCAGTAGCAGTGGCAATGGTCTCTTTAAGTAGTTCCCAATAACCAGCTTGCATTGGCCAACTTGGGTAAACACACAGAGAAGAAAAATACAGAGATAATCCTTCCCTCTTCCTATATCCCTCTGATTCCTTCTACCTCGCAAAACAGAAGGGAAAAAGAACTCTCCTGTTAACGCTCTAAACTCAATCCAGCGGCGTTTCTTGTGCATTGGATTACCATTAGAGAGATACAAGTGATAATGCGTCGCCCTTCCAACTCTCCCTGTCTCAATTCTACTTTACACAACACGGGGAGAGAGAGAGGAAAAGAACACTGCTGTTGACAAGCCGACTAAACTCAGCCCAAGAGCGTTTCTCGTGCGTCGCATTGGCATGAACGACAACAAGTATGGAAATGGAAATGGATGCTCCAAACACGTATCCAAAGTTGAAGTTTCAGTACAAGTCTTGCTCCTTACGCGGGTCTTCCACTCTGAATAATTGACTGTCCGCTAATGAGTAAGTCCTGTCGCTGGAGGCTCTTCACGGATAGTTAAGTGACTTGGCGAAAAACGTCTGGAAACGGGACAGGCGGTGGAAAAGGAATGGAAGGGTGAGCGGCAGACAGGCAGGCAGGTAGGTAGTGGGCGGAGACATGATGAACTGTGTGGGAGAGGACAGAGAAGAGATGGAATGAAGTATAGAAAGGTGTGACTGCTTTGTTTACGTAACGCACTGCCTTTCTCAATAACTTTTCGTCATTTCTCCTTCTTGATCTTGGGGGGATTAATAAGAATGATTCCCACATCACCTCGATATTCAGAAGCAAACTGAGACGCATCATTGTACATACTGAGGAAGCACTTAGAAGATACGTCCAATATGCACATTATTCTATACTAACCCTTCTCGCTTCCTGTCACCTGCGCCCTCTATCTATCCTCTCCCCTTTTTTATACCCTTTCGTCCTCTCTTCCCCCTTTCTTCTCCTTCCCACACACACACAAACCAGTCACGATTTTCTTCCCAGCCACCACCACTTTCCTTTCACCACGTCATCACAAGTAAGTGGCTCGCTGGCTGGCTGTCCCCGCCTAACTATTCCCCGGGGCAGGAAACTCGAACAGGTAATGAAGCGCTTCTTTCACACCGCCACTCATGAAACTTAATATTTTGCGCGACGTTCTTTTCTTTACTACCACGAGAGAGAGAGAGAGAGAGAGAGAGAGAGAGAGAGAGAGAGAGAGAGAGAGAGAGAGAGAGAGATGTATGAAAAAAGAGAAACTATAACAATAACAGGAAGAGAGATAAAGAGTGAAAGTTAAAGGCAATGCAGAGAAAAGAACAAATACTCTCTCTCTCTCTCTCTCTCTCTCTCTCTCTCTCTCTCTCTCTCTCTCTCTCAGCAGCAGTCTCCACCTCGCCCCAGTGTGTGTTGTCTGTCCTTCCCTCTCCTCTTTCCCTGTTCACATTACTTTTGCTTTTCAACTTATCACATTTATTAGCCAAATATTTCACACCTCTGCATTTCCCCCTCGCGCCATAAACCCATTGACGACGTCGGGAGACAAATCTTTTACTTTTTTCTTCCTTCTATTGCTCTCATAATGAACACTTCTGAGAGGATACGTGGCCAAAAAATAACTTGAAAACGACTTCTACCCAAAAAATTATACTTGCGCCCTCGGGAAACATACACTTGCTTTATGGAGGAAGGAAGGAAAAAAAAAAAAAAAAAAAACTCAGGTCAACACAACAAAAGAGCGTCGTTTTCCCTCTGAGATCTATACGAGTCTCAGCGGAAAAAAGATTAATACAACATAAGATTTTACGTGGCAAATACATAAACGACGGTGAAGAGGGAGCAGGGAAGGGCAGTGAAGATAAGAGAGGCAAACACTACCAATGAAGGAGAGGCTGAAGAGGCGTGGTGATAAAGACAGAGACAGAGACAGAGACAGGGGGAGATGAAAGGGTACAAAACAACATGAATATATCAAAAAGTTGGTGTTCTACTTTCGATAAGGAGGAAGTGAAGGATAAGAAAAATAAGACAGAAAGAGAAAGAGAGAAACACAGAGAGATAGAGAGAAGCTAGGAGGAGATAGGACGTACAGAGGGGAAGCAGAAAGACAGAGATAAGAGAATAATAACACAGATGAGCCATATAGAGTTAGACAGAAGGAGAAAGAGAGAAAGCCACTGATAAACGTGAAGAAGGGCACGGTGAGATAAGTAAAGAGGGAGAAGGACAGTCTGAGAAGAAGGGAAGGATTATGATGAAGGAAGAGGACAAGGAGGAAGGAAGATAGGAAGATAGTATGAAGATGAGAGAGGACTAAGAAGAAGGAAGAAAGGAATTAAAGGAAGACAAAAGGAAAAAAAAAGAAAAAGAGAACAAAGAGAGAAAGAAGCCAAGATCGAAGCAATACAGAATAAAGAGAGAGAGAACACTTGGATGAAAAAAAGAAAACGAACGATGAAAGAAGAAAACTAACACAATAAGGGAAAGAGACGAAGGGTGAAAGAAAGACTCAGGGTGATAGGAAGCAAGTGTAAGGGTGAGGATAAGGTCAGAGCGCCAGGGAAAGGGACAAGTTAGGGTAAGTAAGGTTAGGGTGGGGTGAATAAGTGAAGGATATGGATGACAGCAACTCCGTCAAGGTTTCAGAAGGCACTTAGCTAATAGATAGTTTAAAAGCATCTATGAGTTTCACCACCTCTCTCCTCCTCCTCCTCCTCCTCCTCCTCCTCCTCCTCCTCCTCCTCCTCCTCTTCATCATCTTCATTCTCCTATTCCTTTTGTTTCTTTTTTCATCTATTTTGTCATGACTTGTCTCTCTTTCTCTCTTTATCCAGCCTCTTCTTCTTCCTCTTCTTCCTCTCTTCCTCCTCCTCCATTTACCATTTATACAACTTTAGCTGCTTTATCTTTTTTATTTCTTCTTCTTCTTCTTCTTCTTCTTCTTCTTCTTCTTCTTCTTCTTCTTCCTCCTCCTCCTCCTCCTCCTCCTCCTCCTCCTCCTCCTCCTCCTCCTCCTCCTCCTCCTCCTCCTCCTCGCCCATAGTGAAGTTTTTTTTTGTCTGTCAATGGTTAAGGTAAAGAGGATCTCTTCTTAAAATGCATAAGAGAGAGAGAGAGAGAGAGTAATTTTAGTATATTTCCAGAGGTTATTACTTTCCAGAACAACGGAGAACAATGTAAAAGATTATCGTTCGTTGAAAAAGTAGTACATGAGTGAATCTAATATCGAAGTAGATTAATATTGTGACCAGTTAAAAAGAATGTGAAAGAAGAGCAACGGAGAGAAAGGGAGGAAAAAAAATGTACAAGATAATCCCAGGTTAAAAGATTATGAGTAGAATTAATATGAAAAGTAAAGTTTTATTAGTGTGATAGAGATAATGATAATGCTGATATTAATTTTTCATTTTCCTATGGCCTATGAAACAATAGTTGAGTTGTTTTTTGTTTTTAAGTGTATGTTTAAAGGGAGAGAAAAATGTATAGTAGTAGCGGGAAAGTTGTAGTAATTTGAAAAGGTATCTCGACAGTGCATCAAAAGTCAGTAGAATATACACTGACTATAGCAAAACCAATTCTTCGCTAGCTAAACTTCACCTCACACCTCTAAAACACATCACAAGTCCTTCACATACACACTGAATATAGCAAAACCACTTCTTCGTTAGCCAAACTTTACCTGACACCTCTAAAACACACCAAATCCCCCAAAAACACACTGCCTATAGCAAAACCAATTCTTCGCTAGCCAAATTTTACCTGACACCTCTAAAACACATCAATGGTCCCTCAAATACACACTGACTATAGCAAAACCACTCTTTCTCTAGCCAAACTTCACCTGACAACTCTAAGACATATCACAAATCCCTCAAATACACACTAGCAAAAGCAAAACCACTCTTTCACTAGTCAAAATTCAAACTGGCGCCTCGTGGGTCAGCTGGGAATGGAAGAGCTAGTGTCGTGGAGTCTGACAGGGGAAAGCATCACGTTCACACACAGAGGAGCCACGACCTTTCACTGGCAGGAGAGACAATGCCACCTCGCACCGTCTTGATTTCCCAGTGCCCGTATATACACCACGCGTCCCTCCCTCCCACAGCTCGCCAACTCCTCCGCTCGAATTGGTCCCAGGAGCGGTGGTATTTTGCCCTGATGTGATGCATGTCCCTGAGTTTCCAGAGTAATAATATAAGATCTAGACTGGGTTCATCTCGTCGCTACTTTACAGTGACATTAACCCCTTCTGTGCTATGACGCGTTTTCATACTCAGTTTCTGCTTATTTTTAGTGATTTTATACAGCTTCAGAAACTTATGCGGGGATTAAAATAGTGAAGGCTCTGGCCATTTATCTTCTGACCTCCATAGATACTACCTAATGTAAATAAAATCGTCTAATCATAACCAAAACTCATGGTAAAAATGCGTCCCAGTAATGAAGTAAGGGAGGTTTCAAGACAATTATCCCTCTTTTTTTGGCTAACTCTCTCGAAACTGCAAGGAGATTGGCAACTTAGTGAGGCTGTTTTTTTTTTTTTTTTTTTTCATTCCATGTTGTCCTTGGCCACCTTTCCTGTCTTCCATAAATAAATACATATACATGTAAACTCCCCTACGAACACACAATATACAGTAAACTTCTCCCCGGTTAAGTCACGGAGCAGATCTATGCCACCCACCCACCCACACCACACACACACACACACACACACACACACACTCCCACACACATTTAGTCAGACAGCCAGCCAGGACCACCACCACCACCAGCACCAGCACCATCACTTCTCACTCCCACTCTCATTCTACACTCCCTTCCATGTAAATTCAATTATAGTAAACTCAGCTGAAAATAGTTCCCTGCTGACCAAACCGAACCTAACCTAACACAGAACAGTATTACGTAGGGAATAGCTCACAAAATGGCCTCAGTACACGTAAGAAGCATAACAAGCACAAACTATATGATAAAAACAAATTTGGGATATTGGCAAGGTATGTAGATTCACAGCAGAACTTACAATAAACATCAAACTCGTCTTCCTGTTACCATCCCTCTCTCTGTCTTCCTCTGGTCGGCCAGCCACCAGCCACGAGCCACCAGTCACCTGTCCCACCCACACCAAGAGGCAGAGTTAAGGTGCTGGAAAGGGTCCACTCCTCTTGCTCTCCTTGGTGACAATAGTAAAGCAATCACCTGGAATAATTTAAGTGGCTCTCCCTCTCTCCCTCTCTCCCTCTCTCTCTCTCTGCTTACACATCTAGCTATCTATGTCTCCCTCTCTATCTATCTATCTATCTATCTACAGTGAAATTCAACCTTACATCAGAAGCAGGGAGGCTGGTGGTGTGTGAGTGAGGTTACCTGGCTGGGGAGACAAGAATTAATGAAAGGGCGTGACAAAGGACGTGCCAAGAGGTTCATTCCTAGTTCCTGTTATGTTCCTCATGCAAGAGAATGAAGAGCCTGAAGGGCAGACTATATTATTAAAGCATGTGAGTCTTGGAAAGGCCTTGAGGGAAATGCAATATAGAAAGAGCATGCCTGGAAGAAAATGAGAAAAAAATATGAGTGGTGGAGGGAGAGCGAGAGAGAGAGAGAGAGAGAGAGAGAGAGAGAGAGAGAGAGAGAGAGAGAGAGAGAGAGAGAGAGAGAGAGAGAGAGAGAGAGAGAGAGAGAGAGAGAGAGAGAGAGAGAGAGAGAGAGAGAGAGAGTAGTAATAAGCAGTAACAAGGTTCACGTTATAACATAAATAAGAACGTAATGATAGAGTTATATTTATGAATTAATGAGTCCAGTCAAGTTTAGAAATGGTATCCCTCTCCTCTCCTCTCTCCCTCTCTCTCTCTCTCTCTCTCTCTCTCTCTCTCTCTCTCTCTCTCTCTCTCTCTCTCTCTCTCTCTCTCTCTCTCTCTCTCTCTCTCTCTCTCTCTCTCTCTCTCTCTCTCTCTCTCTCTCTCATTCTATTATGTCGTATCCTTTAGTATAAACACACGAGTCCTTCCAAGATTCCCTCTGTCCTAACCTACAATACATCCACAAAAAAAAACCATACACATATTCAACTCGTACAATTCCTAGCACTACACCCTTTAATACACTACGAGTACTGTAAAGAAAGAATCATTTCGACGACACTCAACGTTTGGAAGAAAAAGAGACACACACATTTTCCGTCGTACAGTTCCAGGACAAGGGAGAAGAGAATAGTAGCACAGTTTGTCTCCTGGTGAAGCTACACACATACTCTCTCTCTCTCTCTTCCTCTCTGAATGCGGAGACCCGAGGGAAGAAGACGAGGTATGTAGTGGAGAAGGGCGATTTTTAAAGAGGACTCAAGTGGTCTCTGTCTCTCTCTCTCTCTCCTTCTCTCACTCCCCGGGAAGACACGTGGGCTGGGGTCACTTGGTGTTCAGTCCCCGGGATCAATCTGTCAGGGAGACTTCGAGCTCCCACGAGTGACTTTCCTGGGTTTTATTTTTGTTCTTCTCTCGATCAGTGGTGTATGTTGGTGTGTTTGTGTGTCTCTACGTGTGTTTGTTGTATTTACGTGTTCAGATACATTTTTCTTTTTTTTTCTGTATTTATTCTTTTGTGTTTGTAGTTGTATTTTTTTTTTATTCTACTTCTCTTCTTCCACCTGTTAATATTTTCCTTTTTAGTTATTTATTGTGTGTGTGTCTCTCTCTCTCTCTCTCCCTCCGTCTATTTTACTTCTTTACTGCATCTTGTGTTTTCTTCGTCTTTTTTTTTCCCTTTTCGGCAATACCAACAGTGACTACAACTATCACTATTACTGCTACTACATACTATGACTACTTCTGCTACTACCTATCTACCTATTTACCTACCTACCTACCTACCTATCTATCTATCTATGTATCTATCTATCTTTATATCTTGCCATCTATGCGTCCATCCATTATCTACACACACTATTTACTGACATTTAAATTTCCCGGGGAATAAGTATGACAGCAGCACGAAATTAACGAACGTCTCAGTTATGTCAACCAGTCCTTCTCTTCTTCCTCCCCCTTATCCTTCTCCTCTTTGCCTCTCAGTAGCTTAGGTAACTCAGGGGATCCCGGGTAACACAAGACGCCTTTGGAATCTACGGGAATTAAATTTATTGGAGGTGGCAAGGGGAACCTGTAGTGAGATATTGGATCCGGATTGCTAAAAACGTCTTAGGTCGAACTTTCATTACCTCTTTTCTCGATCGCATCTATTCTCACCTCCCTTCCCTGTACTGCCACTTTCTCAGGTTGCTGGTATTGCCTCTGATTATACCGGTAAAGGTGGATAGGATGAAGGGAGACATGGTTGAGTAAGGTTCAGGTAAGGTAAGGTAAAGGTACAGAAGGAGGGTCATATTACATTAGAGTGGAAGAGGAGGTGGGAAAAAAATGTAAGTTGAGTTCCTGAGAGTGGTGAAAAAGATTTTATGGTTTCAGATAAAGTAGTATAGAAAAGATGAAAGAGTAAGAGGTCCCAGTGAAGGAAGACTGGTGGAAGACGAGGTGGGAAAAAATATAAATTGAGTTTCCGAAAATGGTGAAGATGTTATGGTTTTAGATAAAGTAAGGAAGATATAGGGAGGAATTAGCATAGAAGAGATAAAAGAGTAGGTAAGAGGCCCCAGTGAAGGAAGACCGGTGGAGGAAGAAGTAGGAAAGATATAAGCTGAGTTCCTGAAAGTGGTAAAGATGTTATGGTTTTAGATAAAGTAAGGAAGATATAGGGAGGAATTAGCATAGAAGAGATAAAAGAGTAGGTAAGAGGCCCCAGTGAAGGAAGACCGGTGGAGGAAGAAGTAGGAAAGATATAAGCTGAGTTCTTGAAAGTGGTAAAGATGTTATGGTTTCAGGTAAAGTAAGGAAGCTATAGGTAGCACAGAAAAGGTGAAGGAGTAAGAAAGAGGTCCCAGTGAAGGAAGACTAGAGGAAGAAGAGGTAGAAAAAAATAGAAGCTGAGTTCCCGAAAATGATGAAGTTATGGTTTTAGGTTAAGTAAGGAAGCTGTAGGTAGGGATTAGCATAGGAAAGGTGAAGGAATAAGAAAGAGGTCCCAGTAAAGGAAGATTGGTGGAGGAAGAAGTGGGAAATATACAAGTTGAGTTTCTGAAAGTGGTGAAAAAAAAGTATAATTTCAAATAAAGTAAAGAAGCTACAAGTAGAATTTAGTACACGACAAGATGGAAGAGATTAATGGGACAGTGGTAAAAGATCTTTCATTTCAACTAGACCTTTCAAAATCGTACTCCTTTATACCAGACGACACAACGAAGCTTAGAAATTTTGCGCAGTAGTAGTGATAGTGAATGAGTAGCGATGGAAAGATAGTTAACACTCCATCTCTATCACTTCATTAACAGGAACACTCTTAACATCAATACACTCAGCCCTATATACTGTGCCCTTCAACTACACCTTCCAGACGACACAACGAAGCTTAGAAATTTTGCACAGTAGTAGTGATAGTGAATGAGTGGCGATGGATAGACAGTTAACACTCCATTTCTATCACTTTACTAACAGGAATATTCTTAACGTCAATACACTCAGCCTTATATACTGTGCCCTTCATTCAGTACCCAACATTAAACCATTGGAAAGAAAGTGTCAAGAATAGATCAAACATTTCCACTGAACAAAAATAAACAAATAAGTACTTACACAGAACATACAAGAAAAACACCACCTGTCTATAAATATGGAAAAAAAAAAATATTACGAGTATCAAATATTAAGTACTAAGGAAATGTGAGGCAAAATATCTTTACCTCCTAAGATTTTACCATGGTAGAGAAAATGGATGGGATCTGAAGGGAAGGGGGCAGAGGTTGGGAGGAGGAGAAGGAGGAGGAGGTGGGAGACGTCGAGAGGAGGGAGACTGGGAGGGAAGAGGGAGGCAGAGTAAAGAGGAATACGAGAAGGAGAGTGAAAGTGGAGGGGAACGGCGGATAGGGTGGCAGGAATGAGGAAAATTCTTAGCTACAGGAGATTCTTGTATATTGGGATGGAAACAAGACAGGAGATGGTACTGAGCCTGCAACGCACGCCCACACACACACACACACACACACACACACACACACACACACACACACACACACACACACACACACACACACATATGAAAGTGTATTAACATGGATTTACTAACGAGGTGCAGGAATTCCTTTCTCTCTCTCTCTCTCTCTCTCTCTCTCTCTCTCTCTCTCTCTCTCTCTCTCTCTCTCTCTCTCTCTCTCTCTCTCTCTCTCCTGCTCTTCCTTCCACTGTCTTTTTTTTTCTTCCATTTTTATCCTTTATTCATGTTGCTCCTTCATAGACAGAGATAGAGAGAAAAATAGAGAGAATGGAGAGGTGGGGGGGAAGCAGCTAAAGGCCTAATTTTAAACCATTTAGAAAACCAATGACAAAATAATAAAATCAGACAATCTACCTTTTCATCATCACCATCATCATCATCACCACCACCACCATCATCACCACCACCACCATCATCCCTTGTGTTATCTGATCAAGTCCACTTTTTTCTCTCGCTCTCTCTCTCCTCTCTACTAAGTCAGCGCGACACGGCAAAAAAGAGCAAGAAAAAGTCACACATACACACATCAAGCGGTAAGATTTCCAATAACAGGCAAGAGAAAAAAGAGACGAGATGAGAGGATTGTGTGAATAGGAAACTTGGTGGTGGTGGTGGTGATGATGATGATGATGGTGGTGGTGGTGAAGGTGTGTGTTGAAGGAAAAAACAAATACACCTGGAAATTCTGAATATGGAGCACGGTGATGTTTCTTTTTTTTTTTTTTTAATTAGCGGAGTCTGGAAAATGTAAAAAAGAAAAAAAAATAGCCCGCATTCAATAACATTAGCTATTTATGCTTTGAAAATGCGTAATTAACACTGCAGGGCACGTCTATATTACTACGAAAATCAATGCGTATAGAAACCCCTCCTTTGATCCCATCGCTCGCTTATCCAAGAGACGGACACAATGAAAAATGAAAAAAGATAGAAACATATGGCTGAGTTATTGTTCTCACTTCAATGGGTGACTGCAATAACAATAACCATCATCATAATCACTCTACAGAATACTTATTAACTGGCAAACTAAGCGAATAACCAAAAAACATACACGTAATATTATGTACAAGTATCACATAACGAAATATATGACTCAGTTGTTATACTCACTTCAATGGATGGCTTTAATAACAATAATCACCATAATCAGTTTACACAATACTTATTAACTCTTATTACTGGCAGACATACACGGCAGACATACACTGGCAGACAATAGGTTCCCGCCACGTTGACACTTCGAGTAACAAGAACACAGGAAGGAGAAGCGAGACTAACAGTGCAGCATGATGAGGAAAAAGCCAGCACTGAAACCACAACCAACGTTACAGTGAAATTGTGAAGTTATCCTGCTTATTGTGTCTAATGGGGAGCTATTTCAACGGCTCACACATAAACCTTATTGCTTTGTGGTTGATTTTGTGCATTACAAACAACGTACATGGGATATAAGTATAGTGACTAGAGAGGCGTTGTTGAAAGCTGCTTGATTCTCTTTACCAATTCTGAAATACACAAAAACTAAGCCATACTGTTATGCATTTAACCACTTCAGTACCGGAACACATTTTCTATTATGATTTTTGGTGCGCTTAGACGACTTTATATACATTAGGAAGGGTGTTTGGAGGTCAGAAGATAAATGGCAAGTCTTCACAATCTTAATCTCCACGTAAGTTTTTGAATTTGAATAAACTCACCAAATAGTAAACAGAACAAATATTAAAACGCGTCATGGTACTGAAAGGATTAAAATTAAACTAAAAAAGTAGGCAAAAAGTAAACGAAAAAGCGGGGAGAGTTCTCGATTTCCAGTGTGAAGACTAGATCTGAAATGCACTTACACACACACGCTTACCTCCCAAACGTAGGCGTAGCGAAATCTCACACACCATCAGCTGACATCACTCCATTATTGTAATATCATCTCCTGGAAACTGTCCCGCTTTGTCCTCGGAAACAAAAAGAAAACACCTCTTTGTCTCACTGATGGATATTCGCAGGAGAGACTGCCCCCCTGTGTAGCGCCATTGACACCAACACGCGCCAGGCCGAACGAGGCAATGGTGACTAATATGTGCATTCTTTCCCGCCAAAGAACGATATATGGTCGCCCCGTGCCTGGGAGAGAAAGCGGGGCGGGTCTTGGCTGCCGGCTCTTCGATGGTTAGATTGTCACGTTGCTCACTGTGACTAAAAATGGGTCTTTTTTATTCAGATGATTAAAAATTTAACATAATTATTATTTTTCCTGCAAGTTATAACAGGTCTAGGAATTCTTGTGTTTCCTAAAAGCACGAACATTCTTCCCACGTGAGTATGATCTATCTGTATGCCAAATTTGCGCTGCACTTTTGACATACATAAAAACGAGATATTTGTCACAGGTAGTAAATTGCACATCAGTATTTTTTCACCTCCTATTTTACTTCTCCGTCTGCAAAATCCTGCCGGCCTCTTTCATTACAACGCAGGCAAATAAAGTTCGTATTGAAACAGGGCTTTCTGACGAGACTTCTACACATATGCACCAGCGAGATGTGTGTATTATTATTCAGACACGTGTAGACATGACTGAGTGGTGATGCGGCAGGGAGAGGAAGAGTAATGAATATGATCTCTCTCTCTCTCTCTCTCTCTCTCTCTCTCTCTCTCTCTCTGACAGAAAGAGACACACACAATATATAATACAAATCTGGACAAACGGAAATATTAAACGCTCCAACTTGACTTGCAGATGTTCAAATATTGTACTTAGGCAACGAAATGCCCACCTGAACACAATAAAACACTGAGAGAGAGAGAGAGAGAGAGAGAGAGAGAGAGAGAGAGAGAGAGAGAGAGAGAGAGAGAGAGAGAGAAAGAGAAGGAAATACGAAATGATACTCGTTTTCTATGCTCCCCCATGAGCTATCTAAAGCGCGTCCATCTTCTTCGGTGTCCAAAAAGAAGAAGACAAGAAGAAGATGAAGAAGAAAAAGAAGAAGGAAGAGAAAACAGAGGACGAGAAAAGGCACTGAAAAAAGGAAAAAAGAGACGAAAAAGTATAGTGAAATGTAAATAAATAGAAGAAATACTGGATAAGGAAGAAGGAGAATGGGAAATGTAATGTGTAGCCCAAGGTTGTGTGGTAAAGTGCTTGTTACGACACGTTAGTGAGAGCAAACTAGCAAATTGAACAGTGGGAATGAACAGACAGACAGAGAGATAGATAAACATGAAGAATAAGCTTTTTGTACAATCACAGGTGTATCAAACGCTCAAAAAATGTATCGTAGGTAGCAAATAGTGACAAAAAATTAACATCACGATTTCAGAAGAATAATTTTTGGACCAGCTTAATCTACTCTCTCTCTCTCTCTCTCTCTCTCTCTCTCTCTCTCTCTCTCTCACGGGAAACACACGCGAGGTCCCTAAACTAATCTACTTTATTACTATACATTTCTTTATCAAATACTCACGAAACGCCTCAGTAATACAGGAAGCCTTGAATGTTTAGTATAGAAGGTCGAGAAACGCTACGTGAATGCCCCGCCGCCGCCAGACACACGCCTACATGAATACAAACGAGTGGGCTATGCTGATTGAACGCTGGGAGTACTGAGGAGAGGGGAGTGGACGGGGCACGGAGGTCGGCATACGCAATACTAGTTTTATGTGTCTGTTTTCCGAGTTTTGCTAATATATTTGGGTTTTTTGGCGGGTTTCATAGTTTTTTTTTTGTTGGTGTTGTTCTTGTTCTTGTGTTCTTTTCGTCTTGTTTTCTTTTCCCTTGTTCTTTTTTTCTTGTTCCAGTACTTGTTCTAGTTCTTGTTCTTCTTGTTCCTCTTCTTCAAAACAGCCAATAAAGTTATAAATGCAACTTTTAGCGACAATAACACGAAAAGAGAGAGAGAGAGAGAGAGAGAGAGAGAGAGAGAGAGAGAGAGAGAGAGAGAGAGAGAGAGTGTGTGTGTGTGCCCCTTACCATCCCAGTAATAACCACACCTTTCCGGTAAATCCACGGACGGCTGTTAAAATGGAAAAATAAATAAATACCTATTCAAATATTTTACACTCAGGCAAGCACTCTGACTGGGAACATGAAAAATACATTAACTCGTCCTGAATGCTGTCCTGATGGAATTCTCAAGTAGCAATAGAGGTTTTGAGGGAAGTGGAGTCAATCATTAGAGTCTTGCGCCGCTAAACCGTTAACCCCTTCAGTACTGGAACGCTTTTTTTTACTATGAGTTTTGGGTACTAATTTGATCCTCACATACGTTTTTGAAGCTGAATAAAATCGCCAAATAGTAAGCAGAATGAACATGTAAACGCGTCATGGTACTGAAGAGATTAACAGCTTGTAATATTATGAACTGCATTTGCAAACGTCTTTATCTCTCTCTCCCTCACTCTCTCTCTCTCTCTCTCTCTCTCTCTCTCTCTCTCTCTCTCTCTCTCTCACCAGAGCTTATTTGGAGTGTCGCAGATGTGAATAGCTCGGTTCTTGGTTCTCGTGGCGTTCTTTTTCCCATTTGGCTACGTTGACTTCTTATCAAACTAGCACTTGGTACCATGACGCGTTTTCATATTCATTCTGGCTACTATGTGGTGATTTTATTCAGCTTCAGAAACATATGTTGGGATTAGAATAGTAAAGACTCTGGCCATTAATCTTTTGACCTCCATACACCCTTCCTAATGCAAATAAAATCGCCTAATCATACCCAAAAATCAAGGTAAAAATGCGTCTCAGTGTTGAAGGGGTTAATCTCAATACAATCCTCATTTAACTACTCCTGAAAGTTCCAATAACTCCACGATAGCGGTTTAACCCCTTCAGTACTGGGACGCATTTCTACCATGAGTTTTGAGTGTTATTAGACGATTTTATTGACATTAGGTCATAAGAAGAATAATGACCAGGGTCTTCACTTTTCTAATCCCCACATAAGTTTCTGAAGCTGTATAAAATCATCAAATAGTAAGCAGAGGAATATGAAAACGTGTCATGGTACTGAAGGGGTTTAATGTCAAAACGCTGAAAAATCTAGTAATAATGAAGTACGTAAGTGACTCGTGACTTTAACTGAGCAAACATTTGATTTTACCAAGAAAAAATAAAACTACAGATGATAACAGATTTGGGCACCTCGAATAAGGAAACTAAAGACAAAGATGAAAATAAAAGCCAGTTTAATCATAAGAAAGTAGAGAAAATTAACAAGCTAACCAATCTAATTCCAAGCAGTTTATGGTAAGACGTTTAGAGGCGAAGTGCTGAGCCGCCCACCACCTTCCACTGCCAGATTAGTGGGAGAGATCAGGGGAAGGGGCGACTTGGTTGGTGTCTGAGGAAAGCGATTAATGTGTCAAACGATCCGCCAGGCAATTAGGCAGTTAGTTAGCGAGGCAGTCTATCGGGCAATCAGTTAGTCAGTCAATTAGGCAACCAGTCTTTCGTTCGTCCGTTCATCTACAAGTCAGTCAGTTAAAAGATGAAGATAATAATACGCGTAAATGTAAAAGGGAACGCAATTAAATACAATGAAGTCACCATCACCGCCAAAGGCAACATGAAATAAAAAATAAAGAGGTCCACTTAGTTGCCAGTCCCATTGCAAGTCCGGGAGAATTAGCCCCCGCCACCCGACCCTGAAAAAAAGGGATAGATGTCTTGAAACCTCCCTCTAAAATGAAGTCAAGTCATAGGAAGTTGGAAATACAGAAGCAGGTAGGGAGTTCCACAGTTTACCAGAGTATGAGAATGACTATGATAAACGTTACCATTACGTGTTAAGATGCCAACAGTGCAAGTTTATCGGCATTACTGTGACTTGACATCAGAGTAGCTCATATTCGTGTGTGCGTGCGTGCGTGAACCACAGCCACTACAGCATACGAGAGACGAACCAGGGTGAATGAGTACAGGAAAACCCAGAGATAGATAGAGAGAGAGAGAGAGAGAGAGAGAGAGAGAGAGAGAGAGAGAGAGAGAGAGAGAGAGAGAGAGAGAGAGAGACCTTCGTATGATCCCTAAACTTGCTGCTGTATTGAAAACTTAACTAATTAGCGTCTTCTCATGTTTCCCACAGACAATGGTGTTCCGCCTTCAGCCCTGGTGTTCTCTCCTCCTGGTGGGCGTCGTGGTGGTGCTCGGCGTGTGTGCAGGCGTGGGAGAGACTATTCCTCCTCCCATCTGCTTCAACCAAAAGTTAGTCCTCACGCCCTACGCCCGGAGGCTCTGCGCTGCACTCAATGACATCTCCAAATTTTCACGAGCAATGGAGGACTACCTAGATGCCCAAGGTAAGTGTGTGTGTGTGTGTGTGTGTGTGTGTGTGTGTGTGTGTGTGTGTGTGTGTGTGTGTGTGTGTGTGTGTGTGTGTGTGTGTGTGTTTCTTATGCAGGAGGGAAGCCAGCCAAGGGAAACAAAATATTAATAAAAAAAAAAAAATACCCACTTGATTGATGCTTCCCTTAAAGAGTAGTAAAGAATTAGCCACAATTAAGGAACAGATGTCTTGAAACCTCCCTCTTAAAATAAGTCAAGTCGCAGAAAGACGGAAATACAGAAGCAGGTAGGGAGTTCCAAAGTTTACCAGAGAATGTGTGTGTGTGTGTGTGTGTGTGTGTGTGTGTGTGTGTGTGTGTGTGTGTGTGTGTGTGTGTGTGTGTGTGTGTGTGTGTGTGTGTGTGTGTGTGTGTGTGTGTGTGTGTGTTACTGTTTTATTTTTCCTATTACTTTTGAGTCTGTGCTTAGTATTCTTCATTTTTTCTTGTTCTTCCACTTGATTCTTTATTCTTTGAGTTTTCATTGTTTTTTGCGTTCGTCTTTTGTTATTTTTTTGGATCTCATTATTCTTTTGCCTGAGATTTATGCTTATTCATTTATCCCTCTCAAAGATCTCATTGTTCTGGCGTCCATTTTTTCTCTTCTCAGTTAATTACATCTAAATACGCGAGTTTTCCCTTTTTTTTTTACGTTTATCATTTATCATACAACAAAACATTCTCTTTACCTGAGTTCATTTATACAAGAGTTTCTTAATTTTTTTTCTTCTTCTTTTCAATGCTCTCACTTCATTTACTTTCATTTCGATGTATTTGTATTTCCTCCCTTTTGTTTTTCTTTTTTCTTTACCGAGTTCATTTCTGTAAGTGTTTGTGATTTCATTTTTCTTTTCTTTTATTGCTTTTAGTCTTTTATTTTTACTTCCCTTGCATTCTACATCTTCTGTTCTTATACACCACATACCATAACACCTTAACACCAACCACTACGTCAAGATAACAAAATCAGAACTATCAACATCCAATCTATCATTCCCTCACGTAATTTTGTCAAGAACTTCACACAAACTTCCTTTAACTCCAACCAAACAACACATCCCCTTGATACACTAACGACGCCATGGACACAGCGAGCTTCCGTAATCATTTGCACCCATCCGTCTCTCTCCAATAACCTACACTAGTCTGTCGCCATCCTTCACTTCACAGGGAACTACTTAAACTCCTCTTACACGATCCATTTACTCGACACATCAACGCCTTTCCGGGCAAACCACTCTAAGTTACGCATCCTCTCCGGTCTTCCCTTGAGTGTTGTCCTGTGGTACTTTATCCGCTTTTTTTTTTCCATTTAGAGGATTAGTGTGCAGTTCTAAGAGATATAAGACTGGTTTACACTATTAACTGTCGCCATGGTATCATAGAAAGGTCTGCATCATTAGTATTAACTTCTTTATTACTAGGACATATTTTTACCACGAGTTTTGGGTGTGATCAGACGATTTTATTGACATGAGTAAGGGTGTATGGAGGTCAAAAGTTTAATGGCCTGAGTCTACACTATTTTATTCCCCACATAAGTAAAGAATCGCCAAATAGTAAGAAGAATGATTATGAAAACGTATCACAGCACTGAAGAGGTTGTAAAATTTATATTCTTTTTCTTTATGATAGATAAAAGAAAGATGAAACTATATAAAGAATAGAAATTTTGTGTGCTAAGTATGTTAAGCGTAGCGACAAGTTCTAGGCATCTTAACGGTGCTACCCAGTTAGGTTTGATTAGATTTGGGCGAGTTTACAATGGTGGGGAATTATTCAAAGCAATATTTTCATTGGAGGAATCTTTCTTGGGTGAGATTAAAGGACATAGGAAGGGAAGGAAAGCTATAAAGACCCGTTAGACCTACACATGGCAGTCTCAACATGAAACATACCAACATATTACCTATTATCATTTATACATATCCACACTTTAACAAGAACAGAATTTATATAGCAGCCAAAACAACCATTACCGCCTCTCGTTATCCTGCAAATCTGCCATTGTCACATGACCCAGATCGCCCACGTTGCACCAATACCTTTGTCTCATTAACCCACCACGACCACCACCTACGTTATGTCATCATAGCAAGCCAGCCCAGCCTTGATCCCCGCCCACCTGTCACGCACCACTGCTCTCTAACAAGGATTTTCTGTTGATCTTTCTGGCGTAAGGGTGCCCACGTAGATTCTAAGCTCAAACATAACATTATGAATACAAATACGAGTTAGATCTTGTTCCCTCTCGCTATAACACTTCTTTTCTTTACTCTTTCCCTTCCCTTCCCTTTTTTATATGGTGTGACAGGTTTAGTGGTTTATCAGGATCTATGGTGTTATTTTGTATGGAAAGTAGATGTGGGGATTAATAGTTCTGTTTTTCTAGTTAAATACTGAATGAAAAATAGAAAGCTGGTGCCAGAAAATTATGATGTAGAGGAATCTTATAAATAAATGTAAATACGTGTACTTACAGCTGCCTGATAAGAGTACTAAGTGAATAAAGGCTGTAATGGATGTTACTATTGAATGAGAAATAGAACGCTGGTCTCAGAGAATCATGATGTAGAAGAAGCTAATGAATAAATGAAAAATACGTGCACTTAGTCATCTGGTGGGAATAGTAAGTGAATAAATGGTATAATGGGAACAAAAACGAGGTAAAACTAACAAAAAAACATTTCAAGTCTGCCTCACTGTATCTGTAATCCTAAAAAGACAAAACATAAATATAATACAGTAATCTCATTTTTCCACTATAATGAAAGATCTCCCCATTTCTACTACAAACCTTTAACGGTATTCAAACTCCCACTGTGAATAACTCGTTCCATTCCGTTCCAGTTGTTCAGGTTGATGGTTGGGTGTTTGCTCTTCAGGCTCGAGGTGACTATGTACTGTTCTTATGTAATGTCTGGCAGTTATTTTGGGTCCGTATTCTGAAACGCTTTACTCTCTCACCGTCACTACTTTCCAAAGGCCCCAGTTGAAGATAGTCGTGTTTTTAAGAGTGTTTTTATAGTTCTGGTGATAGATTGGTATGATTTCTAATTCATGAAAAGGAGATACTGTCTTGAAGATCGGTTAGGTGTCCCTGTGGCCTTGGCAAATTGTTATAAGAGAGGAAGGCGTTTCTGAATTCGGGTGTTAAGTCTCCCCATCGACAACTTATGCGCAGAAGGAGATGCGCAGTTGGAGTAAATTTATATGACATGATAGAAAGAAAGAATAAGAATAGGAAAAAGGGAAAGGAAGAAATATGTGAAAGAAAAAGGAAAAATTACATAATATATAAATAAAAGAACAGAAATTCAGACAAGAAATGGAATCTAAATCAAAGAAAGAAAGAAAGAAGCTAAGAAAACAAAGTGTAAGAAAGAAGGAAAATAATCAGATTATATAATACACAAATGAAAAAAAAAACACGAAACAAAAATACAAAGACAAGAAAGAAAGATAGAAAAAAAAGAAAGGAGTCACAAAACACATCAATTCCTTACTCAGCATAACACACACACACACACACACACACACACACACACACACACACACACACACACACACACACAGAACACTCAGACCTTTGCAAGAAGTAGTAACATGAAAAAATACCAATCAAGTATCCAATTTCAGCATTTCAAAACACACAAGCTGAATCTTAACTTTGATATCAATAACGAAGAAAGGAAACTCACAATACACGACAATTCCTTACTCAGCATTAAACACACACACACACACACATACACAGAACACTCAGACCTTTTCAATACCAATAAACTAGCCAATTTCAGCACTTCAAAACACACAAGCTGAGTCTTAACTTTAACATCAATACTGACAGGAAACTGAAGCCAACTGAAGTCAATACGAACAGCGGTATTAAGGAGAAGCGGAAGCATAACCATTAAATAATTATCATCAATATTCCAATAGTCGCATGTCCGAGAGTTAGTGGTTCAGTCTTCCGCGCCAAGTCACGAAGGTATGTGTGCGTATCATTTAATAACGATATACTTCGCTTCGCCTCGTTTTACCTCAGTCTGTGCAGTGGCGTCGTGTTGTGTTGGAGATAAGGCTACTAAGATTGCAATAGTGGTGGTGAAAAGATAGGGAAGTGATGATGATGATGATGTGATGGTAATGTAACAAGAGGCAGGTTAAGTAGTTATGGTGATGATGGTGATGATGATACTGCTGCTTCTACTACTACTACTACTACTACTACTACTACTACTACTACTACTACTACTACTACTACTACTGCTACTACTACTACTACTACTACTACTACTACTACTACTACTACTACTACTACTAATAATAATAATAATAATAAATAATAATAATAATAATAATAATAATAATAATAATAATAATAATAATAATAATAACACACTGCTCTTGCTATGACAAACTGAAACGAAACACAACAAACGAAAACTGGAAAGCGAAAACTGATCGGGAAAGAGAGAGAGAGAGAGAGAGAGAGAGAGAGAGAGAGAGAGAGAGAGAGAGAGAGAGAGAGAGAGAGAGAGAGAGAGAGAGAGAGAGAGAGAGAGAGAGACACACACACACACACACACACACACACACACACACACACACACACACACACACACACAACACAAAACAATTTACACCAATATCAACACGAGGATAAAACGCAGATACCTGATGACAAATGGAAGCGAAAAGGATCAATAGAATAAAAGAAATGGATATAAATAGAGAGAGAAAGCAATTTGAACACAGAGAGAGAAAGACGGAAAATACTCAGTGCAAAAAGCGGCAGCATAACTTTAGTCAGGTGCAAAATAATAATAATTCTGTGCAGAGGAGAGACGTATAAATGAGAAAGTCAGTGGAAGAGGAGGAGGAGGAGGAGGAGGAGGAGGAGGAGGAGGAGGAGGAGGAGGAGGAGGAGGAGGAGGGAGTTTAAATAAAAGATGGAGGGAATATTAAACAAGCAGAGAGAGAGAGAGAGAGAGAGAGAGAGAGAGAGAGAGAGAGAGAGAGAGAGAGAGAGAGAGAGAGAGAGAAACCATATAATAATGAGTTTAATTTTGACAACCATGTTAATGCAGTTAGGTAAATGATTAAATAAATAACTGAGAGCAAAAAACAATGGGTGGAGAATCAGAGAGAGAGAGAGAGAGAGAGAGAGAGAGAGAGAGTTATTTCAGTAGGGAATATGAGATAGTACACGATAACGCTCATCAACCCACGGGGAAACCAACGGAATGACTTACTGAGAGATTTAATACGTGATACCGGACTGCCTTCCCTCTCTCTCTCTCTCTCTCTCTCTCTCTCTCTCGCCGCGACTCCTCCGATAAGCAATAACACAAATAACGCCTCTAATCATTTAACAAAACTTTTCCGTCAACAGTGAGAACAATTGGGTAAAAAATTCTCCCCCTAAGTTTTAAGAATCTAGATAAGGTGCGAGGGAATGATATATTATGGAAATGGCTTATAATTTATTCTTTTTTCAAATATTCTGAGGGTGAAAGTTTTGAGAATTGGAAATAATTAAAAAAAAAAGGCCACTGAATTTTTTTTTTACTTATCTTCCTCCCACTAATCTACACTGACGCCCACACATGCCTTGCGCCCTTCCATCACATCCACCCACACACAAACAGCACAAAAACAAGAGTCAGCGATACAGTTTCTATTTATAATACTGTTCATTCCCTTCCCAAAATAACATATGGTCATTTCAAAGCCATATCGTGAACAACCCTTTATTTTAATGCGTTAGAATCAATTAATTATCAAAGTAACACAAATGCAACATAAGACACATCTTTCCAATTATAATACGGTTCATTCCGTTCTAAAAATAACATACTGTGATCTTGAAAGCCATACCAAGGACTACCCTCCATTCAAAACCAAATCATAGTATCAATTAATTATTAACCCCTTTCAGTACCATGACGCGTCTCCATATTCACTCTGCTTACTATTTGGTGATTTTATACAGCTTTAGAAACTTATGTGGGGAATTAAAATAGTGTAGACTCTGGCCATTCATCTTCTGACCTCCATAAACCCTTCCTAATATAAGTAAAATCGTTTAATCATACCCAAAACTCAAGGTAAAATGCGTCCCATTACTGAAAGGGTTAAAACAACACAAATGCAACACATAAATCTATTTGTTCGTGTTTTCGTGATTTCACACCAACCTTTAAAAAACCATTATTGTTTCCCATTTTCTTCAAGTCTGAGTCACGTGTAGAGGTTTTATATGCGCAGTTGTGGTAAGATGTCGAATTAATCTTGTATTCTTAATCCCACAGTGTGTTTCCTTCATTCAAAGTCCTGATCTACTGACAATCGTCTCGTTATCATGCTCTGTAAGGAGAGTCAACATATCACAGAGTTTAACCCCCTCAGTACCGGGACGCATTTTTACCTTGAGTTTAAGGGATGATTAGACGATTTTCTTTACATTACGAAGGGTCTATGGAGGTCAGAAGATTGATGGCCACAGTTTTCACAATTCTAATCCCCCACATATTCTTTTGAAGCTGTATAAAATCGTCAAATAATAACTAGAATGAATATGAAAACGCGTCATGGTACTGAAGGGAGAGAAGATAAGGAAATACACTAAACATGAGATTAACAGGTAGACAGACAGTTCGACAGATGAGATAGATAACCAAATTGATAAATAAGCCAACTCAATGATACACAGACAAACACCAGTGTCCGATACCTCAAACAAAAACGTTTAATAACTTGAAGTGTCATTTAGTTCCGAAAGACGTCCATTAAAATGATTTGTTTCTTTGTTCGCCTTCACACTTCCCAACCTTTAGTATCAACATAAGAATAATACAGCACTTTTATACCTGCCATGGTGTTATGTTCCCCCTTGCTGCCTTTCATGTCCCCCCTGTCTCTGTCTCTTTCTGTCTCTCTCTCTCTGTATCCCGTCTCTCTCTTCTTTAGTATCAACATAAGAACAACACAGCACTTTTTTGCCTCTTATGGTGTTATGTTCCCTCTTGCTGCCTTTCATGTCCCCTCTGTCTCTGTCTCTTTCTCTGTCTCTCTCTCTGTATCCTGTCTTTCTCTTCCCAACCTTTAGTATCAACATAAGAACAATACAGCACTTTTTTTTCCTCCTATGGTGTCATCTTCCCCTTTGGCCTCTCTATCTCTTTTCTCTGTCTCTCTCTGTATCCCGTCTCTTCTCTCTTCTCTCCGTCTGGTTCTTTTCATTACTCAGCGTTACGAGAATTCTAAGCCATCGCCCTACTGAGGATACTGAAGGTCAAAGTGTGTTTTGTGACGCATTACTGTAACACTGAACGACTGCAGCAATAATAATGATGAATAGGAGTAAAATAATAGCAATACAACCACCACCAGCAGAAGCAACAGTAACAACAATAACAGTGGTGGAAACAAAAATATGCCTCCTATCACTACTTCTATTTCTATCAGTCACAAAAACAAAAACAGCTACAACAACGACTCCTACCACTACTACAACCCCATTTACTATCTCAGCATACCTCAGAGTCAATTAACTGACACAAAAACATGACACTATGAAACGCTACGATAAAAATAAAAAATGAGACAAGAGGGAAAAAGAACTCTATATAAAAACATACCTTCTTTCCACGCTCCATTTAAGAACTACTGAGGCACAACTGAACATTATTAAAGACACGAATCTTCCCTTCCATTACGTGTACATTGAGAGAAAGCTAAAGTTAGACAGAGAGGGTGAGTGAGGGTCGCATGTACCACGTTACCCGTTCATAACTCTCCTCTAAGTGTCTCGAGCCGGAGTGTGACGTTCATTGGTAGAGGAGTAAGATTTTTTAGTTCTATTCAGCTGTTTTACGAGACAGAGGAAGCATTGCTCAAGTCCAGGTGACATAATAGTAAGTTCGTCTGCCATTTTAAAGTGATGAAGTGACATGTAAGTGTAATACATGTATGACTGTGTATTTTTCTTCCCTTAGACGTGAGAGAATTCTGAGAAAGGTGCAGGAGAGACAGAAAAAAGAGGAAGAGGAAAGGAAGATAGACTAGGAACCGTCAACTCTCACGAAAATATATCAACACATCGTTCTGTCTATTTACATTTCTTCTGGTTCTCAATCTCATAGCGAGGGAATGAGTGATGCATCGTGGGGAGAACAAGGAGCGAGGATGGAAAAAAGCAGACAAAAGAGAGAAACGAATAAGCAAGAAGAAAGAAAAATGTAGGCAAATGTATAAGAGACTCCACACGCTGAGATAGATATAATAATGCACTAAAACTTCCAATACAAACTTTAAAAATCTCTTAGGATCACATGAATTTAAGCTTCATTCTTTACAGACGCGTGGGAGGAGAGAGAGAGAGAGAGAGAGAGAGAGAGAGAGAGAGAGAGAGAGAGAGAGAGAGAGAGAGAGAGAACGAATAGAGATGGAAAAAGAAGGAAAAAACGAAAGTAAGAAAAGACGAAAGAGTGAAGAAGAGATTAGCAGAGAGAGAGAGAGAGAGAGAGAGAAAAGCAATAGACGAGAGGGAACATTTGCGTGGGTGGAGAGTGAAGGAAAGAATTTAGAGTCACTCCCCCTTCAACTAACGGGGAGGAAAACAAGGAATCGGTGACAGAGTAGCGTTCTAAGTACCGTTGACCCTGGAGCAAACGTGAGGCGAGGTTGGCGGGAAGCAAAGTGGCCACAGTCGGGGGTTAAGAGAGATAAATGGTGACTGACGAGAGAGGGAAAAGAAAAAAAGTGTTAAAAGAAACCCAGTCAATACAGAAGAAGGCCAAGAAAAGTGAGGGAAATCTTATGTTATGCACGCTATCACTAATACATCTGTCCTTATTACTTCAATTCACTATCCCAGACGTTAACGCACACTCAGACATTTCCTCAGGCACATATTCACTCCCGCACACACCCACACCCACACCCATACACACACACACACAGAGGGAAGGCAAGGAGTGTAAACCAGGATTCTAGTACTCGTAACAATTGATGCCAGCTGAAAGGGAATAAAATAATAGTGGTTTGATTTTAATGCTCCACATTTCTACCTTGTAAGTGTTGCCGTTAAGTGGCGTGGGAGTGAAGTGGCGCGCATGTGAGGGAAGTTTGAGGGAGGGAGCGTGAGAGGAGCGTGAGGGAGAGCGCGCATGAGGAGAGAGAGAGATGGGGCATGATCACTTAGTTCCACCACCTGCTTTTACCTTCACCGCGCCTCACCTTGCTCTCTTTCCTTAATTTAACGCTCATAGGATAGGTGGAGGAGGTTGAGGAGGCGTGGAGGAGGCATGGAAGAGGTGTGGAGGAGGTATGGAGGAGGTGTGGAGCAGATGTGGACGTGACAAAGGGCCAACGAAGCCAAGTCACGTAGCAAAAACTTCCTCCCTCAGTCTGATTTGTTTCCTAATCATATGTAGTGTGTGTGTGTGTGTGTGTGTGTGTGTGTGTGTGTGTGTGTGTGTGTGTGTGTGTGTGTGTGTGTGTGTGTGTGTGTATGATTTCTTAGTATGAGCACAATACAATGCCTTTAGTGTTTTATTCATGACATCCTCGTGCATGGGGTGGAGTGTTTTATGTTCCTCGAGGTTTAGTAGTATAAAACTTTACACCAGCCTTTTCATCTTCACGTCCTGCTGTGTGCCATGAAATGTTTCCTCGCTGCCAGACAGGGAAAGAAGCTACAAATTTAAGACCTGACGCAAGTGTATTCAAACTTATATATTTCTGTTTTCTTATCTATTTATTTATCTGTCTCTTTTGACGTACTCCAAAATTTACATCTATTTCCGGATCTCGAGACACACACACACACACACACACACACACACACACACACACACACACAGAGAGAGAGAGAGAGAGAGAGAGAGAGAGAGAGAGAGAGAGAGAGAGAGAGAGAGAGAGAGAGAGAGAGAGAGAGAGAGAGAGAGAGAGAGAGAGAGAGAGAAAAAGAGCACAGACTATGGAGACCAAACACTAAACTCACAAAGAACTGAATATAAGTAAGGAAGTAAGCAAGGAAGGAAAGAAAGATGATCAACAGTGGCCAAGCAAATCCATCAAATTCTGAAGGGGAAACGAATAGACCGAAGGAGAAATTAACACAATTACTCCTTCCTTCAAGTCATCGATTAGAAACCCAATCAGCGGAAATTGCGGCCTTTGCTAATCAGGCGCGGCAGGTCCTCGCGTTGCAGTCACTTGGCGTCACGTGTTTCCGAGATGTTAAGTGGAGTGTTTACTGCGCCGTGTCGTTCCCAGGCGAATTAGAGGCCACTGGTGTTCTCAGTTTACGGAAAGCGGCTCGGGGTTAGACAATGAGGTGGTGAGGTAGGAACAACAAGGGCGGGAACTATCTACTTCAAGTCTTGGTGAGTGTGGCAGTGGTGCAGGAGTAATACAGCGTGGTGAGGCTCGGTTCGTTTCGTGTTTGTTTCCTTCATCTTTGTATGTTTTCAATGTTATTTGATTTAGAAACGTGTACATCTAGTCATTCGTCTTTGAGTGGTATAGTTTAATCCTTGTTTAGTCTTCGTGTTATCATCATTAGTGGTTTATTATATCAAGGCTAGAGAACTATTAAGGGACAAACATAAAAGGAGGAGGAGGAGGAGGAGGAGGAGGAGGAGGAGGAGGAGGAGGAGGAAGAGGAGGAGGAGGAGGAGGAGGTTACATGGACGCACTTGACTTATATTGAAGCTTAACTGATACCTAATCCTCTTGCTCGAAAGCTTAAGTTAAGGACCCTGACACTGCAATGAACGGCTGACAAAGAACGAATAGCAGGAGGAAGAGGAGGAGGAGGAGGAGGAGGAGGAGGAGGAGGAGGAGGAGGAGGAGGAGGAGGAGGAGGAGGAGGGACAACATTCTTCCTTGAGCTTTAAATTTCAACTTAACATTTCCTCACATTCAAAGAGACACTAATGTTATGAGAAAAGTTATGACAGAGACCAACACATGCCAGCTGTCTGTTTGCTCTGTGGGAGGAAGGAAAGGTGGAAGAATGCACTTTTTCCTATAATTACCTTTGCTCGTGTCTTTTTCCTTTGGCATTGCTGAAGAGGCTGATTTAATGTTTTGGTCTTGATATTTCTTTTGTCAGTTAGTCAATTGAATGAGCTAATTATTTATGGTGTATATTTTTACCAGTTTTACGATAGTTATCAGGATTATTTATTTTAACACATTTTTACATTGAGATTTGTGTACGATAGGACCATTTTAATGACATTAGGAAGGGCCTATGGTGATCAGAAGGTTAGTGGCTTCAGTCTTCACTATCTTAATTCCCCTACATAAGTTTCTAGTAAAACCATCAAGTAGTAAGCAGGATGAATAGGGAAACGCGTCATGGTACAGAAGGGGTTAAAGTCACCATGCATTCATTCCTCATATTTCCATCAAGAGTAAACATGGTAAGTCCACAAATCATTTCCCATCACAAGTAAACCTGATACGGCCACAAATCATTTCCCATCACGAGTAAACCTGATAAGGCTATAAATAATTTCCCATCACCTGAGACTAACTCGCCTGTCTTTCTGTCCCGCAGCCATCAAGAACAGCATGGGTGTGAACGAGCCGGAGGTCAAACGACAGGACCTAGACCACGTGTTCCTCCGCTTCGGCCGCGCCCAGCAGTAGTCAGCGAGGTGAAGCACAACCAACAAAAAAAAAAACCAAACTCTTTGTCGTCAAGAATGAAGAATAATTGTTATTCTTAATATATCTCTCCTTACCCCCCTCTCCCCCCACCCCCGCTGAGCTTGTCATTGGTCCAGGTGCTCCCCGTCTCCCGCCTACACGTGAGGTGTTTGTATGTACTCTCACTCGCCCGTCAACACCTCGACATGCGCTTCACACCCACGTGGACCGACCTGGCGTCATGGATTCCGAAAATAAAAATACAAAAGACTATTTTTCCCATTGAGGTGTTATGATGGTACTCTGATTTTTCAGTGTTGTAAAAATTGTATTTTGGTTTGGAAAGCCATTACAAATAAAAATTGAATGACACTTTACTTACAAGGTGTTTTAGTGTTTATCCTGAGTGGGCTGGCATGGCACTGAAGGGGATCTGGTGCACTGTCTGATGCTGCTCTGATACCTCACCAAACACTGCACATAATCTTTCTCAAAAAATCACCAACTCAGAGAGAGCATAAATAAAAAACCAAACTACCAATGAAGGTTATCCACGTATGAGAACACGATATCAGCCTTTCTAGTCTACACAAAGTTCCCGGACCCGCAGCTTCCATCCCTCCATCCCCAACACACACCCAGCCTCACTAGCACACACTGAAACGTTACCTGGACAGAAAAAAAAGAATCGACTCACTGAATGCTGCCCACATTGGGAACTTTCGAAAGGCATTTTAAGCTTTAGTTACATGAGGGTGGAAAGCTAGGGAAGGGAACCGATGACTATGGCTGTATTCTCACACAGACACCTACGCATCTTCTCCATTTCAAGGTTTTATTCAAAATGGCATTGATTTTTAAGGGTTCTACAGATAGACTGGCAAGATTTCAACTTTACTAACAGGGGAAACATTCTTGAAAACCCAGCAAATCATCTTTATGGCCTTTGAATGTAGTCTTGGTGAGAGCAAAGCATTTCTGAATACGGGAATATCTTTAGCAAACAACGGAATAATAACCTCATCAGATAAACCTCTGAAATATCCTCAGAACTAAACCTTTACGAACCAAGACCCCTCTGTAGCTAGATATCGCACACAACAACATCAATCTCAGCATTTCTGAATACGAAACTAAAACTGAGACAACAGAAGGAAAATCTTTAGCAAACACTTGAATTATAACCTCATCAAATGAACCCCAAAACATCCTTAAACTAAACCCTTACGAACCAATACTCTGTAAATAGAACACACAACAGCACCAGTTTCAGCCCACCCGTCATCAGGATTACAAGGAGGAGGCTCTGTGGGTGGCGCTCTCTGGTGGATCCTTAAGTCACGACGCAAATGAAGGTGAGGAAAGAAGGAAGGAAGGAAGGAAGGAAGGAAGGGGTCACAGTCATCATGTGTATGAGGTGTGGGGGAGGGGATGAAGGGGAGATTGTAGGTGGAGCTTCAAAGATAGATAGATAAATAGATAGGATAGATAGATAGATAGATAGATACACAGAGAGAGAGAGAGAGAGAGAGAGAGAGAGAGAGAGAGAGAGAGAGAGAGAGAGAGAGAGAGAGAGAGAGATGCAGTAATGTAATTGAAAAACAAAGGAAGAATAAGGAAGTCGTCCATGTGCTCAAATTGACTCAACAACCAACGTTAGAGAAAATGTAACACAGAAAAATGGAAGTTTAGGATACACAACAACGTCACATGGTTTGATAGAGATTGGTTAACTCGACACGTATCGATGAAGTCACAGTTGTTGGTTAATATAAATCTGAACTCTAAAAGCATCTTTGTCTCATAGTAAAGAATAAAACGAAGACAAATCCTGCAAAGGGAACGAAATGCATCCTTAGAGATGCAGAGAGAGAGAGAGAGAGAGAGAGAGAGATTATTTATTTATTTCTATGCATTTACTTATCAATGTCTACAATTTTTATCATGAAGTTATATATTTTTTTTATTCATTACGGGATTTAGGAAAAACTTAAACATTTTAAAAAACATACCAAACGAAAAAAAAAAAACTAACCAGAATAATGCCCTGAACAGCTACAAAGCCCCACACACACACACACACACACACACGAGGCCTTTCCTTCACCAATATTCACAAAGTTGCACAAAGCGGTATAGGATGGCACAGCTCACTTCACGGCTTATAACTACCAACACCACGCAAGCCTCGTCCCCCCCCCTTCTCTCTCCAAAGTCTCACGCTGACGAAGTTATACAAAGTTTAATCTCTATCTTATTGTCACTCGCTGCCTTATCGTGGGGCGAGGCGCTACTTAAATTGTCGCTCCTGTAAGTAATTTCAGTTCCATCAGCCTTAATTTTCCACGCATGTAAGTTTTTCTATTGATTTGTAACCACTTCAGTACCACGACACATTTTCATCTCTATTTTTACATACTATCTGGCGATTTTATACAGCTTCAGAAACTTATGTGGGAATTAGAATAGTGAAGACTGTGGTCATTAATCCTCTGTCCTTCATAAAACCTTCCTAATGTCAGTAAAATCGTGTAATCGTACCTAAAACTCATGATAAAAGTGCGTTCCAGTAATGATGAGATTAAGCCTTTCAACTGTGATTCCCAGTACTAATGACAATATATGGAGTTCTTATAAACATCTACAAAACTAAAGTGTAAGGGGTTTTGCCCAGTAAAGCTTGAATTAGGACAATAATACTCTGTAGCTAGACGGCGACGACCACTTTTGATTCTTTTATATAGACCCGGGTAATAAACTCACCACGGAAAATAACAATATATTTCACAAACAACACCTAAGCAAAACACTCACACCCCAACTTTCACACAACCCTCATTCACACAAGTCATTCACACACATGGATGAGATGAAGTGTGGGAGTAAGCCTCGACAGCGCGACACTCCTGTGAGCAGGTGGTGGCAGAAGACGTAGATAGGGTCCTTATAGCCTCGCCGAGAGGTAGATGGCGTTCACACAGGACAGGCCACACGTCCATCGTGGGCACAACCGGGACTTCACGCCCATGCACACAACACAAAACACAACATATATTACACAACCATAACATACCCAAAAATACTGTACAGAAAAAATAGTATAAACGTCTTACCGAAGGGCAGGAGTGTGTGTGGGTCAGAAGGAAGAAGCCTGAGTGACAAGCGTAGGGCCGGCGGAGGACCAGGACGGCTCCGGTCGAAGCTATGAGATGGCGATGCAAAGCTTCGAACACACGCACGCACGCACGCACGCACGCACTCACTCACTCACAACACTTGTTCACACACACAATAGTTTGTTGGCAAGGGTTGGCCGGCAAAACACTGAACCCCTGGCATAAAGTATATTTAGCAATTCTGAACAGTGTAATGTTTGGAGGTAGCTGTAGAATAATGAAAAATTGTCTCACAGTGGTTAATGATTGAAGAAAGATGTGAGAAATAACAGAGAGTTAACACCTTGAGATCTGTGTACGATTAGACTTTTTTTTTTTTTTTGACACTACGAAGGGTCTATGGAGGTCAGAAGATTAATGGCCACAGTATTATGTATTTTAATATGTAAATTAATATGGAAATCGGTCATGGTACTGAAGAGGTTACGTTTAGATAATAATGATGGAGGTGAGTGATATAGTCTACCCTGCATTATGAGGGAGAGAGGGAGGGGTGGGGGACATCTGCAATACGTTTTCATAATGCAACTCACGATAAAGAAAACGGATATTATATGGGGTATAACTATATAATAACTTAATAACGTTCACTTCAAAGCTATTCAAATCACTCACGATAAGACGCAACAAAGCAATATTTAATTAAGAAAACACTCCAGAATACTAAACACATATCCAACCTCTCTCTCTCTCTCTCTCTCTCTCTCTCTCTCTCTCTCTCTCTCTCTCTCTCACTAAACAAAACAGTGTTCCTATCACTTTCCCTCAGTCCCAATGCACATTTTCTCCTGAGCCTCATTCCTATTGTATCCCTGAGTTAATAATGCAGAGTCAACGAGGATATTTCAATTCCTCATCCTCTTCACTGGCAGCTTCCAAATGGTTCAGTCCTCGCGCCACTGGTCCGAAGTTTCGATACCCCAGAAAATGAAGCGTGAAGCCACCTAGGGATGTAAATCAACAACCTCTTTTTTGGATCTCTAACTCACTAATTTATGATGTTTTTTGTGTTTTTTCCTAGAGGGAGTAAATTGCTACGATTTTTCTGCAGGTTTTCATTAGTGTCCACTTGCTGTAAAATTGAATGGTCAAAGGAAAGAGAGAGAGAGAGAGAGAGAGAGAGAGAGAGAGAGAGAGAGAGAGAGAGAGAGAGTGTGTGTGTGTGTGTGTGTTGCGGAAACAGAGACAAAGGCAGAAAGAAAACAGACAGACGAACAGAAGCAGAAACACACACACACACACACACACACACACACACACACACACACACACACACACACACACACACACACACACACTGAGCCAGAAGCATTAAAAGAAAAAGAAAAAAGAAAAAAAAAAAACACTACAAATCCAAAGCAAATAAGAGATCAGTTTTATTTCCTCAAACGCAAAACCCTACCTGTCCATAACCATAACTCCGAATAACTACCCATACCAATTGAAAGAAAAATACACAAACTTCTTCCTTTTACCTTTTCCCTCTCCTTTCTTTTGGTCTCTCACTACGACTATTTTCCAAGGTCACAGAGATGATTAGCAGAGTTTTCAAGAGTGTTTCTCCTGTTAATAACGTAAAATTCTTGTCACTCTGCCTTTAGGATAATAAAAACACCTTAAAAACTGGTGTACATGCAAATAAAGTCTTTTGAATTAGTGAAAGTGAAGCACAGAAGTGTTTTAAGAATACGAGCTGAAGATGCAACGTCATAAATAATTCAGGATAGGATGGGAGCTGAAAGGTAAGTGGATAGATAGGTGGATGATGAAGGAATGAATGGAGTTTTACACAAATACATAGTTATACCTTCCCATCATTCATTTACATTTATTCACTACATTTTTTTTTTTAACTTTCTTTTAATTCAGCACTAACAAACTGATTACCAAGTCTGTTCTAGTTGTCTGCCTCTCTTTAAAGGTCAGTATTCAGAAACGCTTTGCTCTCTCACCACGACTATTTTCAAGGACCACTGAGATGATAAGCGGGATTTTCAAGAGTATTTCTCCAGTTAATAATAAAAAAATCTTGTCACTCTGTCTCTAGAACCGTTAAAAACACCTTAAAAACTCGTGTAAACTGAAATAAAGCATTTTGAAATAGTGAGGGTGAAGCGCAGAATTGAGAATACGAGACGTTATTTCACCTTATTTCATACTCACTCACTCTTCTGTAGTAGAGTTAATACGAGCGATTATTTTTTACACAGTTTTTTCTTATGTACTCTTCTGCAGTGTTTTTACGAGCAGTAGAGTTAATACGAGTGATACTATTTACACTACACTCTTCTGCAGTGTTTTTACGAGCAGTAGAGTTAATACGAGTGATACTATTTACACTATTTTTCTTATGTACTCTTCTGCAGTGTTAATACGAGTAGTAGAGTTAATACGAGTGATACTTTTTACACTGTTTTTCTTAAGTACACTTCTATAGCAGAGTTAATACGAGTAGTAGAGTTAATACGAACGATACTTTTACTGTTTTTCTTTTTTTTTTATTTATACCATGCGGGCTTTTTCACGGGAATTTATGGACTAAAGGAGATACTTTTTGGGGTACCTCCTATCTCAAAGCCCACCCGCTATCTAAGAGAGGAAGTCTGGCGAAGGGTAACAAAAACGATTAAATAAAAAAAAGCCCACTTAGACACCAGCTCCCGAGTAAGTCCGAAAGAGAGAGAGAGTTAGCCAAAACGATAAAAAAGGATAAATGTCTTAAAACCTGGCCCTTAACCCTTCAGTACCAAGACGCGTTTTTCATATTCATTCTGTTTACTATTTGGAGATTTGATACAGCTTCAGAAACTTGTGTGGGGATTGAAATAGTGAAGACTGTGGCCATTAATCTTCTGACCTCCATTGACTCACCCTAATGTAAACAAAATCGTCTAATCATACTCAAAACTGAAGGTAAAAATATGTCCCAGTATTGAGTAAATGAGTTCAGGTCAAGGAAAGAGGTAAATATATACACTAATTCACACTTCTATAACATGTAAGTATAATGTGACTGTACAACAGGGTGAAGGTGAGAGGTACGGTGACGCGTGACGATAAGTTATGGGCAAGACGGACATAGAGATGATATCGAGGTTTATTCCACAGACTTACGTATTCCTTCTGTCCAGCTTTAAATAGACTAAAACTCGCAGTGACTGGATGATAAAAGAGAAAAGATGGTGTGAGTGGGATTTGTCTCTCTGTCTGTCTGCCTGTCTGTCTGCTTGTCTGTCTATCGGTTTGCGTCTTCATGTTTGTGTTTGTCTGTTTGTTAGTGTATTTATCTCTCCAACTGCTTGTTTGTCTGTATGTCTGTTTCTTTTGTCTATCCTTGCTTGCTTGTCAGTCTGTCTATCTATCCATCAATTTGTCAGTTTTCGAGTGTACTGGTGTTTGTAGCTGATTGTCAAGTCTGTTCTGTCTGTCTGTCTGTCTGTTTGTCTCTCTCTCTCTCTCTCTCTCTCTCTCTCTCTCTCTCTCTCTCACAGGTGTATGTATTTTGCATTATTGTCACTCTATCCAGCAAGTTCTTAAGTCGGTTCAAGAGACGCAGCTAAGACGACTTAAGAGTTTACTTAACCTTCACCCACTCGACTTTCACCTCCACCTGCTGCCTCCCTCCCTCGCTGGCGTCACCTGGCTTAACTTAATATTCACTTATCTATCTATTTATTCTTATGGATGGGACAATGGGGGAATTATCATGGTTTTGTTGGTTGTAGTGGTGGTGGTAGTGATGGTGAATGGTCTCTCTCTCTCTCTCTCTCTCTCTCTCTCTCTCTCTCTCTCTCTCTCTCTCTCGTGGCTGTAATGCATATCGTTTGTTGGTTAATGGATAAGCTTTTCTGACCCACACTCTCCATCTTTCCATCTTTCCATCTCAACTCGCTGCCTTTCCATACTTCTGCTCTTGCTGGAGGAGGAGGAGGAGGAGGAGGAGGAGGAGGAGGAGAAAAGAAGAAGAAGAAGAAGAAGAAGAAGAAGAAAAAAAAAAAAAAAAAAAAAAAAAAGGAGGAGGAGGAAGAGCAGGAGGAGGAGGAGGAGAAGGAGGAGGAGGAGGAGGGTGAGAGTGATGCACATAATGTAGAGAAAAAAAAAAGAAAGATAAAAAGAGGAAATAAAAGAAACGGGGGCATTTTTTAAGACACAAAGCCAGTAAAAAAAAATAAATAAATAAATTATGTTAGTGTCAGATGAACGAGAGGCGCGGTTCGAAATACTACAGGCAATGTGTTCAGGTAGATTGAAAAATGACTTGTTTTCCTCGCATATCCCTCTTCGCTGGACGATTGCACACACCCACCACTACAATAACTGCCACGCTGCTCCGACAAGGCTCCTGACACGCTGACACACTAGTACATCTACATACTGCACGTGGCCACACCGCACCACGCCTCACCACACTGCACTGCCGCCCACTCATCACCGTGACAAAGGTGTGTGTGTGTGTGTGTGTGTGTGTGTGTGTGTGTGTGTGTGTGTGTGTGTGTGTGTGTGTGTGTGTGTGTGTGTGTGTGTGTGTGTGTGTGTGTGTGTGTGTGTGTGTGTGTGTGTGTGTGTGTGTGTGTGTGTGTGTGTGTGTGTGTGTGTGTGTGTGTGTGTGTGTGTGTGTGTGTGTGTGTGTGTGTGTGTGTGTGTGTGTGTGCTCTCTCTCTCTCTCTCTCTCTCTCTCTCAGCCGTGCATGTCATTTCACTAACAAATTCCAGAACCCAATAATCACTCGCGGGCGTTACAAGATCATATTGGAATTGTATTAATCACGACACCACCTTTGCCACGAGGACTCAAGGAGGTGTACTGATGCGGTGAGCGGCGCGGGACGGAGGTAAGGCGGCACAGATTGAATTCGTGAGAGACGGCAAGGTGTGACGGTGTGAGAGGTAAGAGATGCAGTCAGGTGAGGAGTGAAATCTGGGATGGTGGTTCTGATGGTGGTGGTGGTGGTGGTGGTGGTGGTGGTGGTGATGATGGTGATGGTGATGGTGATGATGATGATGATGATGATGATGATGATGGTGATGATGATGAGAGAGAGAGAGAGAGAGAGAGAGAGAGAGAGAGAGAGAGAGAGAGAGAGAGAGAGAGAGAGAGAGAGAGGCATATAGATTCGAAAGTAAAAGGTGAAAGATCATTGAAACGAGAAAAAAGAGTTATAGTACCATCATCTCTCTCTCTCTCTCTCTCTCTCTCTCTCTCTCTCTCTCTCTCTCTCACAATAATCACAATTTACATATTTTCCTTTCTTTATTAGTTCGTTTATTAATTTCCACTCAAAAATTTTCTCTCCACCGTCGAAATCATTAGAGAGAGAGAGAGAGAGAGAGAGAGAGAGAGAGAGAGAGAGAGAGAGAGAGAGAGAGAGAGAGAGAGAGAGAGAGAGAGAGAGAGAGAGAGAGAGAGTGACAGACAAGCAGTGGCAAACCAACAAAACCCTGTGACAAAAAGGACACAAAGAAAAAGAGAAAGAAAAAGAGACAAAAGAAAGAGCGTGAAGAGAGAGAAAGACAACGCAACGCCTCTATTATCATCCAACATCGTCTATTGTCATTAGCATCGTCACCTTCATCCGACCTCATCTTCCTTGGCCAAGACTCGTGATTAAAGGAAAAAGAAATCAGAACTGTCTCATTTCTCCTCCTCCTCCTCCTCCTCCTCCTCCTCCTCCTCCTCCTCCTCCTCTTCTTCTTCTTCCTCCTCCTCTTTACTGACGTCACTCCTCCTCCGCTGTGGCCATTCCTTCCTTCACAATCCTCTTAAATATTTGTTCGTCTTCATTGTTATTTAAGTTAAGTATAGATTCGTTCTATTAAAATGGGCTTTGTTATTATATTCTCCATTTTTGCTTATTTCTATAGGATTGTTCGGTGCGTTACGTGTGTTTTTCATTCTATTTGAACTTGTAACTACATAAAATAAAGATTCTGATCATTAATCTTCTGACCTCAATAAACCCTTCTTACTGTAAACAAAATAGCCTAATAACAATCTAATCACACCCAAACTCAAGGTAAAAATGTGTCCCAGTACTGAAGGGGTTAAACTCTTCCAGAATGCATATGGAACAGTTTGCATCTCTACTATGCTCTGTCTTTTCTAAATTGGCTCCTGGGTTCAAAATATAGTGTGGCAAATTGATGATATAATTGATTTTAGGTGAATAATACTTGTTTTCTGTTAATCCACACACTCATCACGAGGACAGACTACGGTTTTCCTCAAGATCTGACAACCCGAGTGAGGAAGCCCAACCTACACTCGGACAGTGGACAGGATTCGAACCCGTGCGCTTGGAGACCCCTCGGACCCCAAAGCACGCATGGTTCCACTGTACCACGGCGGCCCCTGGGACACTATTCAGATTGAGACCCAGGAGACACCTTTGAGTAGACAGACTATAGTAGTATTTCATAAGGAAGATATTCAAATGTTATTCATGTTAAGTATAGATATGAGAATGTGTTTGTTAAAATAAATAAATAAATAATACACAGGTTACCATTTATTTACCTGCAGGTGTGATTAAACAGGTAAGGCAGACTACATTACCTGGCCTTAACCCCTTCAATACTGTAACGCATTTTTACTATGAGTTTTGGGTGTGATTAGACGATTTTATGAACACTAGTAAGGTTTTATGGAGGTCAGAGGGTTAATGGTTCAGAATCTTCACTATTTTAATCCTGACATGAGTTCCTGAAGTTTATATAAAATCACCTAATAGTAACCAGAATAAATATGAAGACGTGTCAAGGTACTGAATGGGTTAATTAAAATGGGTTGTGCTATTCTATTCATCTCACTTTACCCTATTTCTTTCAACATTGTCCAGTCGTTTATATTTGAAACTGTTATATAAAGCAGAGATTTTAATGTATTTCCCATGAACTATAAAATTACTTGCGTTCTCTTAACCTCTTCAGTACTGGGACACATTTTTCTACGAGTTTTGAGTATAATTATACGATTTTATTTACATTAGAAGGGGTCTATGGCGATCAGAAGATTAATGCAGTGTCTTCACTATTCTAATCCCCACATAAGATTCTGAAGATGTATATAAAATCAACAAATAGTAAGCAGAATACTTTTTTTTCCTGTTATAGCCTATAACGCCTGTAGGTCTATTTGAAAAGCACTCTTCAGCTTCCACCCATTAGCAGCGCAAGCAATTTTATTTATAGTGGTACCCAAATCAGGGCCCATATCACCATCCAAGCGCATCTTTGGTGTAAGGTAATTACACCTCCATCTAGAACCTGAATATCATGGTGACATGTAGGTAAATTTAAACCACCCGACAAATGACAGTTTCAAGACGGCACGTGGTGGGATTCGAACCTACGCATGGACGTCTACCCTGTCCCACACTCACCACCTCATCCACTACACAACCGCTTCCCTAAGCAGGAAAATACATCATGGTACTGAAGGGATCAAACTCAAAGGACCTTCGCTTGCCAGGCCATCATATGAACCACAACGTTGCTTTCAGATGCAAATGAACTTCAGGCTATTTCTCGTTAAGGCAAAGAACTACGCGGGAATTGTAACATAATCTAATTCCCAAGGCCAAACAAGGTGTCAGAAACGAGAAGGCAAGGTTCCCAGGCTGACAACACCTCTACCTCCACCACCATACACACCCAACACCACTGAACCACAGAACACAAAGGAAGGTACAAGAAACAAGAGGTATATTTGGATCTTCACTTATGTCTATCTGTCATATCTATCTATATCAGTTTGTCATCTTTCAAAGCTTCCTATTGACTCCATTAACCCCTTCAGTATCATGGCGCGTTTTCATATTCGTTCTGCTTACTATTTAGTGATTCTATACAGCTTCCGAAACTTATGTGGGAATTGAAATAGTGAAGACTGTGGCCATTAATCTTCTGACCTCCGTAGACTCTTCCTAACATCAATAAAATCGTCTAATGACAAAGTTCATGATAAAAATGCGTTCTAGTACTGAAGGGGTTAATCTCTCTAGTAACAGGACGCGTTTCCATATTCATTTTGGTTACTATTTTGGCGATTTTATACAGCTTCAGAAACATATGTGGGGTGTTAGAATAGTGAAGACTCTGGCCATTAATCTTTTGGCCTCCATAGACCTTTCCTAATGCAAATAAAATCCTCTAATCATACCCCAAAAATTCAATGTAAAAAAAAAAGCGTCTCAGTATTGACTCTATTAAACTGGTGAGTGAACTTATTTCAGTCATCTACTCTATTCAAGAACTGGTCTATGAAAACTGCCCCTAGAAATCTAACTTTGTCTAGCTTGAATCTATCTTTGTGTGTGTGTGTGTGTGTGTGTGTGTGTGTGTGTGTGTGTGTGTGTGTGTGTGTGTGTGTGTGTGTGTGTGTGTGTGTGTTTTTCTGAGTCTATTGCAGTTATCAACCACTTAATTCAAGAACCGATTCATTCATATTGTTTCTCTAAGTCTAATTCAAGAGCAAATTTATTCATATTGTTTGTCTAAATCTAACCTTATCAATCTTGAATTCTTAGTTTTTTTTTTATCTTAGAGCGTATTTTAGTCACCTACCACCTTACAATCTCTTTTCATTACGCGATTTCACCAAGCTTCAATCATCTACCCTATTTGAGAACTAACTAATTCACATCTGCTTCCACATTCTAAATTCACCAAGCCTGAATCCGCCAGCTCTTGTCTTGTATAATCTAGCACCGTCAGCTGTCAGATCACCTTCAGAATCACCAAAGCGCCAGTGAAAAGTAAAGGGTTTCATGACGAAGCTCACATATACGACTTGCACTTCCATTTACGGTCGTGAGTTACGTGTGGGTGTGAGGAGAAAAATGTTGGGCCTCTCTTGCACAAACTGTTCTCTTCCATTTACAGCAACGGGTATAGCTTGGCAAATATACTCCTCTGTACATGACTAGCTTAGGTGTGTGTGTGTGTGTGTGTGTGTGTGTGTGTGTGTGTGTGTGTGTGTGTGTGTGTGTGTGTGTGTGTGTGTGTGTGTGTGTGTGTGTGTTTATGAAAAATTACTCGTGGTTCAGAGATTTCCAGATGTATGGGATGTGATGTTTTTTGTCTGTTTGATATTCTCTCTCTCTCTCTCTCTCTCTCTCTCTCTCTCTCTCACACACACACACACACACACACACACTGAAACTAACAAGAAAGACAAGAAAAGACATAAATCAAGAAATATGTTTGAAAGAAAAGCTGCTGTTTACATGTAACTTAAATCCATTCAAATGCAAAGGAAAACACTACTGCTGTTGAAAATATATGAATACTAAGACTGTTAGTAACCAAGACTTTAAACTCCCACTTGAAAAACACAGTACCATCGTCAGAAAAAGAGGAGAGTCTAATCATAATAATACCGCGTCACACAAGAGGAATGCGTCACGTCTCTAGCCACACATTCATCAGACTAACAGAAAACACAGCGTACCATCGTCATATAAATACGAGGAAAGGAGGCATGTTGTTGAGTGTCTGACTATAGTAATGCTGCGTCACACAGAGAACAGAGGAACGCGTCACCTCTCCTGCCCACACGTCCATCAGACTAACACGTCTCGTCTCAACAATTAGGACGATATCGCGGGAGTTCCAGAGGCTTCCATGAGTGTTTTTCATGAACATAGCGATAATCTTGCACGCATTCTTTCCGTCAATAGGAGAAATACTTATAAGAACGAGATTTAACTCCGCGCTGGCCTTTAAGAATACCATACATTAAGAAATATAGTGTTTAAGAATACAACTTTAATCCCTTCTATACTGGGACACATTTTTACCTTAATATTTGTGTACGATTAAACCATATTATTAACGTTAGGAAGAGTATATGGAGGTCAGAAGATTAATGGCCACACTCTTCACTATCTTAATCCCCCACATAAGTTTCTGCAGCTGTATAAAATCACCAAATTGTAAGCAAAGTGATTATGGAAACGCGTCATGGTACTGAAAGGCTTAAGAGCAAGGAAGTGTCAAGGTACTAATAATGACACGTGTATTTGCAGAAACCTTCATTGCCGTTTGGTAGGAGAGATCATGTGTTGTTGGAACCTTCGGGATAATACGCAATTATGACTTGGTTGGGACGTCATTCGAGAGATAAGACCGGGAAGGTTGTGTTCTTTTCTTTCTTTACCTTCTTTTCCTTACGTATGGATGTGGTTACTTAGCGGAAAATGAAGAAAAGACTGTAAACTAAACTATATTGCCTTTTAATTTGGTAAGGATGGGAATGTTATCTCTCTCTCTTCATACAAGAGGATCAAACAGCAGCAGATATGTTGGCTTTTATAAGAGTAGGATAAAACATCGTCATTTAATCAGAGTTCCTTACTGAATGTCTATTAAAATTGGCAATCTACAGGTATAATAAATGGTAGGTGTACCACGTAGGAGAAACAAACGGCAGAAGAGGTGTTGCCCCTTACTATAATAGTATAAACTACACTAAATTAAAGAAGTTCATCAGTGATATTTATAAAAGTTGACTAGCTGAAGATAATACACAAGGAGGGAGAATAAATGTAGCAGCAGATATGTTGTTCTTTTACGAGACGAGATATAAAGTACAGTCTGATCTTACTTATCCCCTTCAGTACCATGACGCGTTTTCATATTCATTCTGCTTACTATTTGGCGATTTCATACAGCTTCGGAAACTTGGGTGGGTGATTAAAACAGCGAAGACTCTGGTCATTAATCTTCTGACATCCACTGACACTTCATAATGTAAATAAAATCGTTTAAATACTGAAGGACTTAAATAAAGAAAAAAAAAAAAAAAGAGAGAGATACTTTACAGTTTCCCTCCCATCCACTATTCCTTCCAGCCTCGTCACTTCTATGATGGAAAGGAACAATAACGTGGAGCACTCAGACGTAAGACAAAAAATACAATTAAACTCAGCCAGTCTGGAAGCTTAAAATAAGATAACAAGACTTAATCCAATATCATTAATTAGAGGAAAGAAAGAAAGAATTGAGATGGATGAAGACCTAATAGTGTGTGTGTGTGTGTGTGTGTGTGTGTGTGTGTGTGTGTGTGTGTGTGTGTGTGTGTGTGTGTGTGTGTGTGTGTGTGTGTGTGTGTGTGTGTGTGTGTGTGGACTAAAATATCATTGCTTGCCGAAGGAAAAACTGGACGAAGCAGATATGATAAATGGAAAGCGAAAGTGTAGAGGAAATATGAACAGAGGAGTTGTATTGATAGATATTATACTCTCCATTCTATTCATCCATCTATCTATCTATCTATCTATCTATCTATTTATCTATCTACCTATCTATCTATGTATATATGTATCTACCTATTTATCTTTCAATCTATCTGTCTATTTATCTATCCATCTATCTATCTATCTATCAATCTATCTATCTATCCATCTTTCTATTTATCTACACCTACCTACTTCATCTGTGTCATGGCAGGGCTAGTCTCCTAAACCAACACGTCCTCAGCCAGACGAAAAACTAACAATAACAAACATTTGAGCCAAGGCCGTGAGAAGCAGAAGAGCAGATGACGCCAATATACTCACAAAGAATACACGAAAACACTCATCTCGGTTCCCTTCCCTCTTTCTCCCTCTCCCCCTCTCTTTCTCTCTCTCTTTGCCAGCTGTACCTAGATAACGTTTTCAAGGGACAAGCACACACACACACACACGTTCGTTGGTAGAGTCAACACCCCACTTTACAGATTCACTTACATACTTGCTGCCTTCCATATTATTTTGTCGCCTTGGTGTGTCAGTGAATAGATGTTACTGCAGTGCGAGTGTCAGGTCTTTCTGGTGTTGTGTTTTGTGCTGTGCTTTGTTGACGTAATGTGATGGGGATGTGTGGTAAGGATGAGGTTTCGTTTGTTCATTTTCTCTTCTCTTTTGTCTTCATCTTTGTTTTTTTTTTTTTTATTTATTTAAGTTTTGTCGTGTTTATTTTTCTCTATTTTATTTCATTGCTGGTTTTCTTTTCTTATTTGCTTCATTATTCATTCCTTTCTTTATTCGTTACTTTCTTTTCTTTATCTCTTCATATTATCAACTTTATTTTTATCATTATTGTACCTTATTTATCTTTCGTTGCATCACACACACACACACACACACACACACACACACACACACACACACACACACACACACACACACACACATACACACACATTCAGTAAAGATAGTTTACTACTGTATGGGAATTCTGTTTATTTCCTCAATGTTGCTGAAATCAGAGGAAATTTTAAGTCCTACATTCTTTAGGATTTGGAAAAGGGTTTTGCAGTTTAGGACGGATTTTCTTGTTCAGGAAGTCATTAGCAACAAGATTAATGCGACCTTGTTAGACTTAAATAGACTTTACAACGGGACAAAGAGTTATTATTGTGATTATCACCATTATCATCATCATCATCATCATTGTTTTCTTCTTAACCCCTTCAGTACAATGATGCGTTTTCATATTTATTCCGCTTACTACCTGGTGATTTCACACAGCTTCAGAAACTTATGTGGTGATTAGAATAGTGATGACTCCGGCCATTAATATTTTTATCTCCGTAAACTCTTCCTAATGTAAATAAGATCGTCTAATCATACCCAAAATTCATGGTAAAAATGTGTCCCAGTACTGAAGTTTTCTTTTTTTTTTTTCTTTTATGCAGGAGGGACAACTGGCCAAGGGCAACAAAATATGGAAAAAAGTTGTCAATTCCCTTACAAGACACGAGAGTTAACCAAAATTCAGGGACAAATGTCTCGCGACCTCTCTCTTAACATGAGTTCTACCTTATCAATAGCAAAAACACTCTTACGGAAAAATTTCATCATCTCTGTGGTCTTTGAAAATTTGTGGCCACATAACATATATTTTCAAAAAGACTCTTGTTTCATCCACACAGGTTTTAAGGGTACCTGGATGTTTATATTGACAGATTAACATGATATCTACTTTACCAAGAGCATAAAAACTCTTACAAACAATGCTTCTCATTTCTGTGAACCTTAAAAATAGTGGCCACATATCCTATATTTTTAAAAGGACTCTTGTTTCAGTTAGACGGATATTGATGGGTAGATTGATAGTTTTATTGACAAATTAATACAATTTCTACTTTATATACAGCAAAAATACTCATACGAACTAAGCTCCTATTATCTGTGGATTTTGAAAATTGTGGCAAAAAAAAAAGCTATATTCTAAAAACACTTTTGTTTCAGTCACACTGGTTTTAAAGGGGGTTTGATGGTTCTATTGATAGATAACATTGTTATCAAGATTACCAAAAGTAAAAAAAATCTCTTACAAACATAGTTCCTCATAACTGTACAATTTTAAAAATAATGGACACAACAGTTGTATTTCTAAAAAACACTCATGTTTCAGTATTACGGTTTTGTTATGGTAGTATCAAAGTTCCTTTGACAGATTAACATGATTTCTACCTCATCAATAGCAAAAACACTCTTACGAGCAAATTTCATCATCTCTGTGGACTTTGAAAAAATAGTAACCACATAAAATATATTTAAAAAACACGGGTTTTCAAGGCTAATTTCATGGTTCTGTTGAAAGATGAACATGATATCTACTTTATCAATTGCATAAAATGTTTTACGAAAAATGTTTCTCATCTCTGTGTACTTTGAAAAAATAGTGGCCACAAAACCTATATTTTTAAAAGACTTTTCTTTCATTTGCACAGGTCTTTAAGGGTAGGTTCATAGTTCTATTGACAGATTAATATGATTTCTATTTCATATATAGGTAAAACATTCATACGAATAAAGCTCCTCATATCTGTGGACTTTCAAAATTGTCGCTACATAAACTAGTATATATTTCTTGTTTCAGTCACACGGGATTTTAAGGGAGATTTGATGGTTCTATTGACAGATTACATTGATATCTACCTTATCAAAAGCAAATACACTTTTACGAACAAAGATCTTCATAACTGTGGAAGTTTAAAACTAGAGGCCACGGAAGTTGTATTTCTAAAAGACTCTTGTTTCAGTAACACGGTTTTTTAAGGGTCCTATCATGGTTCCATTGACAGATTAACATGATTTCTACCTTATTAATAGCAAAAACACTCTTATGGATAAATTTCATCATCTCTGTGGGCTATGAAAAATAGTAACCACATAAAATATATTTTCAAAAATCTTTTGTTTCAGCTACACGGGTTTTTAAGGCTAATTTGATGGTTCTGTTGAAAGATGATGATATCTACTTTATCAATTGCATAAAATCTCTTACGAAAAAGATTTTCATCTGTGTACTTCGAAAAATAGTGGCCACATAACCTATATTTTTAAAAGACTCTTGTTTCAGTTACACAGGTTTTTAAGGGTAGTTTGACAATTTTACTGACAGATTAATATGATTTCTTCTTCATATATAGTTAAAACACTCATACGAACGAAGCTCCTCATATCTGTTGATTCTCAAAAATTGTCGCTACATAACCTACATTTTAAAAAGACTTTTGTTTCAGTCACACGAGTTTATAAGGGAGGTTTGATGGTTCTGTTGACAGATTCCATTAAAAGAAGTCAAGTCGTAGGAATATGGAAATACGAGTACAAAAGCAGGAAGGGAGTTCCAGAGTTTACGAGAGAAAAGTATGAATGATTGAGAATACTGGTTAACTCTTGCATTATAAAGTTGGACAGCATAGGGTTAGTTGAAAAGATAAATAACTTCTCAATTACATAACGAGGTTTAATAGATTTCAAATGGTAAAGTGGTAAAATCCATGAAAAATAAAAAGAAAGGGGAAATAGAAAGGGAAAAGGAAAGGAAAAAATAGAAAAAATGGAAAAACGAATGAAAAATAGAAAAGTGATAAAAGAAAGCAGAAAAAAGAAAGGGAAAAATAAAAAAAAATGGAAAAGGAAAAGAAAAAAAAAAGGGAAAATGACCGCTGCTGTCACTTTCCCATTCATTCTCTTTCGTCTCGTGTTTCGAAGAGATCAAGTAAGACCGAGCTGCTTCAAAGGTTCGAATCGTTCAGTGCTTTTATTGAGTCAAGGGTTCTGTTGAAAATGAACCACCAAAACGAACCTCAGTGAGACTTCAGACAGGTACTTGTGGATGATCCTAACACACACACACACACACACACGTTAATAAGTCAGATGTTTCCTTCTTGCATGATTTTCACTGAATCTTTTAAATAATTTCAGAGTATTTTGAGGGTGATTTAATTCTGAAGTTTGATTAATTAGAAATGCAATGAAAACGATCTTGTATATTGCTGTAAATTGCATATTCGTCTCGTCATCACAAATCATCTAAGAAGACGCATCATTTACCCCCTTAAAATGCTGATATTAATGCTAGTGTGTGTGTGTGTGTGTGTGTGTGTGTGTGTGTTCAGGATTAACCACTTCAGTACCATGACGCGTTTCCATACTCATTCTGCTTACTATTTGGTGAATCTAGACAGCTTCAGAAATTCAGGTGAGGGATTGAAATAGTGAAGACTGGCCATTAATCTCCTGACTTCCACAGACCCTTCCTACATGTCAATAAAATGGTCTAATCGTCAACAAATCTCAAGGTAAAAATGTGTTCCAGTACTGAAGCGGTTAAGGAGAAAGATATAACATTAAACCACCGTACTAGTCAATCGGAAGCTTAAGGCCTTTTGTAAGATACCATGTTTGCTACCTAATAAATCCAATGAGAGGGACGCCAGTAATGTGTGTCGCTTATGTTACGACGTTCATGCTGTTACATTGGCTTGCACTGGGCTGATTTCGACGTCATGTGAGGGTAACAGTGTCAAAATGGATAAGAAAAATGCTAATAAAAGGAAAGGCTCGTGTTTATCCAGGAATAATAAAGCTAATGAGCCAGTTACGAGGTGAGCGAGCTGAGTCCTTCCTTGCTATACTACCCTGCTAGCTTTCCTGCCTCCCATTCCTGGATCCTGTTAATCCTTCCTCCTCCTCCTCCTCCTCCTCCTTCCTCTCCTTCTTCTTCTTCTTCTTCTTCTTCTTCTTCTTCTTCTTCTTCTTCTTTTTCTTCTTCTGCTTCTTCTTCTTCTCCTCCTCCTCCTCCTCCTCCTCCTCCTCCTCCTCCTCCTCCTCCTCCTCCTCCTCCTCCTCCTCCTCCTCCATCTTCTTCTTCTTCTTTCAACCTATTTCGCTTTGTATCGCTTTGTAGGTTACCAATTCTATCACTTCTATCACTGACACACTTGTTCTATTTTGTTCAATAAGTTCATTTAGCCTCTGTCCCGCCCTGTCCCAGCCCTTGTCCCTCCCTGCCTCCCATTCCCTGAGTAGTGTGTGGCCTAAATTTTCATCTTCCTATGTTACATTCTCTGTTTTCTGGACACACTGCACTTCTCCTCTCTGACTGTCAACTTCATATTTTTTTTAATAATGTTCCCTCTAGTTTTCAAGGATACGTTTCTCTATTCTTTCGTCTCCCCCTGTTCGTTGGACACACGTCAGGGAGTCTCGCCAGTCACCAAGCGCTTCAGGGTTTCACGAGGAAGGCTGCATCACAATCACCAGACAAGTAAATCACGGGAATGTTCGACCATCTGGACATTTCCAATCTGAAAAATACATCCACGACAACAGTTTCCTTCCAATACATTTTTCTTCTCTGTTTCCTTGCATTTTCATTTTGTATTCGTGCATAAAAAGAATTCCTTGACGCGATGATGAAAGTCAGTAGTGGTGGTGGTGGTGGTGGTGGTGGTGGTGGTGGTGGTGTGTTAAAGCCACAAATGTTTTCATGGATGCACAAGAAACAATTTTTTATTAAAGATTTAAAGTTGGTTGTTCTTAACCTCTTCAATACCATGACGTGTTTTCATATTTATTCTGCTTACTATTTGGCGATTTTACACAGCTTCAGAAACCTATATGGAACCTATATGGGGACTGAGATAGTGAAGACTCTAGCCATTAATCTTCTGACCTACCTAGACCCTTTCTAATGTAAATAAAATAATCTAATCATACCCAAACCCCTGGTAAAAATGCGTCCCAGTACTACAGAGTTTAAATATGAAGGATCACAAAAACATCAGCCTCGGTAACAGATTTCACGTATACTGGGTGATAATAGCTTTATTTATTTATTTTTTCTATTATTATTTATTATTTTTTTATTTAACCCCTTCAGTACCATGACACGTTTTCATATTCATTCTGCTTATTATTTGGCGATTTTACACAGCTTCAGAAACTTATATGGAGATTGAAATAGTGAAGACTTTGGGTATTAATCTTCTGACCTCCCTAGACCCTTTCTAATGTAAATGAAATCGTCTAATCATATCCAAAACTCGTGGTTAAAATGCATCACAGTGCTGAAGAGATTAAATCAGGAACTCAACCAACGCTTTATAACAATGAAGGTTTAAAACACACTCTTCTACAGACCAGGAAACGATCATGAAACCAGCGTCAGCATTAGTAAGATTAAAACATTCATTAATTTAATTCATTCTCACCACAGGGAAAGACAAGTTGCCCTGGGAGACCTATGTGTGTGTGTGTGTGTGTGTGTGTGTGTGTGTGTGTGTGTGTGTATTCTATCACATTATCTTCACATACCTTTATCTAAACACCACCAAAACCACCACCATCATTAATAAAAAAGCATCAACAACAGAACTCTTGCCACGGAACCTAAACACTTCAACACCTAATACATTTTACACTTTAATCCATTCAGTACTGAGACGCATTTTTACCTTGGGTTTTGGGTGTGATTAGACGATTATATCTACATTAGGAAGCGTCTATGGAGGTCAGAAGATTAATGGTCCAGAGACTTCACTATTTTAATCCCCACCTAAGTTTCTGAAACTGTGTAAAATCGCCAAAATAGTAGCTCTAATGAATATGAAGATGGGTCCTGGTACTGAAAGGGTTAAATCCACCGGTAGAAACACAAACACCAGCAACAAAACACACCACAAGACTAAAGAAGGCTCACGACACAGGAGGGAAACACCACAATACCTTAAACACACCACAATTATTACTACCTGATTTGTACACCTGAGTCTTGTACAGAGCCTCGTGTATATTGTATAAGGGTAAACGCCATCCACATTAATTCTACCTTCAACAAATCTGTTTGATACGGAAAGCCTCACCTCCCGTTCATGTTAGTATAATTTGAACGCGTCTGTCATGTGGAATCTCGCTAGCCTTTGATGTAAAACGTGAACATTAGGACTAACTGGATGGTTCCCTCTTGGTGCAGCAAATATATGGTCGTGCAGCTTAACCTCCATTACCTTTGCATACAAATAAGTGTAAATATATACATAAGTGACATTTATACGTAAAAATGACACAAGGATGTAATGTTTTATACGCAAAATAAAGGAAAATAAAATGCTATTAATAAAAACTGGGAACATAATTCTAAATAGTTTTAAGTCGAATTCAAACTGTGCATGAAAATGAGAAATGAAATGTGAAATGTAAAGATATGTAACGAAATATGAAATGAACACAAGAATACATTAATGGAATACGTTTAATATACAAATACACAAAATATCTGCAGAAAACAAACCTTAAAAATAAACAGGATTAACTAAATAAAAAATAAAACGATAGTCGAAAAAAAAAGAAACACACACACACACACACACACACACACACACACACACACACACACACACACACACACACACCATTAATTATAAACTAAATTTGAAACAGTAACAGGAGGCAAGATATAAGTCCAACGAACACAACATACAGCTGAGAGAATAAACCACTAACCCTTTTTCGTACCGTGACGCGTTTCCGTATTCATTTTACTTATTACTTGGTCGTTTCTTACAGCTTCTCAAACTCATGATGTAGATTAAAATGGTGAAGACTCTGGCCATTAATCGTCTGACCTCTATAGACCCTTGCTAATGTCAATAAAATGATCTAATCTTATACAAATCTTAGGGTAAAAATGTGTTCCAGTATTAAACAACACTTGCAAACCCTCAATCCTGCTCACTCTTCGCCCATCCAAACCCAAGTAATTCTTCCCTTCACTCTTATCTGTCTTCTTCCTAGACAAATCCTTCCCCAATCCTTGTCTCGTTCAGCCCAAGATTTTTTCATCAATTACTACTGACCACTAATTGAATTACTTCTTGACCTTCTTCAAACAATTCGTCTTTTTTCCCGCAGCTGGTTTCCTTCCCTCACTTCCAGCTGGTTCTCTGTTCAATCTCTTTACTCTTTAATCAGGACTGGGCCACATCCACCCACACACACACACCTACACACACAAAGGGGGCCGTGTTGTAACAGGCCGTACTGAGAGGACAGACTAGCGAACAGATACGGAGATAACTAATAGTAACACATCCTCCTGATTATTATGAAGTGCAGTGAGGCCCAAACTTGCAATCTAACGTACAGCCACCCATGATATTACCTGACCTAATTACCAAGCGTCAATCGAGGTCAATGATTACTGGTTCGTGTCTTGAGTGATGAATGAGAGAGAGAGAGAGAGAGAGAGAGAGAGAGAGAGAGAGAGAGAGAGAGAGAGAGAGAGAGAGAGAGAGAGAGAGAGAGAGAGAGAGAGAGAGAGAGAGAGAGAGAGAGAGAATACTGCAATAATGACTCATGGTTTGGTCTCTATATTGAACAGCACGTATCATATATCCAAATATTGATTGTACGTACTGTGTCCTTACAAATTCCTCTTTTACTGCACTTTTATTCCCAGAGAGAGAGAGAGAGAGAGAGAGAGAGAGAGAGAGAGAGAGAGACTCTTCCCTCACTCCCTCCCCACACGTCAGATATACTTTAGTCTCCAGGTTCTGATGTCTCTTTTCCATATTTCTTACTTGGTGTCCCATGTTTTATATATATTTTTTCCCTCCTTTTATAGACCCTGGCACGTCCAACCTAATATAAACAGAAGGAAGGAACACCGTACGAGGTTGCAGACTGACTTGACTGACTTCCATTCTTTGCTGGCTTCACGTTATGTCATGCCCAAAGTGACCAAAGGGAACTACAATGATGAACAGCTGAAAAAACAACCCACACTCTCTCCCACTATCCCTTTACTCCTGTGCCTCTCTCTACCTGAAGTTGGTCCATGCAGAGAGTTAGCCGAGTGTGGTGAAGTCCTCTCCTAGTGGTGTGCATGAAGTTAGTGCAGCTAATGACAACTAAGAGCTCATTTGACACACTTCTGCATTGCACCTCCACATTCAAAAGGCTCTCGTTGAAACTACACGGATTTTAGGGGTGTTTTTACAGATATGGTCTTTCAAGAGGGAGGACTCAAAACGTTGCTTTACGAATCTGGCCTTTCTAGAGGGAAGACTCAAGATATTTTGTAGTTTTTTGTTAATCTTCCTTGAGTTTTTTTTTTTTTTGAGGACTGACGCCTAAGTGGGTTATCTCATAATTTTGTTTCTCCCTTTGGCCATGACAGTCTTACATAACTAAAAGAGGTGAATGGAATATATTTAAGAGGGAGGCTTCAAGTCATTTATCCTTTCTTTTGGCTAACTCTCTCGGACCTGTAGGGGAACTGGCAATTAAGTGGACCTTTTTTATTTCTATCTTTTGTTGCCATTGGTCAGCTTTCCCCTCTTACATAACTGAAAAAATTGTTTAGTTAAGCCAAATGAATACATCTTAAGTACAGAGCTAAGGTTAAACGATAGCCTGGACCGCTCGGAAACTCTCTCTCTCTCTCTCTCTCTCTCTCTCTCTCTCTCTCTCTCTCTCTCTCTCTCTCTCCAACAATCTACTTTTAATCACATTTTTACCTCTTCCCTTCATTCTCTCCGAACCATCTCTTCTCTTTAACCCCATTCCCTGACTCAGTAATACCCCTCTCTCTCTCAATTCAAAACTGCTAGAATGCGCTCAGTTTGCAGCTCTGTAGATTCGTGGTACAGCAGACTACACTTGTTGTCGGCGTCACTGGAATGAGAGGCATTGCAACCATCGATTTCTTATGACAGTTCTGACTTACTCTCGCATCCACGATTATTTTTCCTATTCACACGCCACCGCCATCGATACATATCCTCTCCCACTCCCCGCAGACAACTAAACTTTGTGTCGAATAGGAGTTTTTACACGCAGATTGGAAAAAAAAAGGAGGGAAAAAATGTTGGTTACGTTGAATGTAATACTTTACCTAGAAATATTGTTTTTTTGTGTTTCATTTTATTTTTTTCTTGTTACGGAACACTGACCGGTTATAACCATTCGATTTCTGGGATTCTGACACTAAAGAGAGAGAGAGAGAGAGAGAGAGAGAGAGAGAGCGTTACCGTGTCAAGTTAGCAACATTATCACACAACACAAAATAATCTAATTAGCATTTACTACTCTGTCCTTATCGTGCAATTTCATTCCATTACGCAACACTAACAACATGGAGAGAGAGAGAGAGAGAGAGAGAGAGAGAGAGAGAGAGAGAGAGAGAGAGAGAGAGAGAGATACGAGTTAACAGGATAATTACAGCAGCGGTAAGTCTTTATAAGCTGGGTTTTGCATATTTTTCCACAAATTCACTTAACAGTATCCCTGCCCACACTTTATACTTTTTCTCACTTCTTTCCTGCATGGGAGATTCAATTAAAAGTTACGAATTTGTGGCCATCTTTTCCAGTGAAGCATTGGCATGGCATGTAATCACGGTAGGGACTCGAGCCTCACCCACACCAACCCTGCAGTCAATGTACTATAAGCCTACTAAAAGCCACAAATTAAAGACCATATCCCTGTCTTGAAAAACTAATCAGATCATCGTGGTGACTATCATGACACATATATAGTTAGCCCTGCTCGCTTCGTCTGTGTTCATCACCTACATTAAAACTCTGTGATTCCTGTGTTTTGTCATATATTGTTAGTTAAGCTATCAATATTACGATAGAAAGTAATGACATAGTCTCTGTATCAAGAGTGACTTTCTTCAGAGCCATTTGCGCTTTCTCAGGTTCCCGTGTTTCAGTGAGGTAGTGTTGCCAACAATACGGAGATCACCCTACACGACCTACATAGATTTCCTTCATTACTTTGCCCTCAGTACCAATACATGAGAAAAAAGTGGCAGTATATACGTATTTTCACATTAATCCATAGGGCGCTGAAGTCAAATGTAGGTTAATTTTACTGTTAATGTATGACGAAGAAGCTTTCACAGGTTGGCAACATTGGAAGGAAAACTCACCGGCGGACCGAGGACGATCAGTGCAGTGGCGGACCTCAACTCTTCCCTTTGTCCTGACGTCACAGAGCTTCGGTAAGTCCACTGCTGACTTTTACCCGTACACAGCTTCCTTCTGCAGCCTTAGAAGGTATATCCGGTATGAAAACACTTACGTAATTATCCTGAGTCACCAAAAACACTCGCCTTGGTTCTCACAACACTTAGGTAACCACTCATGTTCACAACACTCATGAATTCCGCCATTTCAACGGGGACCAAGATGTTACGTACAGCTTCCCGTGCATTATATAGTAGTACATGCTTATGTACACATTTTTTCCGTATGCAGGAGAGAAACCAACCAAGGGCAACAAACGATTAAAAAATGGCCGCTTTAAATGCTATATCCCTTAAAGATTTGCGAAGAATTAGCCAGAATTCAGGGACAAATGTCTTGAAACCTCTCTTAAAAGAAGTCAAGTTGTAGGAAGAGGGATATATAGAAGTAGGCAGGGAGTTCCAGAGTTTACCATGCATTTCTAGATAACAATTGATATCTAGCTACAACAGTATGAATAATTAGATTAACATTTTATCATTCCTTCACCACCGAGCGAGAACACTTGCAGATCTTTCTCATTGCCAATTCTTAGTGTAATTATGAAGGTCCGTATTCTGAAAAGCTTTGTTCTCTCACCTTCACTGCTTTTCAAAGTCTCCAATTATAAATACTCATGTTTTTAGGGATAGTTTTATGGTTCTGGTGATAGATTGGCCAGATTTCTAGTTTATCATATGGAGAAACGGTCTTGAAAATTCTGCTAGTAGTCTCTGTGGCCATAGAAAATTGTTGTGGTGAGGGTAAGGCATTTCTGAATACTGCCGGAAGTCATGTCATAGTGGAAATATAAGAGGTGATAACTATGGCTCGTTATTGTATTTATTGGGATTACAGTACCTCGAAAAACATATCAGCATAATTATTTAATAAGAGAAGGGTTGAAGCATTGTCAGCTGACCGCACGGGGATGACATTCATAGAAAACGTAATATTTTAATGACTAACTAATATTTGCTTTGTACTCACGGCTTCAATTGATTTTCCAGTGGTAGAACATTAGTGTTGATTAGGAATGTATAATGTTAATGCAGATTGAACCTAAATGTACTTTTTTTTTCTTGCAAGAGGGGAAACTGGCCAAGGGCAGTAAAAAAAAAAAAAAAGGGGCCACTTGATTGCCAGTTCCTTGTAACGATGCATAGATCAATACTTATGAAGCAAAAGTTAGAAATTTAACATGCATTCTTCCTCACGTGCAAACATCAATGAGCTGTCGTTTATTTATCAAGTGCACCACAGATCGAGCCGAGCCGAGAGCAGCTTATATAGGAACATTTGTCATCGCTATTGTCGACAAGACGGCCTGGTATTGGATAACGCTCATTGTTTCTAGTGGAGTCAGCGAGACAATGGGAAAACAAGGAGGCTGGCTGCTGGCTTATTGGCTCGTATTCTCAAACACTTCTGTGCTTCACCTCCACTATTTCAAGAGGGTTTGTTTAAGTTTACACGAGTTTTTAAGGTGTTTTTAGGGTTTTAAAGGCAAAATGACAAGATTTTTATATTATTAACTGGAGAAACGCTCTTGAAAATCCAGCTAATCATCTCTGTGGGCTTCGAAAATAGTCGTGGTGAGAGCGCAAAGCGTTTCTGAATACGGACCATTGTCTCCTTCCTTGGTGCAATGCCGTGATAATGGCGATCTCAGCATTACCGGGGATTATTATGAAAAGATGTGTTGCTCATTATTTACAGGCTCTACTCGATGCTGTAAAGTTTCTCGGCAAGTTGTGAAAGGCTGGAGGGAATTAATAAAGTCACAGTGCAGGTTATTTATAACTAAATGAGAGTATTGACACATCTTTAACAACTCATGTCTCAAAATTACCTTCATTATTATATTCAAACTGGATCTCTTGTATATTGTCCTAGAAAGAGAAATAAGGCAAGGAACTGAACCAGACCAATTATCCCTGTAACCTTGGGAGTTTAGGAGACCCCGAAGCATTGCGAAGAGAAGCCTGGTATTACTTATCGTGCATTCCATACCGTCTTACCGTCTGTCTTTTGTTCCTATTACAAGGGCACCACAAATATACAATCTGGTGCGGCAATGTGTCGCGTACGTTGATAAACATTGAATTACGTTGAATTTTTACTTACTGTTAACCCTTCAGTATCATAAAATGTTTTCATATTTTTTCTGCTTTCTATCTGGTGGTTTTCTACAACTTCAGAAACTTATGTACTCATTAAAATACTGAAGGCTATGGCCATTAATCGTCTGTTCACCGTAGACCCTTCATAATGTTAATAAAATGTCTAATCATACCAAAACCTCACTGTAAAAATGTGTCCCAGTAATGAAGGTGTTAATCACATGCACCTGTATTTCTTTCTCTTTCAATAACAACTAAATGGATTCACGTCACGCACCATTGTGAAAGATTATTGTAACGCCCACGTACTGAACTTACGCCAGGTGTGGGAGGCAGCAGATGTTTCCAGAGGCTCTTGAAGTTCGATCCTCATAACTTCCCGATATCAGCCGCGAATACTGCCGATGGTGTCTTGAAAGGTCCACCACGCCACATCTGTTTCTTGTTGTAATATCCAGCTGATACAAACAACTATTTTATTTATTTATTTTTATCCGCTTCGATTTTCCTTTCAATTTCGCTGTTCTTTTTTTTTTTTTTTTTTTTTTTTATGTAGTGGAACCCAAGAGTGCTAAGATTTGTACTCGATCATTGTTTTCTGTGGCACATTTCTCGATCATTAATTTTGGCATAACCGGGGAGAGAGAGAGAGAGAGAGAGAGAGAGAGAGAGAGAGAGAGAGAGAGAGTGAGATGAAACAAGTGAATAAATACATACATGCCACTAGACGAAAGTATAAAACCATGAACACAAATATGAAGAAACCATAAACTTATTAACACAACCTTGGATGAACGAGGAAGGAAAATAAACAAACATATGAATACCAATTCGAAAATACATAAAAAAAGATAGAAAAAAAAATCATACGCGTTTAAATACCAGACATATCGAAGCCACAAAAATCAGAAGCAAGTAATTTTAATCTCATACATTTGACCTTAGATAACACAGACACTATGAATTATCAGCAAGACAGCCATGAACAAATATAAGCGGTACATTCACGGCGGCAGCGTTTAAGGGAGAATATTAAGCTTTACACACAAGACTGCCTCTGTTATTCTGAAGGCCGCGGTGGTGTCTTGTATAAATCCTGCCCTCGAGTCTTTCATCCGCGTTAGAGAATGTTGAGAGCAAGTTGCAGTGTTACAGTTATCTTCCTTGTAAGTGTGTGTGTGTGTGTGTGTGTGTGTGTGTGTGTGTGTGTGTGTGTGTGTGTGTGTGTGTGTGTGTGTGTGTGTGTGTGTGTGTGTGTCTTTTTCTCTGTTTCTATAAATTTAGTCTTTTTCCCTCTGTTTCTATAAGTTTAGTTTTGTTAAGGTAGTAATGGGTACATGATAAACAGTGATGATTTCTTGTAACTGGTATCTCTCTCTCTCTCTCTCTCTCTCTCTCTCTCTCTCTCTCTCTCTCTCTCTCTCTCTCTCTCTCTCTCTCTCTCTCTCTCTCTCTCTCTCTCTCTCTCTCCAGTAATAATATTCACCAACACTGAAATGGTAAATGAACAGGGACTTAACGGGTCTCAGTGGGGAATTATTTTGCTAAACCTGGGCACAAAATCAATAATATCTTACTTATGGCTGACACTTCACGTTTGATTGGGTGGACATGTACCTCCTATTACTCTGCCCATCAGCCTGAACGCTCTCAGTCACCCGTTTATGAAGAGTAATAAATAACACGAGGAAAAAAAAAAAAGTAGTATGATAGAGGTTGAAGTCTGGTAGAATTCGAGTCTTTATTAATAGAAACTGTGGTTGTATTTTAAAGTTGTGTTTTGGTATGTCTTGGGTTAAGTTTCCCCTTTGATGTTAACCCCTTGAGTACCATGACGTGTTTTCATATTTATTCTGCTTACTATTTGGCGATTTTATACAGTTTCAGATTAAGATAGTGAAGACCCTGTGCATTAATCTTCTGACCTCCATAGAAACTTCCTAATGTAAATAAAATCGTCTAATCATACCGAAGCTCGTAGTAAAAATGCGTCCCAGTACTGAAGAGCTCAAAGCAAATGGTGTCTTGGTTTGAATGAGAAGGATTAATATGTTGTTATTTCGAATTTAGTTTTTACTTAGCACATTGAAGAGTATTTCGATGTAACTTATTCGTAAACCTTGCTAGAGACTCGATATTGCATTATTTGTATAGATTTTGTATAGACACGAAACGAGAGACTAAAAACACAACTGTCACGTAAAAAAAAAAAAGATACACGATGAAAAAAAATAAGAGATCCATGGATACGTTCATTTTCCCACGCTGACGGTTCTTAATTGTGTTAGTAACGGTGCTGCTGACGCCACTGTTGTTCATTCATCTTTGGAGAGGATGGATGGTCTCTTGGGCAGCGATGATAGGGAAGGATAGGAGGCCAGTGAGCGTTAAAGGGATGTCTGTCTAATGGATAGCTGGAGAGAGAAATGGACGGAGGGAGAAGAGGAAAGATAGTGAGGAGGAGGTGGGGGGTAGGCATGGAGGGAAGGAATGCAGGGAGGAAAGGCTTAGGAATGAAGGAAGAGAGGCATGCTTTGGAGAGGAGAGAATACAGAATGGTATGGGGAAGGGGGAAAGCAAATGCCGTGAGTGCTCCTGTGTGTTTTTGCCCGTCAAGAATCTAAAGTGAGGGAAAAAAAATAATGAAAAGAAAATGGAAGGGAGACTAAAGTAAAGGTCACGTGTCAGTTGTTTCGTGTCACTTGTTTCGTGTCAATTTGGATATTCAGGAGTACGTAGGTTGTCTTCGCCGTCACATTAAGTACACGTTACGTAATAGTTAATAAGGAAGTTAAATTGAACTGAAAGGTACTTGCTGTTGTTGTTGTTGTTGTTGTTGTTGTTGTTGTTATTGTTGTTGATGTTCTTATTCTTGTTCTTCTTGTTCTTTTCTTTTTTGTTCTCTTCTTGTTCATCTTCATCTTCTTACCATCATTGTTATCATTATTAGCAGTAGTACCCCTATTCTCTCTCTCTCTCTCTCTCTCTCTCTCTCTCTCTCTCTCTCTCTCTCTCTCTCTCTCTCTCTGTGGGGGGTTAATTGCTGCGAATGAGTTGAAACCAAAAGAGCCAAATTGGTCCTCGCCCTGAAATTAGTTGTTACGGAGCAAATTAAAAAGGAATGACTCTACTGACGGAGGGAAACGCTCAGGCTGTGGTGGTACTTCAGTTTACTTTTGCCTTTTTTTTTTTTTTTTTTCCTTCTTAATTTCTTAGAGTTTCTTATTTATGTTGTTATGTGCTTGTGTTGTTTGTTCAAGTGTCTTTTTGTGTGTGTTGTTCTAGTCATGGTTTGTTAGAGAGAGAGAGAGATTTTCTTTTTTTTTCTTTTTTTCTATCCGTTCCTTCATTATATTTACTAGTATATTTCTTTTACCTTTACCTAACACACACACACACACACACACACACACACACACACACACACACACACACACACACACACACACACACACACACACACACACACACACACACACACACACACACACACACACACACACACACACACACACACACACACACACACACACACACTACAAATAACGAGATAACACAACAGCCATCCTTACACCTCCTCCTCCTCCTCCTCCTCCTCCTCCTCCTCCTCCTCCTCCTCCTCCTCCTTCTCCTCCTCCTCCTTGACCCTCCAGCGTCCCTTTTGCCCTTCTCAATACACAGTGACACGGAGCCCCCTTGCCATTCACTCCCCATAAATAAGATGACAAGGACACGTAACTGACACACAGACGACCTGGGAGTGTCAAGACTAATGCACCATCACTGAGGACTTGATAGTGTTAGGTTAGGTTTATATTGTATTTGTCTAGGTAGGTGTGTCAGGGAGGTGTGTGTGGGAGAGAGAGAGAGAGAGAGAGAGAGAGAGAGAGAGATGTTCAGGTTAGTTTTTTTTTTCTTTTCGTTTTATTTCTTGGTTTGTGTTGATTCTCTTGTGTTGTTTTGAAGGAGTGTTCATTTTTTTAGTGTTGTTATTGTTCTAGGTGTGTTTCTGCTAGTGTTTTCTTTGTTATTGTTGTTTTGTGTGATTTTTTTTTTTTTTTGGTTAAATATGGTGGAAATTGTAATGCTTTGTGTGTGTGTGTGTGTGTGTGTGTGTGTGTGTGTGTGTGTGTGTGTGTGTGTGTGTGTGTGTGTGTGTGTGTGTTATTTCAATCTAACTTTTCTTTTCTTTTAGTTTTCTTTTCTTGTTATAGTATATGAGTACAGTATAAGGTTTGGTGAAGCCTTATGGAGGGTTCCGATTGAATTATAGGTAATGAAAGCCTCTCTCTCTCTCTCTCTCTCTCTCTCTCTCTCTCTCTCTCTCTCTCTCTCTCAAGGACAAAAATAATAGCGGTAAAGACAAATAAGGGCGGTAAGAATCATATTTTGTCCTGAAGTGGTGTGTGGCTGCGAAGTGAGGCGAGGACAAAAGCCAACAATTGCAACCAGAGTCACGATTTAGTTTCCCTGAGTGCAAATATTCGTGGTTGTTTATTAAGTTACTGCTCTGCCACTCGCCGCTTCATTGAGTTCACTTGTTGAAATGCGTCAGATAAGATTCCCGGCCTCAGATGACCGTGGGAAGCAAAGTGAATTGGATTGCTTTTGTTCCAGTGCCGCGGTGCATGATGCGAGATGCTGCGTAATGGTTTCACATCTCGAGAGGTTTTCTGGGAAGGTGTAGTGAGGAGCCAAGTAAATGGGCCTTTTTTTTTTCGTTTTTATGTTGTTTTTTGCCAGTTTTCCCCTCTTACATATATAAAAGAAATTATATACACAACTGTTTATTTAATTATTCATTTATTTATTTACTTAACGGTAGTATAAGCTGTTAAGTGCCAGACTGGTTTCCCATCTCAATTCTAAGTCATGTGCAAAATATTATAAAACCTTGCAAGCCTTTAATTCTTACTCGATCAGAAGACTTAAGAGGAAGGAAAGGCGGTCAGCTCGATAGAAATAAATGCAGAAACTTACTGGGTTTATGAACTGGATAGAAATGAGCGAAGGAGTAACACGAGCAACACATTCACATCAACGCCCCATTGAGCCTCCCGCTTATAAGACTCATTAAGAATAGAATAGCAGTGTTCTCTCTTCGTGGAAACTCTCGTTGTTGAGATGAAGCGAATGACGTGTTTTGAATCCTCCTATGAGCGTCTACATATGCCATACACATAAGAACTCGAAAACAGGTTAATTAAGTGAATGAAAATAAGCGAAGTCTTTGTCCAATTAGTACTACAAATATATCGTTACACCTGCCCTTTAGAAGACATTCTTTCTATGAAGTGTGTTGTTAGTGTCTCTCAGTAATTAGAAGTAGGAAGAGAAGAAAAGACCGTGAATGGATAAGTCAAGACGCATCGAAATTTAACCCCTTCAGTACTGCGATACATTTTTACCTTGAGTTTTGTGTATTTTAGGCCTCTGGAGGTCAGAAGATTCTTGGCCTCAGTCGTCACTCTTTTAGTCCCTCACACAAGTTTCTGAAGCTGTACAAAATCACGAAATAGTAACCAGAATGAATATGGAAGCGCGTCATGGTACTGAAGGGTTGAAAAAAGAATTTAGATCTTTATATTAAAGAAAAATAGTGGAGAAAAAGAATGTACAACCAGTGGAAATTTAATCATTGCACTGTTACCGAAACAGAGAAAACTGAATAAAAATCAATAAAAAGACTTTAAAGCTTGTTGAAAAGAAAAAAAAAGTGAAAAGAAAAAAATACCAGTGGTACATCCTCAAATAAAACGAAGTAGAGAAAGAAAAGAAATCAAATTTTGCTATATAAAAAACGAAAAGAAAATGAAGGGGAAAAAAAAAACTCGGGAAAAAATCAAACCCAGATGTTCATTTGATAGAAAAAATAATTAATAGGTACGGGATGTAACTCGAGGCGTTGTGGCCTCGCTTTCCCGGTGTGTGGAATGTGTTGTGGTCTCAGTTCGTGGTCTCAGTTCTACTCGAAGATCGGTCTATGAGCTCTGAGCTGGGTGACCGGCAGACGACCGTGGTGGAATTACACACACACACACACACACACACACACACACACACACACACACACACACACACACACACGCAGTGAAATATCGAGAACCATTACACGCATGCGTCATATGTACTCGTATAGAGAAAATCGCTGACTCGTAAACAGAGAGAGTGTAGAGGCGGCCGCTTGGTATAGTTGATCCCACCATTAACTGCTAATTCGGTGCCAGATCCACTCGGTAATCCAGGCCGGGAGCAGAGGGCAGGGCTAACACCACGCCGTAAACAGGAATAAACACTGTACCCAAAACCTTCACATGAAAAATAGTAATGAAAAAGTAAACCACATTTGTATTTTCCGCGGTTGCTCTCGCCCTTTCGCGTATCATTTGTGATTTAACGTCATTTGGTTAGTGTGTGGTTAGGGTGGATGGCTGGAGGGAGCGTGTGGTGGTGTGGTGTGTGTAGGGGAAGGAAGAGGAAGTGTTTCTGTACGTAAAAAGAAAAAAAAAAAAAACCGTGGTTGTTTTGCATTGTACTGGTGGTGTAGTTAGTAGGTTCGGTTTTTTTGCTTGGTGGTGGTGGTTGTTGCTATTGTTGTTGTTGTTGTTGTTGATGATGCTGTTGTTGTGATAAAAACTTCAGCAACGGTAGCAATATATAACTACTACTGCTGCTGCTGCTGCTGCTGCTACTACTGCTACTGCTACTGCTAATACTTTGAGAGAGAGAGAGAGAGAGAGATGCAGAAAAGATAGAATTGGTTAGGGAGGCACAAAGGATAACAATTCACTTCTCTACTGAGCAACGGGTCCATTATCTCTCTCTCTCTCTCTCTCTCTCTCTCTCTCTCTCTCTCTCTCTCTCTCTCTCTCTCTCTCTCTCATATCCATTATCACATCCACCATAAACAAAATACACCATGAGAACCGAGTCATTTTTCACGATAAGAAGAAAAATGAGGTACAAAATTGGCAAGAAAATTGACATAATACATTTACACAAAATTTGGGTGTGGAGGAGCGCAGTTGAGTGTGCGTGTGCATGTGTGTGCGTGCTTGGGCGTGTGTGGGTGTGTGTGGACGACGGGTACTGGTTTTCCTTTGTGTCCTCCCCTCTCGCCTCTGTCCCGGTGGTAATGTGAGTAGCAAGTATACGGTTAAATTAATTAGTTCAGTGTGTTGTGGGAGCTTTGTGGTACAGTTACTGTTATATTAGTAGCGGTGTGAAGTCTGACGAGGGAAGCGGCGAGGTGTACAAGTTCATTCGTAGTGGAACGTATTTTTACCTTTAGTTTTGGGTGTTACTAGACGATTTTTTTGCCTTTAGGAAGGATCTATGGAGGTCAGAAGATTAACCCCTTGAGTACTGTGACGCGTTTCTACATTCACTCTGCTTACTATTTGGTAATTTTATGCAGCTTCAGAAACTTGTGTGGCAGAGTAAAATAGTGGTGTTCGTCATTAATCTTCTGACCCCTATAGAACCTTCCTAATATCAATAAAATGGGCTAATCGTACACAAATCTCAAGGTAAAAATATGCCCCAGTATTGAATGGGTTAATGACCAGAGTCTTCACTGTTTTAAAACTCGCCACATAAGTCTCTGAAGTTGTATCAGATCAAATAGTAAGCAGAATGAATATGGAAACGTATCATGGTACTGAAGGGATTAATTGTTAGTTCTGTCTTTGTATAAGTCGTAGGTTTTTGCAAGTGGGTCTTTTTTTCAATCAATTGGGCTTTTTTTTTTTTTAATCTAATGTGACTTTTTAAATCTTTTGTTGCCCTTGGCCGGCTTCCCCTCTTGCTTAAAAAGATACATTTGTTAGGCTTATTACTATGTGTATTCAGTCTTTCAGTGTTCCCTATCGATGTGACTTAATGGTCTGACGAGGAAAGCCGCGAAGTGAGTGTTAGTTGTTAGTTAGTCTACATAAATCGTACCTATTTGAATATTTTTATTAGATTGATTAGTAAGTTTATTCAGTCTTTCAATGTTCTCTGTCGATGTGAATTACTGATCTGACGAGGAAAGCAGCGAAGTGTGTTTTAGTTGTTAGCTAGTCTCTATAAATCGTAGCTATTTACATTCGCTTATTAAGTTTATTAGTAAATGTATTCAATCTTCCGGTGTTCTTTATCGATGTGACTGTTGGTCCATTTCAGTTATACATGTGTGTTAATATAGTTAGTCTCTGTACCTCTGTATAAATCGTAGCTATTTGCGTACATTTACCAGATTTATTAGTAAGTGTATTTCAGTTATATATGTGTTAATATAGTTAGTCTCTGTACCTCTATATAAATCGTAGCTATTTGCGTACATTTATTAGATTTATCAGGAAGTGTATTTAGTCTTTCATTGTTCTCTAGTGATGTGACTTAGTGATTTATTTCAGTTATAATCGTATGTGTCAAGATACAGCACAGTGGAAAAGGAGAAAAGTAGGTTGGTAAGTCTATATAGAACCCTCAGAAATTAACATCGGAATCTTGAAACCATAGCTGCCAAAAACAATAGTGGTACGCTTTCTACTTTACCTCATCCTTGCATCTGCCCATCTCTCAAGAGGTAACCGGTAGCCTCAATTCTTCGTCCATTTCTCTGGTAAACTCTGGAATTCCCTGTTTGATTCTGCACTTCTTTCCTTCCTTTCACTTGAATACTTTTAACCCTTTCAGTACCATGACGCGTTTCCATATTCATTCTGGTTACTATTTAGTGATTTGATACAGCTACAGATTCTTATGTGGGCAATTAAAATAGTGAAGACTGTGGTCATTAATCTTCTGACCTCCATAGACCCTTCCTAATATCACAAATCTCATGGTAAAATTATGTCCCAGTATTGAAAGGGGCTAAATGGGAGGTGCGTCTTGATGGTGGAAAAAGTATGCAAGATTCCCTGTTCCCTTTCCATAAGCGTGCATAAGACTGCCTGGCCGAGCTTGTATTCTTATGCATTAGAGGAGGAGATGGTGCTAGTGTTATTTTGGTCAGGTGATGAAATGTGTGAGCAAAACAATGTAAAGCCTTAGCAGTTCAGAGTGTGTGAGGCGAACAGTGGCTGCTAGAGATGTCCTTGTAATAGAGTAACCCGTGTAAGTGTCACATGAAGGGAAATACGCGTTAAAACACCAGCTCACTCGTGTCAAAGCGGTGTGAATTACGTGCAGCCGAGCAGGAAAACAAAGCAGCTACTGGCAGTCTTTTATACACATCGTACCTTTAGAACACAGCAACTTCACGATTTCCTTCTTAATCCTATATTGGGTAATCACAGCCAGGCGCCACACTCGCATACTAACTACATTACTGAAGCTAACATGCTCTTGCTTCACTCCGCTGGCTTCTCTCCACCTCAAGTGAACAATGTAAAATCCGTTATCTTTTTTTTTTATTATCTTTTGTAATGTTCCAGTGCTTTATCCTGACCTCCGTTATCTTATTTCTTGTTATTATTTTCTTTTGTAACGTTCCAGTGCTTTATCTTGATCTATTTTCACAGGATGGACTGGAAGGCATTGGGATTTGCAGAGTTGTTTTCCTATTCTATTTATTTATATTTATTTTTTTCTGCCCTGGTCTATACTACCTGTAAGGAACTTGAAGAGTATTGGAAGTGATTGATTGTGATACCCATTTCTACTTCCTCTTATTCCTTGTTCTGTCCATCTCAGTAATGCAAGAGTTAATCTGTAGTCTCAGTCCTTTTCGTCCATTTATCTGGTAAACTCTGGAACTCCCTGCTTGATTTTCTGTGATCGAGAGGAAATTATTGTGATTTGCAAAGATATTTTTATAGTTCTTTTAATTGTGATACCCTTTCTGCTTTCTATCATCCGTTGTTCTGTCCGTCTCTCTAATGCAAGAGTTAACCTGTAGTCTCAATCCTTCGCCCATTTCTCTGGTAAACTCTCAGAACTCCCTGCCTGATTTTACATTTTACTTCCTTTTACGTGAACTCTTAATGGAAGGTTTCAAGTCGCTTATCTTTTAAATATGAATATCTTTTTTTTTTCTTCCTTTTACATAAACTCTTTTAGATGGAAGGTTTCAAGACACTTATCCTCTAAATATGGGGAACTTATTGTGACTTTGCTTTGGAACTAACTCTGCTGTGGCTTTTTCCCCAACCCATCTCCCCCCCTTTTCTCTCTCTCTCTCTCTCTCTCTCTCTCTCTCTCTCTCTCTCTCTCTCTCTCTCTCTCTCTCTCTCTCTCTCTCTCTTGGTCAATATTCATCTCACAAAAATAGGTTTAACATGGAACTTCGTGAACAGGAAATGCTTGAACATTCATAACGAGTCACAAAAAAGAAAGATAAAAAAACACTAACACAGAGCTATTGACGTGCCCACCACTTTCTTAGTCCACAGGGGAGTGTAGGGGAGAAAATGTAGTTTAAAAGAAATACAATGCGATAAACTATGGTAACTACTTTTGTCTCCCACTTACTATGCTAAGAGAGGTGGAGCGTTACGTGTGTGCTCCCCCGGTGGTTTGGAACTCTGAAACGCTTTCTTCTCTCACCGCGACTATTTTCAAACACCATAGAGATGACTAGCCGAGTTCTAAAGATTATTCGTCCTGTTGATGATATATAAAACTTGTTAACATGTCACTAGCATTACAGAAACATCCTTAAAAACCCGTGTCACTTCAACTAGAGCCCTTTGAAAAGAGCCAGCGACTCGCGATGACTCAATTTACGGCTCTCGAAAAATATATAAATAAATGAATAAAAACCAAAAAGCAGACTTCCACTCATCGCAGCATTAAGTAAGTTTGGTCTTTGTTTTGCTCTTAATAACAAGATATATAGGCTAATATTACCAGGTCTAATTGATCTTATTTACTATATTGCACACCAGCCCAGTACTACTTCATTTAGTGGAGTTATGCTAGCTTGCACTAGCTGCGGCTCTCTCAATGAATGTGTTTAACCCAAGTGGCTCCCTTGCAAAAATTAGTGAATAACACTGGCGTGAGTCAGGCTATGACGCAACCGCACAAGATATTTAAAATGGCTTCCTGGTGGGAAGTGTATTTAATTATCAAAAAGTATACTACACCATCTGGCAATTTAAGGTCTGTAGGTTTCTGAGAGACAATTGTAATCCCAAAATTCTAAATCCTCTCAAAATTAGATAAATAAATCCTGCACCAAGCCAGATTTTTTTCTTTGTGTGTGTGTGTGTGTGTGTGTGTGTGTGTGTGTGTGTGTGTGTGTGTGTGTGTGTGTGTGTGTGTGTGTGGAGGGGGTATTCGTATAAGTCGGACATTCACGTTTATCTCACCAATCTTTCTCCATATTAGTCCGAGTTACCAAGGGTCAACATTAGCCTTGAAATCAAACACCGTTTAACTATCTCTATCTGGTATTAGTAAAGAAAAGTAACTACTGATCTCTTTTTTATCCTCATATCATACAGGTATCATAGCTTATTCCATTCTTTTTATTCTGTTAATCTGTTCAGTAGTACCATGACTTATTTTCTTATCCATTCTACTTAACATTTGGCGATTTTATACAGCTTCAGAAACTTATGTGGAGATTAAAATATTGTAGGTTCTGTTCAGTAATCTTCTAACTTCTATATACGTACAGTGTTGTTCAAACTGGAGTCCGCAGCATAGATCAAAGGGGTACGTGAAAAGACGATGAACACACACACACACACACACACACACACACACACACACACACACACACACACACACACACACACACACTCAGCAGAAACTTCCCATTTTCTATGAAAGCAAAGGGAGGGAGATGGATGGGCACCCAATAATTGTTTGTGTACTGTACGTATACGAGAACAGTGCTGACAGCTGAGGAATCACTCAGATTAATGGCCAGAGTCTTCACTATTTTAATTCCATATAAGTTTCTGAAGCTGTATAAAATCACCAAATAGTCAGCGGAATTAATGTGGAAACGCGTCATGGTACTGAATGGGTTAAGAGAAACCATAACAGCTAAACAATTAAGAGTGTCACTTCCTGCATAACTTGGAGAGTGTTCGTGCTTGCCTCACCAGAAAGGATTGCAGTGTTACCAGACACGCGCGCAAACTCCCAGGGCCATTGCAACTCACCACGTATCCTCCACATTTTTATTGCGTCGTGGTTTAATTAAAATTTCGTTTAGGGAACTTAATTATTGCGGTAAATTCAACTGTTTTCTCTCTCTCTCTCTCTCTCTCTCTCTCTCTCTCTCTCTCTCTCTCTCTCTCTCTCTCTCTCTCTCTCTCTCTCTCTCTCTCTCTCTCTCTCTCTCTCTCTCTCTCTCTCTCTCTCTCTCTCTCTCTCTCTCTCTCTCTCTCTCTCTCTCTCTCTCTCTCCGTGTGGGTGTGTTCTTTCTGTACATAGCCATCATATTTCCTTCACTTTAGTATATCTTAGAGAATCAAATGTCAAAGGGAGGAACTTGTAGCGAAAAACATGGTAAACCAGGTACAGTGTTCCTTATATGAGAACTCCATGCGTGGTCAGCGTGCGTTCTGGCAGGGTGCGGTACGGTAACACGTCTACAATACCTAAACAACCTGCACGATTCCTATACGATTCTTACACGATTCATTCTCCCATAAAGACTATTAGATCAATTCATGGGTTGGGATGATAGATGGAATTAGGTGGCTTTGCTCATTCAGGGACTGCCATGTGTTAGCCTGACAGCCTCATTACCTCTTTTCTTATTGTTTTTTTTATTTAAACGAGGGATGTTTTTTTTTTTTTTTTTTTTATACCATGTGGGCTTTTCACGGGAATGTATGGGCTAAAGGGGATACTTTTAGGGGACCTCCTATCTCAAAGCCCACCCGCTAGGAAACCCTTGCCCCGAGTGAAGCCCAGTCTACTACACTCAGACCGTGGACAGGATTCGAACCCGTGCGCTTAGAGATCCCTCGGACCCCAAAGCACGCATGGTTCCACTGCAACAAATTCCAACCACGAGTCAAATAGAAGAAAGAAAACAACTCAACATGTCATCCAAACCATTTATTATACTTACATGGGGAAAAAAAAGGCACAAGGAAAAACATGTGAAAATAAATCCTTAGGTGATACTGTGGCCATAAACTATAATGAAAACGTGCTGGAACAAGAAGTAATAGACTCGAATAGTATGAAACGAAATTTTGATACTGAGACTCGAAACTCCATATGAACAACGGCGAGAGGAAGTGTGGAAAGGAGATGGAAAAGTGTGTGTGTGTGTGTGTGTGTGTGTGTGTGTGTACTGCCGCCATAATCACACACTTCTGTTTCTTTAAGTTGTGCTGATTTAACTTGCAAATGCCTCCTAGCTATTGTCTGATAACACCTACCACTGCTGACACCACTAACGCCTGCTCCTCCAGCCTTCCCACGTATTTAACTGAAAGGAGAGAGACCACATTGTAAATCATGTAAAGTAGTTGTGATTTCAGTCCGCTAAATGTTCTGAATGTATAGCTTTGTCTGTTGTATATATAAAAAAAATGTTAGTAGATATTTATGTATTTCACTACTTTTCCTATACTCATCTGTAGCTTTATAAATATTTCTACGCGACAGTCTTTTGAAAATTATGCATTATTATTCTCATTTCCTTCTTTCTTTGAGTCTATCCAAATATTTCCCTTATAATTATATATAAAAAACTGTCAAGTACAAAAAGACAAAACATCCTTCCTTAAAAATATACATTATATAAAACACCAAAATATAACAGTTTATTTCCGAGAGAGGCATAAAATTTCCCTGCGTTTCCCTTGCATATCCCTGCCCACGTATCGGCCAGCATTTCTCACCTGACGGGCGTTTGACATTTCTTGCAGGTGTCCATCTCTCTGGCGTAGCGCTCGATTTGAATAGTCGAGTTGTACACCAGGTAGTTCTTCAGGATGAGTCGCTGAGCCTCGTCTAAAACTGTCTCTGCGTCGAAGCTTTGATCTGCGGCACAAGACAAGTGTTAGTTAGTATCGTTCCGTCCACTCAGTAATGTTTAGAGGAAGTGTTGTATCCCGAGAATCAAGAAATGTAACGCGTAAGAAAGAAGCAAGCAACAAGAATGAAGAAATGAAGGAAGTAACAAGTGGAAGGTTACTGAGGGAGAAAGAAGCAGGTAAGAAAAATAAAGAAATGAAGGAAGTAAGAAGTAGACTGGTAATACTGGTAATAAAAGTGAATTAGGTGAAGACTAGTCAAAGTCGTGTTGTTATTATGGTTATACAAGAGAGTATATGAAAAGGGAAAGGGAATTTGAAGCCACGTAGCAGTGAAGAATGGTTAATGATTTTGGGTTATGTGAATGAAATGGGTTCGGTTAAGGAATAGATAGTAATTAGATTTGTACACTGAAGAAAGACTTACTAGATGCTAGAAAATAATAAAATAAGTAAATAAATAAATAATAAAAATATATATAATACAAAGCTGTGGCAAGTGTATGAATGAATGAAATAGACGAAAAGGTCAGGTGTGTGTGTGTGTGTGTGTGTGTGTGTGTGTGTGTGTGTGTGTGTGTGTGCGTGTGTGTGTGTGTATTTGTCCAGTAGTCTCCCCCGAGGCCCACCGCTCAGCCCCGGGTGTTTGCTCCGTTTCTTAGCCGCAAACAGATTATTAAATGGAGTCTTTTTCCCCGAGATTTAGAGCTTAATTTTTTCACGCCTAAATAACGTCATTCCCGGTGTTAATGGCTGCGAGACGATTCCTGGAAAGTATATATGGGGATGGCGAGGGGAGAGGGAGAGCGAGGTGTGTTGAAGCCTCGCCTTGCTCTCTGTGTCCCCTCTGAACTCTTGATTTACTATGGAACACCGGCAGTTTACTTTGACAGACTAGGTCACTACAAACACGGTGTATAAATTTTGAGGTAGGGTTTTTTTTATGTAAGAGGGAAAAACTGGTCAAGGGCAGTATAATATAAAAAAAAAAAAGGTCCACTTAGCTGCCAGTCCCCCTTGCAGATCCGAAATGAAGGGATAAATGTCTTGAAACCTCCCTCGTAAATGGTCAAGTCATAGGAAGTTGGAAATACAGAAGAAGGTAGGGAGTTCCAGAGGGTATTAGGTAAAAGTCTCTCGTCTGCATGATTTTAGGTAGATTAGTGAAAACTGGTTGAAAATTGTACTCTCCAAGGTGTTCTATTGATATGAGCCTTCAGGGAACTCTCCTCTTTGCTCATCTTCATACGATCTTATTTTCACTGTATTGGTATCAGTCACTCGAGTTAACTTCTTCCATCTGTTTCTATTCATTGCGTCCTCTTGTAGTTCATTCACGCCACGCTTCAGCACGTCTTTCCATCTTAGTCTCTGTCTACCCACACTCCTCCCCGTAACTGGTATCAGCATTGCCTTCTTCACTAGTTCCTCCTCATTTCTCCTCTTCACATGTCCTAAATGTCTCAATCTTGCCTCTCTTTTGCTTCCCTTTCATGTTACACACTCTACACATTCTTTTTGTATCTTCACTTTTTCTCTTTTCTCCTTTTTTTTATGCCTTCTCTTTTATGTTACACACTCCATACATTCTTCTTTGGTAATGCTTGTAATCTACCTCTGTATTGAGTTGTGTGGGCTGTGTTCACTAAGATACATAAAGATCTACCACGTGTGTTCTTCTTGCTAAGTCTATTGCTACATTGAAGCTCTTTAAACTGTATCACCGGTGTTAGTTCTCCCTTTGTCACGTTCTGGGCTGACAAAGGCGACCCATAGCGTTTAATCCCTTCATATGCCGGCCAGATACACTCACCCAGCGCTCCTATGAAGGGTGAGTGGGTTAGTCTAGGTCTGTTCCCTTCATCGGCTCCCTTCCCTTACCTGCGTCTATCACAGTGATGGATCTCTTACTATCTCCTATCAGTGTTTGCATTTTTGTGGGTTTTATGTGTGGCTCTTTTTAACTTTTTAATTTTTTTTTTTTTCGTAGGTCTTTGGTTTAATTTTGTGGTTTTTTTTAGGTAATGTTTCGTGGTTTTATTTCTTTTTGTAAGCTTTTTTTTTGGGGGGGGTCTTTTTTGTGTATTTATATATTTGTGTGCCTTATTTGTGTGCCTTTTTATTTATCTATTTATTTATGTAGACCTTTTGTTTTTATTTCTTTGTTGCCCTTGGTCAGTTTTCCCCTCCCCCCACACACACATAAAAGAAAATGCTCTTTTAACTCTTTCCCCTGCCTTATCCACCAAATGACTGCGAGAATATGGTGAAGATAGAAAATAGATAAATATTCCTTCGGTTTCTAATGAGTGAAATGCTGAGATATGAGTATTAAAAAAAAAAAAAAAGAAAGAATACGAAACACAATCTAAAAGCACGATTAGCCAACAATACACCCCCCCAAAAAAAAAAAAAAAAACAATGAAAAATATAAGCCCCCCATACTCCATCCCAACGTCCACACTGCACAAAACTTCCCTCTACATTGCGAAACAGATCTGAAAGTGTGATTAAGCAAAGAAATACCCCAAAAACTACAATAGATAATCTGAAAGTGTGATAAAGTAAGGAAACGCCAAACCACAGCAACGATGAAAAATATAAGCCCCCATACTCCATCTCAACGTCCACACTGCACAAAACTTCCTCTATACGTTGACTCATATTCCATCCGCCCTGTTATTGCCACAGTTAACCGGAATCTTCACTGCATCCCTTGAACTAGGACGCATCTCAAACAGTTCCCCACAGTGTGCATCCCTGTCTCTCCCCAGCGTGGACTGCCTCCTGGTGGGCGTATCTAAACACCTTCAAGACATCCTTAATCTTGCAATATTTGAAGCTTCCCTTTTGCTTACCTTTTGGATGAGAGAGAGAGAGAGAGAGAGAGAGAGAGAGAGAGAGAGAGAGAGAGAGAGAGAGAGAGAGAGAAGGGGTTGGGGGAATTATGAAGTAAAAGAAAGAACTAACAATTAAACTAACGTAGACATTTTAAAGAACTAAAAAACAGATTGAAGGAGAGAGAGAGAGAGAGAGAGAGAGAGAGAGAGAGAGAGAGAGAGAGAGTATGAAGAGAAGAAATAATCATTGAAACAACATAGACATTTAAGAAAGCTAAAAAGGAAGAATGAAGAAGAAAAATAAAATAGAGAGAGAGAGAGAGAGAGAGAGAGAGAGAGAGAGAGAGAGAGAGAGAATTTCACCTCATAAAGAATACGTCACATTCCATGCTTGTTTGTCTGTACGTGTGTATGTTTGTTTGTCTATTTCATTTAATTAATTTTTACTTTTTATTTCCCCCTTTTTTTTTTTTTTTTTTTTTTGTATCATTCCAGTAAGCTTGCAGTTTATTATTTTTGACAGGCTACTTTATTGCACGACTATCCCGCTGTCCAAAGTTAAATTGTGTGCCCGCCAGAGACTGTGTGTTGGCTTTTTATGCACAAGCGAGGCAGACCAAGAGTGAAAAAACGAATTAAAAAAAGAAAAATTACTCCCTAGATAGAAAAAGAAAAGTTTGTTAGAAAAAGGCTTGTTGTGAAAAGAAAAACGAAGAGAGAGAGAGAGAGGGGGTAGGGAAGGAGGGAGGGATAAACAAAAAAGACAGAGAGAGAGAGAGATAAAGGGGGAGGAGAGGAGAGGTACTGTATCGTCAATCAATATTTAGTTTAGGCCTCTGTTTGTATATTCAGTTGTCCAATCATGAGTATATCCTGATCTGAAGTTAGTGTTTTCCTTATAAGGTGGGAGGATGAAGGCCATAGATAACTGCTGCCTTTAAGTTAGTACATGTGACGTGTCTGTAACTTTGAATATGTAGATCATTTTAAGATACTAATCACTAGACTTAAATGACGTGTTCGTAACTTTAAATATATGGATAATTTTAAGATACGAAAGACTAGAACTAAATTTTTAAGCAACCAAATACCGGTCAGTAACGAGATAGCCGAAAAATTCTCCGTGAAATAAAAGGAGATGGTGAATTCACGTGACGGTTTGGTGGCGCGGTGTACGGTGTCATATTTCACGAGCGACGCAGGTGTGCTCGGCGGCTCTGCGTCAAGATGAGCTTTGACAAGTGACGAAAAATGTCCACGTGAAATGTTATGTGGGGATTTGCCTGGTAACCTAATGTAACTTAATTTAACCTAGTATAACCTAACCCAGCCTAATTTGAACCAACCTAACCTGACCAAATTTAACTTTATGTAATCTAACTTAACCCAATTTAACCTTATCTAACCTGACTTAATCTAATATAATATAATCGGGGACTGGTAACTAAGTGGTCCTTTTCTGTAAGTCTTTTTATTGTCTTTGGCCATTTTCCCCCTCTTACACACAAAAAATCTTATCTTATCTAACCTAACCTAACCTAATTCAACCTTACCTAACCTAACCAGTCTAATCTAACCTTAACTTAAACTTACCTTACCTAAACTAAACCCAAAATAACCTTAACCTAACTTAACCTAACCTAACGTAACCCTCTTTCAATACTGGGATGCATTTTTACCATGTGTTTTGAGTACGATTAAATTATTTTATTTACATTAGAAAGGATCTATGGATGTCAAAAGATTAATAGCCAGAGTCTTCACTGTTTTAATCCCTATAGAAGTCTCTGAAGCTGTTTAAAATCACAATATAGTAAGCAGAATAAATATGAAAATGTGTCATGGTATCTATAGTTTTATCAATATCCACACACGCGTAGGGGAAATAACACACCTCAAATTCTTAACCCCTTCGAGATTAGTTGTTTCCTTATCTAAGTACTGGAAATTTAAAATACAAAAAGCCTCACTGACTGCATATTGACGATAGAGACTGTAAAGTACTCAATAATAATACCCATGACCACATAAACATAAACACTCAACAGCAACCTTTCAGTAATTACCATGACATCACTGATTTTCTATTCCCTATACCATGAGAGGATTTATTCAAGTTTTGGGTCCCGATCTCTCTATTTACCTGCCTCTCTATCTATCAATCAGCGTGTGTGAGAATGATTGAGTGGGAGGATGAGTGTGTATGTGTGGGTGTGTGTGTAGATACCAGTCTTAGCGTATACATTTCAATACGGATAGAAATAGCTAAACGTGGCGGGGTGAATAGAATAGATGAAACGCGCACGATCTGGCTGTGTGTTCATCGTGTTCACCAGAGCCACAACGCGAATGTTCACCCAACTCACGGTATTTCCCAGGAGTCACGGCCGGTGTTCGCAGGCTCGGTTACAAGGGCAGATCTTTATTACCTTGATTCTGCACTCGCTGTCTGTTAGCTCGGTTCATGGACGATAGATTTCTGAAGTGGGAATCGAGTTACAATTAAGTGAGAATCGAGTTACGTTAGATTTCTTAAGCGGGAATGGAGTTACAATCGACTTCTGAAATGGGAATGGTGTCACAATTCTTAAGTGGGAATGGAGTTACAATCGATTTCTGAAGTGGGAATCGAGTTAGAGTAGATTTCTAAAAAGGGAATCGAGTTTTCCATTCCCTATGAGGAATTAAAAGCGCTCATATTTGTCATTGTGTTTCAGGAGGTGATGGGATGCGCTCCATATAGAAAAAATTACAAGCGTCGTGTTGCAACCTTCACTACATCAAACTGGGATTGTGAGTACCCTTTCATATTCACGTAATTACTGAGTGACAGTGGCGAAGGACATTTCGTACCGTGCCACCGTGATGTTGTAAAGCGTTTTCACATTTAGTGCTGACATATTGAAACACGAAGGAAGGGAGGAACTGTTCTAACACGAGAATCAAGAAATGGAATACGTAAGAAGGAGGGAATATTACAAGAATGAAGAAATGATGGAAGTAAGTGGTAGAAGGAATAAATGAGGGAAGAATATAATAAACACGAAATCGAGAAAGGGAGATTAGGGACATAGCAAGATCGTGTATAATGGAAGCGTGACAGAACAAACAAAAATAAAGACAGAAAGAAATTTGTCCAGGTAAAGGCAGGGAAAAACTCACAAGAGGGGATAAACTTTTTAAATTTCTGTGTTGAGATACGTTAAGATCAATAATACAATATAGATAACAGAAAGAATTATAACTGCAATAGAAAAGAGAACACCTACGAACACTCCTATAAAAGACAATAGAAAAAGAACCCCTACAAACACACCTACATGACAATATTTTTATCAACCAAGGAGAAAAACACCCATATATGTAACTAAGCACCAATATCCTGCGAGACTCCATACTTATGGGTGTGGAAAAGAAGACAGACAACTTTAATAATCTCCTCTTACCTTTGACCTGATCTATTTCAAGAGGGAGGTTTCGACACCCTCGCTTTATAACTTTGAATAATTTTCCCGACTGTGCTTTTTCGGCGACTGACGTTTTAAAATTTAACCCCTTCAGTACTGGGACGTATTTCTACCATAAGATTTGTGTATGATTAGATTTTATTTGCATTAGGAAGGGTCTGTGGAGGTCAGAAGGTGAATGGCTAGAGTCTCCACTATTTCAATCCCCACATAAGATTTTGAAGCTCTATAAGATCAACAAATAGTAACCAGAATGAATATGAAAACGTGTTATGGTACTGAAATGGTATATGATCTTTCTCTTTCAATCTTTTTAGTTGCCTTGACCGACCATAGTCTTTCCTACGTATAAAAGACAGAGCAGAGCAGATAGAAAGGACAGACAGACGGATACAGATAAAACAAACAGATAGACAGACAGACATAGACAAATACAACAAATACATGCAAACAGAACTTACTTAAGACACAAACACAAACACACAAAAACATATCAAACAACCTTAGACACTTACATATAAAACAAAGAGGTAAAAACAGAGAGAAAAAGACATACAAACAGAACACATACACATATACACAAACACTCACCAGTTCCAAAAAGCACCAAAATAAAACAACCTTAAATACTTACATGAAAAACAATTAGATAGAAACAGACAGAAGACATACAAACAGAACACATACACATACACATACACACAAACACAAGCATAAAAAGACAACCCCCAAGCACTCACCAATCCCAAGCACCAAGATGAAACAACCTTAGACACTTACATACAAAACAAACAGATAAAAACAGACAGAAAAAGACATACAAACAGAACAGACACACATACACATAAACATAAAAAAAAACCCAAGCACTCACCAATCCCAAGCACCAAGATGAAACAACCTTAGACACTTACATACAAAACAAACAGATAAAAACAGACAGAAAAAGACATACAAACAGAACATACACACATACACACAAGCACAAACATAAAAAGACAGAAGACATAACAAACAGAACACATAAACATACACATACACACAAACACACCAAAGCACTCACCAATTCCAAGATGCACCGAGAGAGCGTTCTTATCGAGTGTGAGTGACCAGATGTGAAGGTTGTGCACGGTTCGGACCCCAGGCAGGCCCTCTAGGTCGTTCAGAAGGGTGAGGTAATTAACGTTCCTCGGAGCGCCCTGCATCAGAATGTGCGCCAGTTCCCGAATGATAGGCAGCGTTGTCACCACCACGATGAACCCGAACACGAAGGTCAGGATCGGGTCAGCTATTTGATACTGAGGCTGGAAGAGTTTAAGGTATTATAGTTTGTTTACTCTAAAGTGGCTCCTTGGTCTCAGGTCTGAATAGTGTCCTAGGGAATATGTGGTTGTCAGATCGTGAGGAGAACCGTAGTCTGTCCTCGTGATAAGTGTGTGGATCAACAAAAAACGAGTATTATTCACCTAAAATCAATTATGTCATCAATAAGCTACACTGTTTTGAACCCAGGAGCCACTTTAGAGTAGACAGACTACAGTTGAGATGCAAACAGTTCCATATGCATTCTGGAGGAGTTTAACCCCTTCAGTACTGGGATGCATTTTTACCATAAGTATGAGTATGATTAGGCCATTTTATTTACATTAGGAAGGGTTTATGGAGGTTAGAAGATTAATGGCAAGAATCTTCACTATTTTAATCCCCCATAAAAGTCTCTGAAGCTGTATAAAATCACTAAATAGTAAGCAGAATGAATATGAAAACGCGTCATAGTACTGGAGGGGGTTAAGATGCTAATATGGATGCAAGCAGTTTCATATGCAGGATGGAAGAGTTTATGATGCTTATAAAGAACGCAAACAGTTTTATATGTCCATTTGGCTTGTATATGTAACTCTTTTTCAGTGAGGTATGCTACAGTTCTGATTCTTACTCTTACTCTTTCACTTATGCAACAATCAACACTAAAGGTCACTTCACAGACCCTTTACGATTATCTACTGGGAGGAAAAGAAGGATTGATAGAATATGTTATGCATCGTCTATCCTGCACAATGTTTAGAGGTGACTGGAGCAAAATAAATGTTCAAAAGGGGATTAAGATAAAGACAACATGTATCGAAGTGCGGTGAAATGGTTCAAACGCTTTGTTCTATATTGTTTTCAAAGGTTATGTATATGATTAATGTATTTCTCGCAGTGTATTTATCATATTACAAGTCATTTGCTCCCTAATTCTGGCTGACGCTTTTCCACTTTTTAGAGAGCCAACACTCAAGTGGGCCTTTTTCTTTAATTTTTTTTCCCCTTGGCTGGCTCTCTCCCCTACATAAAAAAAAAAAAAAAGAAAATTCGTCTTTAATTGCTACTAAAATCAAGGAAATATACTTAAGAACCGCAGTAGCTTGATTAGTTTCCATAGTTCCATTCCAGGCTGATCCAGAGTACTCGCAAGATTAGCTGTAAAAGTATTGGAGCGTCTGACATCACTTGGAATGTGTTACAGATCATCCTTGTTGTGTATAGGGTTTGACTTTAATTTTTACTGTTCTCTTGTTTTTCAATGCGGTTAGAAAGTTTAAATGGAAAGGGAGAGAGAGAGAGAGAGAGAGAGAGAGAGAGAGAGAGAGAGAGAGAGAGAGAGAGAGAGAGAGAGAGAGAGAGAGAGAGAGAGCAAGTTTTGAATCTATTTTAATGATAATAATAATAATAACCGCAAAACCTACAAACTTTACGAATAAAGCCACAACGTACGAGAATCTGCAATGAAACGCTATAAACCTTCGTACCTTTAACCTCTTAATTCAGCACTGGAACGCATCTCTACCATGAGTTTTGAGTGTGCTTAGACAATTTTATCGACATTAGGAAGAGTCTATGGAGGTCAAAAGATTAATGGCTAGAGTCTTCACTATTTTAATCCCAACATTAGGATTTGAAGCTGTATAAAATCACAAAATAGTAAGCAGAATGAATAGGAAAACGTGTCATGGTGCTGAAGGGATTAAGGAAGACGCCTGAATGTTTGTCTAGTAATCCGCAAATTATTGTGTTTTCCAGTATTTTTTTCATCTGTTTCTCTGTCACGGCAAAGGAGAAGTGTATATGGCTCACAGCTTTAATGAATCTAGATCAAACATGCTTAGATACACACAATAAATAAATAGATTAATGAAAACCAACTGGAACTCACCCATATTTTAACAATGATAGCAGCCACGAGGACAGCGAGAGTCTGCAGGATATCGGCTACGAAGTGCACTAGGGCGGCTCGCATATTGAGACTCTTGCTTTTCGTTGACTTCTGAGCTCCGTGGAAGTAACCGTGGCAGCCGCAGCCGTGCAGGATAAGGGCGATGCTGCGAGGAAAGGAGGGATTCTTTTTTTGTATGTAAGATGGGAAACTATTCAAGGGCAACATATAACGAAAGGCTTAGTTGCCAGTCTCCTTCCAGGCCCGAGAGTTAGCCCAAAAAAGGGATAAATGTCTTGAAACCTCCGTCTTAAGTGAAGTCAAGTCATAGGAAGTTGGAAATACGGAAGCAGTTAGAGAGCTCCAGAGTTTACCAGAGAAAGGTATGAATGATTGAGAGTACTGGTTAACTCTTGAATTAAGGAGTTGGACAGATTAGGGATGAGAGGAAGAAGAAAGCCGTAGGAGGAGGGGGAGACATGCAGTTAAAAGATCAGTAGAGCAGTTACGTGGGAATACATAGGAACAGAGACGATTGTTTGTGTGTATATATTGGAACCTTATGATTTGCTTGTTATTGGTGAAAGATGTAGGAAGGGCATAGGAAGTTGAGTAGTAAAAAGCTGATTAAATGCGCAAATTATAGGTGTTTGCTTAGCAGGATTAGTGGTGGTGGTGGTGGTAAGGAGTGATTGTATGATATGGAAAAGAGACATACAGAAAAGAAAAGAAGAGGCATTAGACAAGCACAAGAACAAGTAACATACAAACAAACAGATATAAAGAGAGAGACTGATGAGATAAAAACTACCATGACAGATAGAACAGAAATAAAAAAATATATATAATTGCACCAAAAAACGCGACAGAGAAGATCAAAACCACCATAACAATAAACTAGACAAAAGAACACCATGACTCCATCAAAGAAACGATAACCAGAGAATGACAAGACGCCACACTGAAGGAAAGGAATTGAAGACGAGCAGCACAACGCCTTCTTGCTAATCCCGCCTCATCGCCGTCCTCTCATCAGGTATTCCGTCAGTCCGCCTCTCAGTTCGTCAAGTTACCCGGTGGAAGCAAAAATATTGATTCATGGACTTTGGCAATATTCACAGTCGACACGTCCAGCCCCTGACAAGAAGATGACATCGAGTGGAAAAAATAAAACTGCGCCGTCTTTCGTGAATTCAGGAGATGGAAGTTTTGAGGGGAGAGTCTCGGAAAGGTGAAGCGAACTCTGACAGCTTGGGTTTATCTGTCCAGGTGGTGACGAGTGAGTATAATGTGGAGCTAAAGGTCACATAAGGAATATTCATGCTCAGTTTTTTTTTTTTTTCTTTCATCCTTGGTTCTGTTTCTCGTTTAATTAGAAAAGTTTGTTTATAAATGCGTGAATGAGTGAATTAATCGTGGTGAGGGTCAGGTTATTGTTTTTTTTTTTATTGTTTTTTGATTATTCAGAATTGTTGTTGTTTTCTGTGCATTTATATCATCAGTGAACTTTTTTTTTTTTATTTCTTGATAAGTGAGTGAATGAGTGAATTAATTGCGGTGACGGTCAAGTTATTGTTTTTTTGCTAATTCAGAATTGTTCAACTTTTTTTCTCTGCATTTATATCATCAATGGACATTTTTTTAAGCATCTTTAAGTGGAGTTATTAATCAAGCTTTAAAGTCAAGGCCGAGTTGAAAAGCTTTGATTCTTATTCACTTTACCGTTCAGTGGTTCTTTAGATTTTCATTGTAACTTTCTTCCGTCATCGGACATTTTTTTAATCATATGTATGTCTGCAATGTTTAAGTGGATTATTAAGGTAAATGTGAAGGTTAAAGGTTATCGTTCAGAACAGCTCCACTTTCTCTCTTTCTCTCATAAGTGGACACTTGTTGAAGGAAGAAAAGTCTGTGATTCTCTATCTTTCTTTTTGAGAGTGTGATCTCAGCTGTGAAAAGAAAAATCTGAGGCACGATACAATGTGAGCTTTCATTTCCTTTGGCAGTCAACTTTTTGTGCATCGAGCGACATAACTAGTCACGAGCGACGTAGCCGTTCAGGAGATCCAGGACAGAAGGTTGTGGTATGTATGCCCTGTGCACTTCCTCTCAAGATGTCAAGACAATCAGGAAAAGAAAGCGAAAGAGATTTTGAGTCACGTGTAAAAACCTTATGCATTGCTGCGGAGAAACACAAACACAGTCACCTCCTTGCACTCTACATTTATGATAACTGTGACGTAGAGGACCACAAGATCGTCAGGCTTAGAGAAACGTTTAACAGTCAATAAAGTACGAGATTTTTATGCGCTAAAAATTCCACACCGTAATCATTCACTCAACATGACTGGCATCACTCACACTTCAACAAACCGACTATGTTTAGATATTTCACATAGCATGAACTTCACCCAGTCATGCATCACCCATAACACTCAGCACACCTATACAGAAGGGTAACCAGCGCCTTCCTCACTCACAAGCAGCTCACACTCACGAGATATTGACGGCGATCGCTACAGAGGCCATGAGAAGCATCACATCTGGGTCAAGGGTGAAAGGCTGGTTGAGAAGACGCTGTACAGCCGCCCCCACTAGCAGCCCTGTCACCACCCACACCACAAGGACGCTTGCCACGGAACCCAACACCTCTGTGGGATAACAAGGAGTGTGGTGGGTGATGATGATGTTTATACTGGAAATCTACATAAAAATAGAGATGGTTGTAGTGATTATGGACAAGAAACTACTGAATAAAAGCAATGGTTATGGTGATTATGCACTTGAAACCTAAAAATTGATATGGTTGTAGTGATTATGGACTTGAAACCTGAAAATAGAGATGGTGTATTGATTATGGACAAGAAACTACTGAAAAAGGCAATGGTTTTGGTGCTCATGGACTTGAAACCTTAAAATAGAGATGAGTGTCATGATTGTGGGCAAGAAATTACTTAATAAAAACAACGATTATGGTGATTATGGACTTGAAACCTATATAAATAATAATAACAACATTTACAGCATATATATATTACCACAAAGCTTGCATGAAACAAAGGATGGACAAGAAACTACTGATAAAAAGCATTTGTCGTCATTATAGACTTGAACCTACATAAACAATAACAATTACATTCAGTGAAGGGAAAGGGGTTTTTGGTATGTTGTTACCGAAAAGCTTACTTGAAACAAAGGAAAAAGGGTAAATAGGGGTATAAGGAAGCATTCAAGGCACAGGGAAAGGGTTTTAGCACAGGGTTTTGCTATGCTGTTACCGAAAAGCTTAAATGAAACAAAGGAAAAAGGATAAATAGGAATGTAAGGAAGTGATGGACGAGGAGGGGTCAGTGTGCGGATATGTTGCACGCACAGTTTGGCGCACAAGTGGCATAGAGTTTTGCTGTGTGGCGGAGAGAAGCAATCACCCACGTATCAACTCGGCCTCCACCGCCGCTCAGGTCAATTGAAACACCAGTGGATGGGATGGAGCTTCGAGAGACACTATTGCTATTGAAGGAAAAAAACATCACCACCACCACCACCACTACTACTACTACTACTACTACTACTACTACTACTACTACTAGCCTTTACAATCACAAACTGGTGGTGAGACGAGTATTTCTTCAAACCACCACCACCACCACCACCACCACCACCCTTAACTAATACTAATAAAAATGATAACAGTAGTAATGATGTTATTGTAGTCATTGTTGCTGTTGTTACCATTAGTGCTGTTGCCATCATGAATAACTGCAACACAAAGGTCACTACAGCATTGCCAGTGTTGTTGTAATTGCTGTTGATGTTCCAGTTGTTGTTGTTAATGTTGTTCCAGTTGTTGTTGTTGATAAGGGAAAAGGTTTGGCAAGAGTAGATAAACTGTTGTGGAGTGACTTTTGGCGTGGGTGAAATGTGTGTTTTTTTTTTTTATAATATTTCAATACCACGTTAATGCGGGGTTGTTTATGTCCTGGTGGGAATTGAATTGCTCGTTGACCTGGCTATGTATCGATGTGTCTGTGTGTCTGTCTGTATGTCCGTATGTTTGTCTGTCTGTTGATATACATGTCTTTCTGTTTTCCTTTGTTTTTTTTTTTATACTTTTATTCAATTACTACTACTACTACTACTACTACTACTACTACTACTACTACTACTACTACTACTACTACTACTACTACTACTATCACCATCACCACCACCACCACTGCTACTACTACTACTACTACTACTACTACCACCACCACCACCATTACTACTACTACTACTACTACTACTACTACTACTACTACTACTACTACTACTACTACTACTACTACTTCCGTGTGTGTGTGTGTGTGTGTGTGTGTGTGTGTGTGTGTGTGTGTGTGTGTGTATCCGTTATCTGGCGCCGATCATTGTTATCACTCAAGATACGGAAATGCTTCGCTTCAACGAGAGCAAGTCAAGTTTAAGTTTCTTGTTGATGATCGCTTTGTTTTTCTTTATATATATTTTTTTTTTACGTTTGTTTCCGCATACTAGTCTCTCTCTCTCTCTCTCTCTCTCTCTCTCTCTCTCTCTCTCTCTCTCTCTCTCTCTCTCTCTCTCTCTCTCTCTCTCTCTCTCTCTCTCTCTCTCTTTCTCTCTCTCTCTCTCTCTTATCTATTACCATCTTTATCATAATTTTGCCTTTTATTCTCCTTTGTCTATTGATCCATTTTTTATTCCTCCTCCTCCTCCTCCTCCTCCTCCTCCTCCTCCTCCTCCTCCTCCTCCTCCTCCTCCTCCTCCTCCTCCTCCTCCTCCTCCTCCTCCTCCTCCAATCTCACTCATAGTTTCCTGTCCATCCACTCTTCCTCTCCTATACCTCCCATCCACCCACCTCCTCCTCCTCCTCCTCCTCCTCCTCCTCCTCCTCCTCCTCCTCCTCCTCCTCATATAGGAGAACACCCTCTTGTGTATATTTCAAGGCTGCGGCGTCTGCATTTTCACGACTGGTTGCCTCCCTCACCATCTGGGGCAGACGCTGTTATGACCCCGTGGAAGTGATTGCTCAGTGATTGGGGAGAGATAAGAGGTGGAGGGAAGGTGAGGTAACGAGACAAGCAGGGGAATGAGAGCGAATAGATGTGAGGTGATGTTATTGGAGTGACGTAGGTGTGGGTTGTTGGGGTGTGAAGTAGAGAGAGAGAGAGATGAAAGGGAAAAAAAGGTGTTATTTCTCCCCATTTTCTTTATTTTTCCCCCCACAAGCACTCAAATAATTAGGACTGGTAGGACAGGTGGAAACAGGTGCGAGGAGGAGGAGGAATGAAGGAAAGAGATAGAGAGAGAAAAGGAACTCCACTTCACTAAATGATACCTCAAACGATCGTGTGTGTGTGTGTGTGTGTGTGTGTGGGTGGGTGTGGGTGTGTATGTAGGGTGTAGGTGGCTACGGAGGGTGAAGGAGTGATGGAGATGAAAAAGGATTGCTCACTCAGACATGAAGAGAAGGGGTAGGTTGGAAAGGAGAAAAGTACTGGAACATTTGCAAAGAAAAGACTAAGCTGAGAGGACACGTGTGACTTAAAACAAGAGAAGGTGAGGGGAAGGTAAGAAAGAAGCAGGTGCATTACCGAGATAGCAAGAGCGTTAGATGGAAAGGTGTGTGTGTGTGTGTGTGTGTGTGTGTGAGGAAGGGAGGAAAGGTTATGGAGGACAGGTGATCAAAAAGGAACACAAGGGAATATAAAGAAAGAATTATCTATAATAGACCTGTTGTTTTGGTTCTTAGTGGATGTTTGTGACAGAGTGAAGAATATGAGTAAGGTGAATTAAGTTTGTGTTTTAATAAGCGAGTGATTGAATGCACAACTAAATGATAAAATAGAAGTTGTTGATGAGAGACTGAGTAGAAAGTCAGTGAGAAAGTGAATGAATAATGAATGAATAACCAGAATGAACTAACGAGTATATAAGTCAATGGATAAATGAATAACACACACACACACACACACACACACACACACACACACACACACACACACACACACACACACACACACACACACACACACACACACACACACACACACACACACCTGCCCTATAGTATCCAAAGTTCATGGTGGTGGAAGGGGGACGCCTGACCAGCCACATTGCAGCCAGGGACACAACGAACCCACAGAAGTCACTCATAAGGTGCCCGGCGCTGGACAGAACCGCTAAACTGGAGGAGTAGTAGCCGCCGACATACTCCAACAGCTGCGGCAGGAGAGAAAGAGAAAGAATGTTAGGTACTTGAGCAGCTGGAACTGAAGAGAAATGGGGTGATTAGATTTGTGGGTAGATAGATAGGTGGATAGTTAGACAAGTAGATAGATAGACATAGGTAGATAGATAGATAGATACATACATACATACATACATACACATGAATAAATACATAGATGAATATATAAATAGGTAGACAGATAGAGATAAATAGATACGTAGATAGATAGATAGAAGCATTTATTCATATCCTTCATTCTTTAATTCTCTTCATTTATGAGTATACATTTATAAGCATTTATATAGATTATTTATTTCTTCCTTCATTTATCTTTTATATAGTCTACATTTATCACGAGCAGTCCTGACATTTCCGGGATACAAGAGATTACCTTACGCAGATCCAGCGTCTGATAGATAAGGAAGCATATATATAACCACAACTTTATAGTGTTGATCGCCAAGGGTTCAGCGCCAATGATAAACATCTTCGTCTTTCATCATTTACTTTCACCTTCCTTGTGCTTCCTCATCACATTTCTGGGCGGTCATCACTTTCACGGTGCGTCCATTTGGTGTCTGGAAGGGAAGTGTGTGTGTGTGTGTGTGTGTGTGTGTGTGTGTGTGTGTGTGGTGACGGGAAGCGGGGATGAGGGAGGGATGGTGATTGGCGAGTGAGAAGAATAGATGAAGGAATGAGGAAGTGAAGGGCTAAGGGTGAGAGAACGGAGGTGAGGAAGATAAACGAAGGAATGAGTGGTGAAGGAGTGAAGGGAGGAGATGGTTAGGGAACTTAGTGATATAGAAAAAAAAAAAAAAGGCAAGGAAAGGAAAGATGAGGAAACAGGTTAGAAATAAAATGAAAGTGAAAGAGAAAAGAAGGAGAAAGGTAAAGGGATGATGAAGGGAAAATGTGAGAGGAGATGTGGGGAAATGAAGAGAAAACTAATTATAAAAGAAATAGGAAGAGGAAACTGATGAACTAATGTACTGAAGGAGGAAGTTAAGTGATGTTGAGGGAATGGGAAGAGGAGATATGGGAAAATCAAGGAAAACTAATTATAAGGAAAGTGGAAGGAGAAATTGATGAACTTAGTGCTGAAGAAGGAAAGAAAGGGAATTGGTGATAGGAGATATGGGAAATGAAGAAGGAAGGTGAAGAGACCGAAGGGAGGGAGGGAAAAATTGGTGGTGAGGGAACAGGAAGGTGAAAGGTGAAGGAAAGTGAAAGTTACCTCACCAGTTTCCCATAAATACAGTCATGAATGAAGTGGAATCTTATTTTTTCCCCACACGTGTCTCTTAAAGCCTCGAAGAGCTATATAATGTGCGAGTTTAGAGAGTGAACATTTGCCAATAATGCCTGTGATAACTGGAAGGATGCTTACCACCCTATTAAACTCGTCAGTACTGGGACGCATTTTTACTACGAGTTTGGGTATGATTAGACGATTTCATTGGCATTAGGTAAGGTGTATGAAAGTCAGAAAATTAATGGCCACAGTCTTCACTATTCTAATACCCCACATGAGTTTCTGAAGCTGTGTAAAATCACTCAATAGTAACCAGAATGAATTTGGAAACGCGTCATGGTACTGAAGGGGTTAAAAGTGGGGGGTTAAAAGTGGGGGGAGTATTCTTTCTCTTTTTCCATTATAATCTTACATTCTTGCCTTCTCAATTTTTTTAAGATATATAGAAATTAGATGAATGATAAGAATATACGTCTTGTCATTGCAGATTTTCTCAGTGAATTCACGAAAAACCAAACCATGAATTAAAGATGTAGAAATATACTATAAAATTATTAACCCCTTCAATACTGCGACACATTTTACCTTAAGATTTGTGTAAGATTAGACCCTTTTATTTACATTAAAAAGGGTCTATGGAGGTCAGAAGATTAGTGACCACAGATGAGTTTTTGGAGGTGTATAAAATCACCAAATAATAAGCAGAATAAATATGGAAACGCGTCATGGTACTCAAGGGGTTGAAAAACATATACATAACTATCAAAACACCAATCAAGAAAACTAGAGAGAGTGTAAGAATATAACGTTCATCTTAAGGTCAATTTGGAATTCGAGAAAGCTAAACAACACACAAAACTCCAACAAGAGTCACGAGAGTGTGGAGAATATGAAGAGAGGAGAGGAGTGTGTGTGTGTGTGTGTGTGTGTGTGTGTGTGTGTGTGTGTGTGTGTGTGTGTGTGTGTGTGTGTGTGTGTGTGTGTGTGGCTTTATTTATGATATATGTTCGTAAGTGTTACATGTATAACGTTCATTCTCTCTCTCTCTCTCTCTCTCTCTCTCTCTCTCTCTCTCTCTCTCTCTCTCTCTCTCTCTCTCTCTCTCTCTCTCTCTCTCTCTCTCTCTCTCTCTCTCTCTCTCTCTCTCTCTCTCTCTCTCTCTCTCTCTCTCTCTCTCTCTCTCTCTCTCTCTCTCTCTCTCTCTCTCTCTCTTGTGTGTGTGTTGTGTGTTTGTGTTTGTGTTTGTGTTTGTGTTTGTGTGTGTCGCGCCACCTACCGTGAAGAGAAGGGAGAGGAAGGCGGCCACGGAGAGCTTGACGAGGGGCAGCTTATCCTCTGGCGCCTCAGTGACGATGTCGTGGCAGTGTGTGGATGAGGAGGAAGAGCTGGTCCTGCTGTACACCTTGATAGAAAGCAGAGAGTCAGTCAGTGAGCCAATTAACCCCTTCAGTACTGGGACGCACTTTTACCATGTGTTTTAGGTGTGATTAGACGATTTTATTTACATTCGGAAAGGTTTATGGACGTCAGAAGGTTAATGGTCCAGAGTCTTCACTATTTTGATCCCCACATGAATTTCTGAAGTTGCATAAAATCACTAAATAGTAGTCAGAATAAATATGAAGACGTGTCATGGTAGTGAAGGGGTTAAAGCGAGATATCCTTGCTAGAACAACCAACCTCTGTGTGTTGCTGCGCTGAAAAGATTAATAATTGTCTTTGCAGTAAAAAAAAATTAACTGAGATTTAATGCATCCTTTATTTATTCGTTTATTTATTCCTCACCATCATTATATCACATTGCGGATTAAATGTTGATACAGCGCAACACTTCATGGCTTAAGCTTACCTTGACAACACTTTAGGTCGGATTTACTTTGTTTGGCTAGCTGACCACCTCTAGTTAACGTAAGAAGATGAGAGAAGCTGCAGGAAGCCATGAGACCTACACGTGGCAATCCCTATATGAAACATTCTATACTTATTTCCACCTGTCGTCGCAGCAAGGCAGTGTTCAACTCAAAATCTATTACGAACATTCAGTCATCCCATTGTCATTTCCCACGGTACTATTTTCCCCGACTGTTTATTGGAACGCACCTCCTAGCATTGTCTCTCTCTCCTTGGCCTCACCTCGTCACTGCTGCCGCTGTCTGTGCTGGAGACACTTCCTCTACGGGTGTGTCCTCGCCATAGGTCGTAAGTGCCTGGAACACAATGCGAGAGGTTGTCACGTCTTGTAAATTATAGTCATGCGTGCGTTTTGTTGACTCATAACCTGTTCTTATTTTTCTTTAACCCCTTCAGTACCATGATGTGTTTTCATATTTATTCTACTTATTATCTGGCTATTTCATACAGCTTTAGAAACTTATGTAGGGATTAGAATAGGGAAGACTCTATGCATTAATCCTCTGACCCCTATAGATACTTCCTAATGTGAACAAAATCGTCTAATCATACCCAAACTCGTAGTAAATATGGGTCCCAGTACTGATGAGGTTAAGGTGCAAACTGTGAGAGCTTTTTATAACCACTGGATGAAAGGGGAAATATGTTTAGAGAAAGTACATCAACCAGGAGATCTCGTCAGGTTTAGTATGTCTGCCATCCGGTGAACCTGCCACTGTGTGAAGAGAGGAAAGAAATATTTTCCTTGCGTATAACAATGTTTGTAGATCGGCGCCCTGCTAAGCAAATCGTGAAGGAACAACAGATCCAGCGACTGTCAGGTGAAAGACGACTTGGAGATTGTGCGAGTATCAGTCAATATTTCTAGTGACTTTCCTTAGCAGGTGTATGTCGTGGGGTGTGTGCAATGTGTGTGATTTTTTTTTTTTTTTTAATGTGTGTAATTCACCTCCTCGGTCGCCTGCTGGTGTGCCTGTGTCTGTGTCTGTGTGTGTGTGTGTGTGTGTGTGTGTGTGTGTGTGTGTGTGTGTGTGTGTGTGTGTGTTGGGGGTGAGGTAAGCAGGGGAATGTCTAGCAATAAAAGGTTAAAGGAATGTGGAAAGCTTTAAATTTGATACGATCGTGAAAATTCATCGGCTTTGGACTTCCATGGTTATAAATAAGCTGCCACACTTTCTTCCACTGTGTTACTCGTTTCCTCTAAAGACTTACATCCTCTTACCTTCCTACACCCACCTTACAAACCTCATACCTGATAGAATTTGAGGGTATTGGATTTAAGATCAATAGATGAACGCTTATATATGTATCATTCCCTCTAAATATTCTAAAGTTCCATAACAAAAGAACTTACATAACCCTTGATCTTGTTAATCTAAGGTTTTTTTTCGACCCTACAAAAACCCGTGGCTGTTACCAATCCCATTCTTTTTAAGTTCTTCTCTCTTTAAGGGGGTGAATCGTTTCTTAAAGAGTCACTGGGGACCGATTGAGAGAGAAAGAGAGGTTGATAGATCCAGGAGCGGCCGGCAAAGGCGCGGAGGGAACAACCATATATAGTGTACGATGTGAGGTAGTTTGACGACAGAAAAAAAAAAAATGATGACGCAAAACAGAGCCAGAGTGAAAACTATAAAGACGATTCTTCTCTGATTTTCGTTACGACGCTTAACCCCTTCACGTTTTCTCATTTATTCGGCTTATTATTTGGTGATTTTATATAGCTTCAGAAACCTACTATTGGTGACATTATATAGCTTCAGAAATCTACTATTTGGTGATTTTATATAGCTTCAGAAACCTACTATTTGGTGACATTATATAGCTTCAGAAATCTACTATTTGGTGACATTATATAGCTTCAGAAACCTACTATTTGGTGATTTTATATGGCTTCAGAAGCGTATGCGGAGGATTAATGAAGAGTGTAGCCATTAGTAATATTGTCTAACTTCCATAACTTTAATGTAAATAAAATCGTCTAATCATACTCTAAAGTCATGGTAAAATGTGTCCCAGTACTGAAGGGGTTACAAACAATTTGATGATTTTATATAGGTTCAGAAACTTATGTGGGGGATTAGAATAGTGAAGAGTGTGACCATTAATGTTCTAATCTCCATAACCTTCCTAATGTAAATAAAATCGTCTAATCATACTCAAAACTCATAGTAAAAATGCGTCCCAGTACTGAAGGGGTTGAAAACAATCTTATCTTCGGAGAGGCATTATGGACACTGAGTTCTATAGGCGTGGTGTTTGTGTATGCGTGTGTCCAGGTTTCCCTCACCCTCTTTAGTGGTAATCTTGTAACTCGCCACGGAGCTCCTGTTACTGGCAGAGCGGCTGGTGTGCTGCGAGCTGGAGGACGTGCGGCTCCCTTTGTGGTGACCGCTGCCGAACTCCGCCTCGTACGTGGAGTCGAAGCTTCGTTTTCCACCGGAGCTTCGGCTGTGTTGGGAGCTCCAGCTGTAGTCCCGCGCGCTGCTGCTGCTCTGATACCCGCTGCCGCCTTCCACTTCACCCGGCCCGGCCTCGATCAGCCCCAGTGTGTCGTCCTGAGGGAAGGAAATACATGTAAGTAGAGAGGTTGAAGATTACTTTGCCTGGGTCATCAGAAAAGTGTAAATTCCATCCACGATAAGAAATTACATAATATTGACGGCAGGTGCAACTTAAACATATAATTAATCATGGATGGAGTCAGAGCTACTTTTGTTCTTATATGTAACCTACAATTTTGCATATTCATCATCTCCATCCATAAATTATCCTTCCATGAAGTATTTCAAAGCTCTGTATTCATTCATCACTGCCAGCTTGATTACAGTCTTTTCATTCATCTGCTACTCTGTGAACCAATTGATATGTTTGTGTACCTTTTTAACATCCGTCGAGAAAGAAAACTGGAACTTGTACATTTTTTTAAAGGTGAAGACACACACACACACACACACACACACACACACACACACACACACACACACACACACACACACACACACACACACACACACACACACACACACACACACACACATACTTCACTTGCAACATAAACACACGAGAGGAAAAAAAAAAAAAACAGAAAAAGCGAACAAAAATAGACAAAGCTACACAACTGCATCCGGATCACGTATATAATCAAATTAACAACATGGGGCACTTCATCTTATTTCTGCACCAAGTTGTGTGTGTGTGTGTGTGGGGTGGGGAGGGACGATCACCACGCCGGGCAGTAAGTAGGTAGTGTCTTCAATTCAGAGAAACACCACCTTCCTCTCATAAGTCTTGATTAGTTCCTGGATGAGCGTGCAGTGAACCCCGCTCTTGATATCTTAAAAACCCTTCCTCCCTTCTTTTTTATCCTTTTTTTTTTTTCGTTTTTTTTTTTTTTTTTTTTTTTTTTTTTCGAAGGGTATGATGACCAGTGGACCCAGCCTCCCAAAGTACGAAGTAATTAGTACACCCTCACACGTACAAGGGTGTGGAGAAAACGAGTAGTAAGACACGTGTTGAAAATATGGAGACTTTGTATGTGCTCAGACACGTGTTGAAAATTTAAAGACTGTTTTCCTTTTTTCCTTTCTTTTTTCCAGCTTTCCTACTCTTCTGTACGTCTAATATTTTTTTTCTTTCTTTCTTCAGGTGTGATAAAAATAGTGCCGTTAGGAGAAAGATAGAGAAGGAGAGTTGGGGAGACGTGTTGGCCAGAAAGCAAGAATACCTCAGAAAAAGTGAGTAAGATTGTTGTATTTGTGTGAATTCTTACTTCTGTCGCAATGAATTTATAGACAAGACAGACGGACAGATGGATAGATAGATAGGTAGATTAATAAATAGATAGATGGATAGATAGATAGGTAGATTAATAAATAGATAGGTAAATAAAAAAGATCCATAGATAGATATACATACAGTCAGACATAGATAAATAGATAAGGATGTACAGAGAGAGAGAGAGAGAGAGAGAGAGAGAGAGAGAGAGCATTCATTTCATTAATTTCAAGAGATGGAAGGCTACCACCTCTCTTAACTTAGATAAGAGGAGTATAAATGTGCTCCCTCACTGGAAAGTCTCCCCGCTAATGCCCTGCTGGCTGGAGACGGGAGGGGCTTAAAACTCCATTAAAAAGAAGGAAATAAAGTCTCGCCGTCTTGAGTAAATTGGCTGTACTCTCTTAATATTTTTTTTATGCTTTGTTATTAAAAATGGTTCTATATTCCCTTGTCTTTCCTTTTTCTTTATTTATTTATTGGTGTGTGAAGGACGGAGTGATGTTAGCCACGTATATTTAACCTCTTCAGTATTGGGACATATTTTCACCTTCGAGATTAATGTATAATTAGACCATTTCATTGACATTAGGAAGGGTCTATGGAGGTCAGAAGATTAATGGCTACAGTCTTCACTATTCTAAATGGTTTTAGAAGACTGTGGGTTTGTTTTCCACGTATAATACCCAACCGCCCCTTTTTTTCTTTTATTTAATTACCTTGAGTTTTCTTCACATGCAAGAACTTCACTTTTAAGACTTTGAAAGGAGAAAGCCAAGGTTAACCCCTTCCGTACCATGACGTTTCCATATTCATTCTGGTGACTATTTGGTGATTTTACACAGCTTCAGAAACTCGTGTAGGGGATTTAAGATAGTGAAGACTCTAGCCATTAATCTTCTGACCTCCATAGACTCTTCCTCATGTCAATAAAATGGTCTTAAGGTAAAAATGTATCCCAGTACTGAAGGGGTTAATACCGATAGAAGAAGATTACACGTACAGTTTCTTTGGTGCATCGTTAAGACAGTGAAGGTCTTTTAACCCCCTCAGTACTGGGACCCATTTCTACCTTGAAATTTTTGTACGATTAGACCATTATTTTGACATTAGGATGGGTCTATGGAGGTCAGAAGATTAACGGCCACAGTCTTCCCTATTCTAATCCCGCAGATAAGTTTTTGAAGCTGTGTAAAATCGCCAGATATTAACCAGAATGAATATAGAAATACGTCATGATACTGAAGGTCTTTTAAGGTGAAGGGTGACGAGGGAGTACAGACAGTAATAAGCCATGTGTTAGTAATGCTGTACCCTTCTTTGTCTCTGTAGCTTTGACACTAATGTTTCACCAGCAGTATCGAGGAGACAAAGGCTTAATATTGCTCGACGTGCCTCTTTAGCGAGAAAATGAGGGAGGGTATTATTTAAAGAACACAGTATGAGTCGTGTCTTGGT
>NC_059269.1:12606128-12663628 GCF_017591435.1 Portunus trituberculatus | reverse complement strand
AATGGACGCCGCCTCCACGCTACAACGGAGGTGACAGACGGGAACGATCGGAAAGTCCTGCATCAAAAGGAACCAGAAAGATGAGAACGTCACGGCTTGTCACTAGTGGTGGGGACGAGAGGGTTGTGTTTGTGTGTGTGTGGGAGGGGGTGTTATTGATTTATAAAGCATGGATGAAAGGAACAGGACAACTGTACATAAAAGTTTCGTGTATGTTGATAAATTGTTTTTTTTTTTCTAATACTATTATTATTAGGTGTGTTAGCAGCGAGAGAGGAAAAGATTATCATAGTGGGCATTATCCCTCTTATTGTTCTTCTCCTCCTCCTCCTCCTCCTCCTCCTCCTCCTCCTCCTCCTCCTCCTCCTCCTCCTCCTCCTTTTACTTATCTTCGTCTTCCGTGTCGTCACCTTCGTTGTTATCGTTATTACCGTCGCATTCAAAGAGATAATACTCGTACAATATTTTACTCATTTTACTCCTGCAGGAAGTAATGTTTCTCCTATGAAGACTTATCAACACTTTGTGAACCTTAAGCCCTTCAGTACCATGACGCGTTTCCATACATTCTGCTTACTATTTGATGATTTTATGCAGCTTCAGAAACTTATGTGGGGATTGAAATAGTGAAGACTGTGGCCATTAATTTTCTGACATCCATAGATCCTTCCTAATGTCAATAAAATGGCCTAATCATACATAAATCTCAAGGTAAAAATGTATCCCGGTATTGAAGGCGTTAAAAGGAGTAAGTTTTCATCCACTTCACCTTTTACCTAATCGACACACCATGAACCTTTCAAAACACGAGACTGTCATGTTGCCCTAATTCTTTAAACAATCAAGTTCATTATGATCCACCTGCATCACCACCATCACCACCGACACCACCATCACCACCTCATTTTCTCCGCCTTGCAAGTGTTTTCCTATACAACTCTCCAGCGACTAAGTGATTTGGCCCCATCTGCTGTTTCCCAGTGCAAGGAGCGTGGCGGGGGAAGGTTTGCAAGTCACGAGGGGGTGTTTCTGCATCGCACGGCTGTGGGAAGGTAGGGAAGGCACAGTTCGAGTTGCAAAGTGCCAGGGGGACAGCCAAGGGATTTTGTGGGGAAGTGTTGACGTGTTTGTGTCCTAAAATGTCTTATAGAAGGTTCATTTACATTTTACAGGGTACTTTTTAACACCCATCAGTATTGGGACGTATTATTTTTACTTTGAGTTTTGGGTATGATTAGATTATTTTATTTACATTAGAAAGTGTCTGTGGAGATCAGAAGATTAGTGGTCAGAGTATTCACTATTCTAAACCCAGCATAAGTTTCTGAAGCCGTTTAAAACCACCAAATAGATAAGCAGAATAAATATGAAAATGTGTTATGGTACTGAAGGGATTAATCTTGCAGTTGCTTTTTTGTGAAGAATTAAAAGAGAACTCCATGAGTTATTTTGCTTCACTTGTGAGAGAAACAAGTTTTTTACGATACTCCTTACGTTCCTTTGTTCATTCTTTGTTTAAAATTATGAGTATCTGAAACACAGCTCGCATGAAAGTCCCAGATAACCCTTCGTACCTCGCTGTGGAAGCTCTCATACACTGTCCATCGAACACCACTGAGGTAAAAGGGTCCATGTGAAAGAAGCTCAGAATACCGCAAGCGGCAGAGCAGACACACGTGATCTTACGCACGCAAACAGAGAGAGAGAGAGGAGAGGGAGAGGGAGAGGGAGATTGTTAGATTACGTTAGTTGTTTAATTAGTATCGTTTCTTTCTAAGTGAGTGTGAGTGAATTAAATAGCAAGTTGATTTCTTTTCCTTCTTTCTTTTTAAGTGAGAGAGGGAATTAGATGCTTTGTGAGTTAGTTTATTTCTTTTTGAATGAGTGAGTGAATTAGATAGCTAGTTGATTAATTAGTTAGTTGATAGATAGGTATTATTAACCCTTTCAATACTGGGACGCATTTTTTACCGCGAGTTTTGGGCATGACTGGACGATTTTATTGAGATTAGGAAGAATCTATGGAGGTCAGAAGATTAATGGCCAGAGTCTTCACTGTTTTAATCCCAACATAAGTATTTGAAGCTGTATGAAATCACCAAATAGTAAGCAGAATGAATATGGAAACGCGCCATAGTACTGAATGGGTTAAGTATATTTAGTTTGATTACATAAACATTGCCTATTCAAAAATGACATTGCAAGTATTGGAGTCCTTGAAGTCCAAGATAGTGACGCTTTTTCTCCATTCTTCCTCTCAGCCTATCGGGAGAGGCAACTGAAACAAGCTTGAGCCGAGGCCCAGTCTTCTAATACAGCTAGTTGGTGCCCGCGTCACGCACCGCCGCGGCCCTACGGTAAGCCACCTAGTGTCAGTTTACAGCGGTACATGTTTCTTTTGTTTCTCCCTCCTCCCCACACCCGCCCTTCCAGCCACCCCTCACCCGCCAAGCCACGAAGCTGACGTAAGCACAGTGAAGGATTTATATAACGGGGAAATCATACGAGTCTTCTTATTCGTCTTGCGTTTTTGCAGCGGAGGAAACACTCGACCACTCTCCCTCTTTTCATGTAGCAATAACAAATACGTCTTCTCTGTATTTCTTTGAGGGTACAAAGAAGAAACTGGCGCTTTTCTCTCTCTCTCTCTCTCTCTCTCTCTCTCTCTCTCTCTCTCTCTCTCTCTCTCTCTCTCTCTCTCTCTCTCTCTCTCTCTCTCTCTCTCTCTCTCTCTCTCTCTCTCTCTCTCTCTCTCTCTCTCTCTCTCTCTCTCTCTCTCTCCTGCTGTTCCATGGCGTCAGGTGTTCGATGTGTCTGTCCATCGAAGTGTTAATTGGACTACTAAGATTTTTTTTTTTAATGTGAGAGGTTCTGTCGTCGTAATAAAAAAGAAAGAGTCCATTGAAGTGCCAGTTTCTAAAGGAAAGAGACAAAAGGTGATCCAAAATTAGAATAGTTTTTGAAATCTCCCGTTTGTCTTATATGAAGGCTGAAATATAGAAGCCGTCAGAGAGAGGCAGAGTTTACTTTTAAAGGGAATAAAAGATTAAGAATACTAGTGAACGCTTCTACTGGAGAGGTGAACAGAATGTGATCAAAAGAGCATTTACCATGAATTTAGCCATGGAGAGAGAGAGAGAGAGAGAGAGAGAGAGAGAGAGAGAGAGAGAGAGAGAGAGAGAGAGAGAGAGAGAGAGAGAGAGAGAGAGAGAGAGAGAGAGAGAGAGAGAGAGAGAGAGAGAGAGAGAGAGAGAGAGAGAGAGAGAGAGAGAGAGAGAGAGAGAGAGAGAGAGAGAGAGAGAGAGAGAGAGAGAGAGAGAGAGAGAGAGAGAGAGAGAGAGAGAGAGAGAGAGAGAGAGAGAGAGAGAGGAGAGAAGAGGGCTGGGAGCTGAAGACACAGGACAGAAGCTGATAAGATAAAATGCTTTGATATGTTCGTTGAGTTTCATTGTGGCATATGCATGATTTCAAGACAATGCTGGTTATTTACTACTGAAAGGAAAGGTTCACAGTCAAGCGGCTTAACACGCTTCTCACAATACATGAGATAACACGCTTTGCTGGCTGGATGAATGGGATGAGCCGTGTAACGTTAGCCAGTCTTGTAGGTGCTAATCCCGACAGCGAGGGTGTGTTTGTTTACATTTGGTGAATGTGTGGCCCGCTAACTCGTGGCCTGGAAATTGCGAGACGTAGTATTTAGAAACTCAGCTCGCGAGACGCAGTATTTAGAAACTCTTAGCTCTCATACTATAACTTTCAAAGGTTACAGAGATGCTTTGCCGGGTTCTCAAGAATGTCTATCCTGTTGGCAATCTATAAATCTTGTTGGAATCGTATGAAGACTGTTAAAAGCATGTGTAACTTTACCTAGAGGCAGGAATATTTTAAAATGTAGTCTCTGTCTTTGTATCTCTCTCTCTCTCTCTCTCTCTCTCTCTCTCTCTCTCTCTCTCTCTCTCTCTCTCTCTCTCTCTCTCTCTCTCTCTCTCTCTCTCTCTCTCTCTCTCTCTCTCACACATATATATATACACATATACACACACATACATTATCATCAACCAACACTATCTTTACCATCTATGTCCCCATTTTCTCTTACATTATACATACACACACACACACACACACACACACACACACACACACACACACACACACACACACACACACACACACACACACACACACACACACACACACACACACACACACACACACACACACACACACACACACACACCTTAGTTTCATTACCCTAAATTTCAATCATCTGGGAGCACCGTGGGGGAAGACTTACCAAGATTACCCACCTGCAGAGACGACCAACGCCTAGCCAATAACAATTACATCCGATTCCCACACTTGCTTTACTTTACACTGCCCCTGGAGAGACTTGGCGAGGGATTCCAATAGGGAGGAGCGAGGAGTTGTAAAGGGAATAGAAGGTATGATAGTGGATGGTTGGAAGAATAGGATAGAGGGGTTTTGGAAGGTGTGTTTGAAGGATACGTTTCTGAAGAGGTTTTGAAGGCTAGAGTACTGGAAGAAGAATAGTATAAGTCTGTTGTAAAGGGATTAGGAGATATGATAAGGGGAAAGTGACTTGTGTCCATATTCCCCTCTCACTGTGACAATTTTGCAAGGCCACAGAGACAACTTGCCGGGCGTTCAAGACAGTGTCACCTTTTAATAAACTAGAAATCTTACCAATCTATCACCAGAACCATAAAAATACTCTTAGAAACACGAGTACCTTCAATTAGAGCCTTTGGAAAGCAGTGATGGTGAGAGAGCAAAGCGTTTCAGAATACGGGCCTTGGAGTGACGGAGGTGGTTAGTTGGAAGGACAAAGTATAGGAATGGAGGAAAAGGGATAGTTGTGAAGAGAATAGGATATATGATAGGAGGAAAGTGACTTAGTGGTTGAGAGGTTTGAATGATGAAATTGAGAGGTTTAGGAAGGCTGGAAGGATTGTGTGGAATAGAGGAAAAGGAAAAGTTGTTAAGGGAATTGGAGTTATGATGAGGACAGTGACTTAGTGGTGGTAAGGTTGGAAGGATGAAGTGGAGAGGTTTAGAAAGGCTGGAATGTTTGAAGGATTGGATGGACTAGTGGTTTTGCAAGATTACAATAAGTTCAGTATTCAGAGACGCTTGTTCTCTCACCACGACTATTTTCAAAGGCCACAGAGATGATTAGCGGGGTTTCAAGAGTGTTTCTCATGTTGATAATGTAGAAATCTTGCCAGTCTGCCTCTAGAACCGTAAAAACAGCTAAAAAATCGTAAATTTAAACAAAGCCTTTTGAAACAGATTATTTGGAGCACAGAAATGTTTGAGAATACGAGCGTAAATATCACCTGTTTATCTATTCGTGTGTAGGCGTGAGCCCTCGCACCACGCCCTTCACACCCGCACGCCTGAACGCTTCGCCTCACCACACCGCAAAGCTACACGCCCTCTCTATTCATTTACTGCAACTGCGCATATATTTCTATCATTAAGCATAAACACCAATGTGACATTTATGCTCTACAAAGTAAATTCCACTCACACAGATACTTTGATAAATTACCCCTTACCTAACATAACATAAACACGAAAGCATAAGGGTGAGTTACTGGGAGGAAATCGTGCAATTGAAATACTCCTGGTGGATAATTACCAGGAGGAAACTTGCTGAAACTCACGAGAAACAAGGTAGCACTGATGTAAACACTCCAACTTCAGTCACACAGGAATGAGTTACTGCTATTCCATGATGTAACGAAGGAACACTTGCCGGGAAACGATATGCTGTAAGACGAGGGACCATATTTTGAAACGCTGAATAACTCCACTTATTTCAAAAGGTTCTACTTGAAGATATGCGTCTTTTAAGGATGTTTATACTCTTCCAGTGAGAAATTAACCAGCTATCTACAACATATAAGCTGAAACACTTAAGAGGACTCGCAAATCATCTCTGTGGTGGCTGAACATATAACGGTGAGAGAGATGAAGGTACACGGTTTTTTTTAAGGATGTTTATAGTCTTCTAGTGACAAATTAACCAGCCATCAACAATATATAAACTGAAACACTCATGAGAAACCCGCAGATCATCTCTGTGACCTCTGAACATAGTCATGGTGAAAGAAATCAAGGTACACATTTTATAAGGATGTTTATACTCTTCAAGTGACAGATTAACTAGTTTTCTACATTGTTAATAGCTGAAACACTCGGGAGAAACCGCAAATCATCTCTGTGGTATCTGAACACAGTCATGGTGAAAGGAAGGAAGTTTTTTTTTTTTTTTTTTTTTTTTTTTTTTTTTTTTTTTTTTTTTTTTCTTATGAATGTTTATACTCTTCAAGCGACAAATTAACTAGTTATCTACATTGTCAATAGCTGAAACACTCATGGGAAACCAGCAGATCATCTCTGTGGTGTCTGAACATAATCATGGTGAGATGTTAGTGATGTTCATACTCGTTTAGTGATGAATTAACTAGCTATCATCATTATTTATAGCTGAAACACTCATGAAAGTCCCACAAATCATCTCTGTAGTGTGTGAACATAGTCGTGGCGAGAGAGCAAAGCGTTTTAGAATACCACCAAGGAAGCACTGACGCGAACACTCACCGTCAGTCTTGCTGGGATGAGAGAGTCGCTGTTATTCCATGTTATGACGCGAGGGAATCACAAAACAACACAGATCGCGGGCGTGGTGAGTGTATCGAAGCAGCGGTCCAGAGCCCTGCCCGTCAGTAGCACCTCCCGCCCTCACTGCTCCCGCTCGGACGACCAACGTGACCTGGAGGCGGGAAGACAGTCCTCGTGACTCTCCTAAACCGCCGCTTTGTTGCTGCAGTCACGTAGCCACAGGGAAGCTCCCCTCACAAGCTTCTAGTCTGTTGTTTGTCTATGCCATTATGAATCCATATTATAAGTTACGTATTTAACTTAATAATCTGAGGGTTCGTCTATGTCTTCACTTCGGTTTCATTAGTGGAGGGAATATTGTCTGACTTTTTTTTCTCTTCGTTTCTTATTTTTTGGTGTCTATTGTCCTCTGCTCATTCTTTCTCTATAATTAACTCGCTTAAAAAGTATTCGCTCTCTCAGTTCCTAATGCGTTGAATTGGAAAAGAATTGATATTGTTTTTTTTTTTTTTTTTTCATTCTCTCCATGATTCTTTTGTTTTCTAGTCTCCTTTCCCCGTCTCGTTTCATTGCAGACAGACACTTTCACCTTTATAACCAACTCAGTCACAGTCACATCGGCCGTCTGTCTTCTCTCATAGGCTCGTATTCACAAATACTTCTGTGCCTCACCTCTACTATTTCAAAAAGCTTCATTTAAATTTACACTATTTTTTTAAGGTGTTTTTACGATTCTAGAGGCAAATTAACAAGATTTCTACATTATTAAATGGAGAAACACTCTTGAAAATCTGGTACTCATCTCTGTGACCTTGGAGAATAGTAGTGGTGACAGAGCTAATTGTTTCTGAATACAGGTAGTGTAGTAGAAACTCGTGGGTAAGCTGTTCACTGTCTCCAATTGGTCACTTTGGAGGTACTGAACGATGCAGCAAGTCCAGTGCCAGAAATATCTCCGCAGAACACCACAAACATAAGTAAACTCTCTTTTATTTATTTTCAGTTTTAAGAATCACAAGAATTCCTGTGTTAATTTTAAGTGTTGATATCGAGATGTTTTATAGTTATATTGTTGTGTTTGGTGCAAAATATTATACCTAACGTTTTTTTTTTTCCTATTAGCTATAGATCGGTCTGGTCTTGTAATTCACATCTTCCGTAATTCATAACATTCAGTATCGTAATTCACATGTTGAGCTTGGTGCAAAATCTTACACCTTCCTTTAAATAAGATACGAGATTTTTTTTTCTCATAGCTGGATCGATGCAGACTCGTAATTCGTAACAGTCAGCATCGTAATCCACATGCCATGTAGGGAGGCGGTGGCGTAGTGGATAAGGTGGTGAGCATGGGATCGGGCAGACGTCCAAGCGTAGGTTGGAATCCCACTCCTTTGAAGCTATGCCATTTGTCCAGTGGTTTAAAGTTACCTACATGTCACCATGATACCCAGGTTCTAGGTGGTTACACCAAAGATGCGCTTGGGTGGTGATATGCGCCTTAATATGGGCACCACTATAAATAAATCTGCCCGCGCCAGTAATGGGTGGAAGTTGAACAGTTCTTCCTATACATCATCTTTAAGTATACTTACAGGCGCTATAGGCCATAGCGTAAAAAATAAATAAATAAGTAAATAAATAAAAAAAAAAAGCTGTGTATACCTTTCTTTAAATAAAATAAGAGATTTTTTCTTCATTTTTCTCATAGCTGGATCGGTCCTGCCTCATAATTTACACGTTCCACAATTCTTAACAATTTGTAACATAATTGTCTCGTGCACCAGGGAGAGAGTGACGCATGGACGCAGGCGGGTATTGTAACGCCCGGAGCGATAGACTGAATGACGACTGATATTTCACGCATGGTTTACTGTCGGGGATAAATCTCCATGACTGATGTTTGCTTTCCATGAGGCCGATCCAAAAAGAAAAAAAATATTTGTCCATCGTGGCAATAAAGCTGCTGCCTCCTTCACTGCCCTCGTACTAATTACAATTGAACGATAAAGAAAAGAAAAGAAACACTCCTCTTTTTTTTTATATCTTTCGTCATATTTTTCACAGTTGCATTCCTTTCAAACCTTCCCTGTGAGGCCTGAGTCGCATGCCCTTCACGGAAAGGATGTAGAAATCGTGTTTATCTGTCACTAGAACCATAAAAACAACCTTAGAATCGGAGTAACTTAAATAGCCGGTATCCCAAGCGTGTTTCTCTTGCTAATAATGTAGAAATCGTGTTTATATGCCGCGTAAAACCATAAAAATTCCCTAAAAATCTCGTGTTACTTCAATAGCCGGGTTCCGAAGTGTGTTTCTCCTGTTAATAATGTAGAAAAAGTGTTTATCTGCCACTAGAACCATAAAAACACCCTCAAAAACCATTGTAACTTCAGTAGCCAAATTCCCAAGTGTGTTTCTCCTGTTAGTAATGTAGAAAAGTATTTACCTGTTACTAGAACCATAGAAACATCTCCAAAACCACGTGTAACCTCAATAGCCGGGTTATTGAGTGTTTTTCTACTGTTAATAATGTAGAAATCGTGTATATTTACTGCTAGAATCATAAAAACACTTTCAAAAACACGTGTAACTTCAATAGTCGGGCTCCCAAGTGTGTTTCTCCTATTAATTATGTAGAAATAATGTTTATCTACCACTAGAACCATAAAACACTCTCAAAGAACCCGTGTAACTTGAACCAGAGTCTTTTGAAGTAATAGAGGTTTGTCGCAGAAGTGTTTCAGGATATGGTCCTGTGAAGATGACCGTAAGAAAGGCAGCTTTGTCAAGGAACGGTGCCTCCCATCCATCATGAAGGCGTGGCTCTGTAATGACACCTGTATAAATTCCGCTCTAGTAAGTTTCACGCACTACGATTCCTTCATTAGAACTTTCCCTCAAGAGTAATTTCTCACTTGATAACCAAAGCGAACTGAACTTAAAGAAAGCTAACGTAATCTAACTTAACCCCTTCAGTACTGGGGCGCATTTTTAGCTTGAGTTTTTGGGTATAATTAGATGATTTTATTTACATTAGGTAGGGTCTATGGAGGTCAGAAGCTTAATGGCTAGAGTCTTCACTATTTTCATACCCCACATAAGTTTCTGAAGCTGTACAAAATCACCAAATAGTAAGCAGAATAAATATGGAAACGTGTCATGGTACTGAAGTTAATGGAGGTGCAAAATAAAGGTGTTTCGGAGTAGTTTAGAGCCTCACCCTCCTCATTGTCCCTTGTGGTGGTGAATTGAGGCGCCCCACCACGATAGACCGTGCCCGTATTCAGAAAAACCTTCCCCTCTCACTGACAATTTTCCAAGGCCACAGAGACAACTAGCGGGTTTTCAAGACAGTTTCTCCTTTTAATATACTAGAAATCTTGCCAGTCTATCACCAGAACCATAAAAATACTCTTAAAAACACGAGTATCTTCAACTGGAGCCTTTGGAAAGCGGTGATGGTTAGAGAGCAAAGCGTTTCAGCATCCACTGAAGCATCACCACCACCACCACCAGCGTCACACCAGCTACATGGGGCGTGGGATGAAGGTCACTGCCGCTCCACCGACCAACAGTTCACGTCAGTTCAGTTCAGTTTATCGAGAAAAGTAATTACATGTATAAATGATTGAATGATTGAATGTAAGTGACGTGGTAAACCTTTGAGATGTGTAAGGTTGAGTTTATTGAGTTTGTTGAGTGAAGTATAGTGTGATGTGTAGACTTTTGGCTGATTTTGTATCAATCTTTAAGGGACCTGGCATTTCAAGTGGGCCTTTTTTTTTTATTATCTTTTATTGCCCTTGGTTGGTCTTCCCTCTTGTATAAAAAGATATATATATGATTTTATAAATTTTTTTTGTTCATGTAATTGTACAGAAAAGAAAGCAAAATCACACACACACACACACACACACCGCTCAACTCACGTGTGCAGCGGAAAGAATGACGCAGCAACATTCTAACTAATTGCTTCTAATGAGAAATTAAATGCAGTAATTGTAACTATTATACAATCGGTATGTTTGGATTCCCGAAAGTAACAATACGTATAACATCCTGTGTGTGTGTGTGTGTGTGTGTGTGTGTGTGTGTGTGTGTGTGTGTGTGTGTGTGTGTGTGTGTGTGTGTGTGTCTGTCTGTCTGTCTGTCTGTCTGTCTGTCTGTCTGTCTGTGTGTGTGTGTGTGTGTGTGTGTGTGTGTGTGTGTGTGTGTGTGTCTGATCTCTCTCTCTCTCTCTCTCTCTCTCTCTCTCTCTCTCTCTCTCTCTCTCTCTCTCTGGTAAATACTCTCGTACAGTAAGGAAGAGGAAAGAAACTGACAATAAACAAGAGAGAGAGAGAGAGAGAGAGAGAGAGAGAGAGAGAGAGAGAGTTTCACTAAACAGAACAATAGGAATGATAAAGAGCAGGCTATTGCTACAGCTCTCTACTCCCTCTTGAAAGCGTCCCAGTTTTACGGTAGGTAACAAAAGCGGAGGAAGAAATTCTCTCTCTCTCTCTCTCTCTGGTAAATATTTTCATATAATAAGAGACTAATAGTATGGCGTTATTTATTCTCTCAGATTGCGTGTGTCGAGATTTCATATTAGAGAAGTGTCCCCTTACCTTTCTCTGCCTTCCGTCCTTTCTTCTTGGTGTGATTTCTTATGCGATGGCTCGGCTCCTTATCGCCTCCCCACATCAAGAGAGAGTAGTGGTCGCCCGTGGACAGACTGCATTAAACGTGGCGCTTGACAGGTTTAGTGGCCAAGGGAGTTCAATTCATGCGTGAAGGTTGAGAGTCTAGCTGGTGTTGCTGTGTTGTGTTGGGATGAGAGGGTAGGTACACGAAGGTCAGTTTTTGCGGGCTTTATTTAGTTTGTATATGATAATTTTGTTTCGTTTGGTATATTGGTGTTGTGTTCATTCATACACTCGCACATACATACATATACACACACACATATACAGTATAAAAGGTAGTCCTATACATAGCTATATTATTAATATCTATGCGTGTTGTCTATATAGTACAATATATGACGTCCTCCTCATACAATGTAGTTCTCGTGACAAGAAACGCTAGTGGGATCATACGCCGCCCACCACTCCTCCTGCAGGCGGTCCTCCAGCAGCTGCAGTGCCCGAACCCTCGTCAGCTGTTGCCGGGAGTTCGCAGTCGAGGTCATTACTTGCCCCGCCCGCTTCTCCAGGCTAATAAAGTCACTCTTGCTCTCGTTCACTTCCCCTGCGAGGCATTCCATACCCAAGCGCAGGTCCTCAAGTCGCATGCTGAGGACCTGAAAGGAATGGGTGAATTTGGCCAGCTCAGAGACGTGCTGCGATGGGGAAATGTTCAATGGAGATTCTTCATTGAGTTTCTCACAATTCATGCATTGGTTTACTTTGAGTCCCTCCTCCACATCACCTGCTGACGCAGGCGGTGTGTCATGACTGTCGCTGTCCTCCAAGGCGCAGTGATTCCTCCTCTCCATAGGCGTGAGGCATCTGAGTGGGGACATCTCTGGGCTCTGTCCTACCTCCCACTCCTGAGATCCCCACTCCGTCGACAGATCATTGGTGCTGCTGAACCTCGCTAGCCACACTGGACGGCTGGCATTCTCCTTACTGGCCGTTATGATGTCCTCAATGGGCAACGAGCCACAGTGTATGCAGGCCTCGAGGGACACGTCTTGGTCACCGAGGACATCCCCGAGTTCCTGAAGCAACGATTTATCCCCTGACGCCTCGGAGACCAGGCTGGAGTCATCTGTGGAGTAGATGCCACTGTCGCGCGAGATGTCACTCTGCATGCTACTGTACTCGTCACACTTGGCACCGACTGTGTATGTGTTGAATCTCGAGTCTAACACAAACGGCTTTTCGTTCCTAGAAGACTCCTCTTCGTGAACCAATACTTGTACCTTCACTTTATTGAGTCCCTGACTGGAGGAACAAGCCCGTGTGTTCCCCCCGCCGCCACTCCCCTCCCCACAGCTGTCATGACTGGACTCCAGGCTACGCGTGTGCACCGAGGAGTTCATAGCCACTCGAGAACTGGTGGCCATTTCGGGAACACTAACACGCTCTTTACAGTTACTCATGCTTGCACCACAGCACTCACTGTCACACTCTGTCCGTAAACTGTCTTTTGAATGACGCGGCTTTTCATCACCGTAAGCAAACACCGCCTGCTTTCTGATCTCCGACTGCAGTGTTGAGATGTCTTGGCTGAACTCCCGCAGCCACACTGCATCCACCACGCCCTGCCGCCTCGACTTGGTGCGGGGAAACACCCACCCGAACTTGGTGATGTAGCTGTAGTTCTGGACTCTCGCTTTCCCTCCCCCTTCCTCTGTTTCTCCTTCACGTCTGGAAGCAGCGTCTGCCACACGTCGCTCCTCTCTCCTGCAAGGAATGAAAGAGGCATTGTTACACACTTAGAGCTGGATAATTAACCCATATCTCGCTCCTTCATCATAGCATATTAAGAGACATTAATATACTGCATACTCATAACGCTCAAATATGCACCTCTCCTGTCAGACTGAAATAAGATTATAGAAAACAAGACACGTATTATCACAATGTATGAAATAAGTTTTCGACTATTTATCTCTACACACACCAATCAGTATTAAAAGTTTCCATCACGTAATCTACTTGAGAACAAAACACAACGTGAGATTCTTGCCAAACAGTGTGCAGCAGAGTCCATCCGCTTTCCTCATCACTGTTTTCTATCGCAGTGGTGACGGACTTTGCATTACTATATTGTGTTCATCGTAATTTAGCTATCTGGTATCTATAAGGGACATTTTCTTCACGCATTACCCATCTGAGTATATTTCAATAGTGTTCAGATCGCAGTGAAGTCTAATATTAGCTCGTATTTTCAAACACTTCTGTGCTTCACCACTATTTCAAAAGGCTTTATTTAAATTTACACTAGTTTCTTAAGGTGGTTTTTTTTTTTTTTATGGTTCTAGAGGCAGAGTGACAAGTTTTCTACATTATTACCTGGAGAAACACACTTGAAAACCCTGCTAATCACCTATGTAGTCCTTGAAAATAGTCGTGGTGGGTGAGAGAGTAAGTGTTTCTGAATACTGGTGAACTTTAAAACACTGTGACCTTACCCTGTCCTATTGAAATAACTCCATTTAACATTACAGGAAACAAGCCATTATGTCCTAATTTCCTGGCCATTGACATATTCCTGCATCACCTGATTAAAGTTCATTACATCACGGATACAATTTCGTAGATAATTTGATGTGATTAGTATTGTTTAGTATTATCTCCCTGGGGCGTGATTTGGAATTCTGGGTAAGAGAGCCTTGAAACATCCATTTTCTTCCGGTGCCTTACGTGACAAAGAAAACAATACTCAAGGGCGTACTGTAAAAGATTGAAATTACGTGATTGGCTTTTCAATATAGGTTAAGATCCGAAGCCGAAGGTCACTAGATTTTTTGTGGTACTGATGAGAGTGTGGTGTTCTCTCCCGTGACCTGTCCTACGGTACTCCCACGCAAGACACACTATCTCTCTCTCTCTCTCTCTCTCTATCAACAGCGATAAGATAACACCACAGCTTGGTAAGGAAGGAACGACGAACAAAGAAAGAAAAAATACAGGCACATTCTCTCTCTCTCTCTCTCTCTCTCTCTCTCTCTCTCTCTCTCTCTCTCTCTCTCTCTCTCTCTCTCTCTCTCTCTCTCTCTCTCTCTCTCTCTCTCTCCAATCAATCTTCCTCCTCCTCCTCCTCCTCCCCCTCCTCTTTTTCTTCTTATCTTCATGAAATAAGAAAAAGAAAAAAAAAGTGTCTTATTGAATGATAGTGACACTTAACCCCTTCAGTACCATGACACGCTTTCATATTTCTGCTTATCATTTGACGATTCTATACAGCTTCAGAAACTTATGTGGGGGTTAAGATAATGAAGACTGGCCATTAATCTTTTGACCTCTATAGATCCTTCTTAATGTTAGTAAAATCGTCTAATCATACTCAAAACTCAAGGTAAAAATGTATTCCAGTACTGAAGGAGTTAAGATACCAGTAGGCCTCCTCCCATTAGGCCTAACTCCAATCCCTGCCAAAACGAATCAGTCAGGGGAATGCGTGACACTCCCTCAGGCATTAGTATTGTCCCTGGAAAATAAGGTCAACTTCTAGCATTGTAAAACTTCCTTAGGGATTGATGGTACCCAGGGAATAAAGCCTTGAGGATGAGTCACTTAGCTTTCCTCGTAAGTGTTCGCCCTTATTCAGAAATGCCCTCTCCTCTTACTACGACAATTTTGCAAGGCCACAGAGACAACAAGCCAGGTTTTCAGGGTAGTTGCTCCTTTTAATAAACTAGAAATATTGCTAATGTATTTTAAGAACCATAATAATACTCTCAATACGACAATTTCACAAGGCCATAGAGACAATTAGCCAGGTTTTAAAGGCAGTTTCCCCTTTTGATACTGAAAATCTTGCCAGTTTGTCGTCAGAACCATAATAACACTCTTAATCCCTTCAATACTGGGACACATTTTTACCTTGAGATTTGTGTACGATTAGAGCATTTTATTAATATTAGGGAGGGGCCAGAGTCTTCACTATTTTACTACCCCACATGAGTTTCTGAAGCTGTATAAAATCACCAAATAGTAGGCAGAATGAATATGAAAACGCGTCATTGTACTGAAAGGGTTAAAAACACGAGTATCTTCAACTGGAGCCTTTGGAGAGCAGTGATGGTGAGAGAGCAAGGCGTCGGTGACAGTATGACACTTGTTACTTCATTTGAGCAGCTCATGACTGTTATTTTGAAGGGTAAAACTGTTAGGGATTTGAACAGTTGTGTCACTTATCTTATCAGTGATATCTTTTGAATTTACGTACACTAGACATCTATTTATTTATTTTTTTTTTTTAGTAATGTCTTTCAAAATTCTCTTATTTTTATGATATGGTACTAGGGTTTGTGCCATTCGTCTTATCAGTGATGTCTTTTGAATTTACTTACACTAAACATCTATTTCAGTTATGTCTCAAAATTCTCTCATATTTTTTAGCACAGTTTGGTACAGTGTCCTCAATTTCAACAAAAAGACAATCACAACCATGATAATGAAAAACTTGATTAAGAAACAGATAGGAAGAAACTGGTTCTCAAACAGCAAATATCTTGGGATAGCCTCAGTAACCAAGTAGTTAGTGTTGAGTCAACAAGATAAGATACATCTGTAGATAGAGAAATGATAAGCAGATATATGTATGTATGTTTTAGGGACCCACACGTGTGGCCCTGCAATCTCTGGCGCTTCTTTTATGCAGTGTACAAGCCAAGATGTCCCTGCTGCGCGAGGGAACACCAGACACTTTCACGGGTTCACGGGACACATCACCTTCACAGCAGAATTCAGGAAGGTCACGTGTGCATGGTGACGTGCAAGGGGGAGTGTCTGGACAGGTTGAGCGACATTCCTGGCCATGGAGAGCCCTTAAGGTGATGGCGGGCGGGCACAGACTTGGCGGATGAGTGACCGAGTTCATCTGCTTTTAGATCAGTCAGCAGCGCGGGGGATGGGCGGGGAGGGATGCTTTATAGGCCACTGACTGCAAGAAAAAGTGCCTGCGGTGTTTGAACGCATCCTTGAAGGTCATACATCCAGGTCGTGCAAGCAATGCGGGTTCCTTACATGGTTGGTGTTTAACCTCTTCAATACTGGGACACATTTTTACTTTGAAATATGTGTACGATTAAACCATTTTATTGACTTTAGCAGGGTCTATGGAGGTCAAAAGATAAATGGCCACAGTCTTCACTATTTTAATCCCCACTTAAGTTTCTGAAGCTGTATAAAATCACAGAATAATAAGCAAAATTAATATGGAAACGCGTCATGGTACTCAAGGGTTAGTGTTTGTAAATATCTGTACTTGTACGTACATCTGCTCTGCTGCCACGTATACAGTTGTCTAAGGAAGAGATGTGTCATGCAAAATGTTTCAGTAAAAAGATATTAAACAATGAACACCCAGTAACTTGCAGCATCCTTTACGTTCTTTATGCACCAAGTATCAAGTTTCCTATTCTGCTGGACACATGTGGAGTTCTTGCAGTTCATAAGCCCATATAGTGTTCTGGCTGCACGTATACAGTTGTCTAAGGAAGAGATGTTATGCAAAATGTTCAGATATTAGACAACGAACACCAGGTAACTTGCAGCATCCTTATGTATCAAGTACGTATCAAGTTTCCTATTCTGCGAGACATTTTTATAGAGTTCCTGCAGTTTATAAGCCCATATAGTGTTCTGGTTGCACGTATACACTTGTCTAAGGAAGAGATATTATGCGAAATGTTTCAGTAAAAGATATTAAACAAAACGAACTCCAGGTAACTTGCAGCATCATCATCTATCAAGTATGTATGAAGTTTCCTATTCCGCTAAACACTTGTGGAGTTCTTACAGTTCATAAGCCCATATACTGATATCCGTCCGGTTTGTAGACATGATATTTACTGAAGTGCTGCATCATTTCCTGCGGTATGTCTGTGTATGTACGCACGCACGCCGAGGAACATACCAATGCTTGAATTTCCGTTCCAAGACCTGTACCGTAAGTAGCCCACAGGTAAATTTCTCCCACGAATATTACATCCACAATATTTACTCTCTCCTATTCCTCTGCCCCCAAGAGAGAGAGAGAGAGAGAGAGAGAGATTAGGTCAAGGTAAGATAGAGAAGGTTAAATTAGGTTAAGTATAGAGAGAGAGTTTATTTATTTTGGTTCATACTTTTCTAAATATTCGTAGGTTGAATTTGGTATAGAAACATTTCTCTCTCTCTCTCTCTCTCTCTCTCTCTCTCTCTCTCTCTCTCTCTCTCTCTCTCTCTCTCTCTCTCTCTCTCTCCAGCTTGCACAACGAGAAGAAGCAATCAACGTAAAGACACAGACACACACACACACACACACACACACACACACACACACACACACACACACACGCGTGATTCACTCTCGTCAACATATCCAGTGCAGTTTGTTTAGTTTTTCATTCTTGATCTAAAGTAAAAATAATAATAATAAAAAAAAAGACTCGTTTCCGTTGTGCGTATTGTAGAGTGAAAGAAAATGAACAACAAAAAAGATTAACAGGAACAAGTCACGCTTACTCCCACACTGCTATGAATGCAACCCGTCATAATACAAATTGGTGCCTCTCCTTGATAATAGCGAGGCGTGCTGTCCTGTCACGACCCACAATACTGAGTGGAGAATTGGCTGACTGACTGACGGACTGACTGACTGACTCGCTGGAGGAGGAGGAGGAGGAGGAGGAGGAATGACACACTATGGTTCGTGTATGTGTGTGTGTGTGTATGAATCACCAGCGTTAGGGATCACATGCTGAATCGTAACAGTTGCCGCTACCCTCCAGACCAAGGACCACATTCTGTAACCTTTCTCCGCCGCACTGGTTATATTCAAATGACTCTGGTTGAAAAGACACGAGTTTTTAAGGCTATTCTTTTACGACTCTAGTGGCAGATTTACCTCTTCACTACCATGACACGTTTTCATATTCATTCTGCTTACTATTTGGTGATCTTATACATCTTCAGAATTGAAATAGTGGAGACTGTGGCCATTAATCTTCTCATCTCCATTAACCCTTCCTAATGTCAGTAAAAATCGTTTAACCACACCCAAAACTCAAGGTAAAGATGCGTCCCGGTACTGAAGGGGTTAACAACACTCCTACATTACCGGTTGATCATCTGCGTGGCCTTTGGAAACAGTCGTGGTGAGAGAGCAAACTGTTTCTGAATACTGACTCAAACCTCATACAGTCCAATCCGTGTATTAGGAAGGACCTTGAACACGCCACACACAACCCATCCCATCTTCTTACTCAAGGCGAACAGAAACCACTCGCTCATTAGTGAAAACCCTTTGGTAACCATGGGCGTGGGACGAACATTAGCCTACCAACTACCAAGGGACTGTCGAGGAGGTTACCAGTGTGTGTGTGTGTGTGTGTGTGTGTGTGTGTGTGTGTGTGTGTGTGTGTGTGTGTGTGTGTGTGTGTGTGTATCACCTGAAGCACTCAAAACAGGATAGAGTATCTTGCATATCAAACACGGAACACACTGACATGAACATCCTCACAAAGTCCCGCCCTCTGCAGACATCCCGTGCACTCAATAGCGGCACAGACAATACTAGCATCTTCACCACAAATAAGAGGAGAAAGTATTGCATTGTTTACCACCGAACTGTTGTTATTACGTTAGTCTGGTGCGTGGTAGATAACAGCGTACTTATTATCTTTATCTATTTTTATTTATTTATTTATTTTTATCTTTAGCGGCTCTTGAACTCATTTTGGTTTGAGGTGAAAGCTCCTGAACCACAGAATGTAAGTAAGTTTAGAGGTAACGTGATATATAATACAAGTTCTGGTTCTTATTTAACGCTGCAAAATCCCTGGTGACATAACCGCATTTCCTGGTGACATAAGTGCATTAATTCTCGCGTAGTTTTCACAAAGCACCAGTACAAAGTCTTATTGTCTTCCTTTTGTCTCTCAAGTCAAGATTGTATTAGTGTTGAGGGTTGTTTCGGTCCTTCAGTCTACCACAAGCAACTGATACATATTGTTGGCTACGGTGGTAACTAATACAAGATTGTTTAAGTATATTACATAACATTCAGATTATAACGATGCATCGAGAAAGTATGATAAATCTTAAAACGAAATAAACTTTTGTGCAAATACACGAAAGTAAAAGAATAAGTTTATATCTGGGCAAGGAACATGACACAGGCTTCTACGATGTGTACCCGTTTGATTATGATGATAAACAGTGGCATTTAAAAACATCATTAGACTCCCTGGCCTCATAGCCTTTAAAGATAACAAACACTCGCATTTATGATCAGTGTCATGTACTAACTACCCTTAACACTGCTGGCCGGCCCCTCTGGTTGGTGGACTGTACCGTACCTCCTGCTCCTGTGCGGCGTTACCACCAGCATAGCACTCACGTGCTCACTCGAGGCCTTGCCCCGAGCACTCCTCCTTGCGGGAAACTTTACATTCCTGTAACACTTTTCTCATCGAACGCACCGAGATTTCTTCACTGCTTCTCTCAGATTCACTGCACGGATTGTCGCATTGGTTTGTCCTCTGACACATAGCAGTCACTATGCCGGGCGCTGCGCTGCGCTACACGTGCTGGCCTTGTCACTCCCTGCCCGAGACTGACTGTCGCAACTCGGCGGATGAGAGGCGGCAAGGAAGTGTTGAGGGTTGGTTGGTGAGGGAGAGGCGGCGGTGGTGGTGGTGGTGGTGGTGGAGAGGGAGTGGGAGTGAGAGAGGGAGAGGAGCGGGTGCTGATAAAGACACGCACTCAGCACAGTCTGCTGCAACACTGCTTCCTCCCTGCCTGCCCCGCTGCTGCTGCTGCTGCTGCTACAGGGCCACGCGACGCCCCGTGCCGTGTCGACTCCCTCACTGCTGTCTGTACGCTTGCCTCCCTGACCCACACCTGGGCTGCTTCCTCCACTCGCCACACTCTCACACCGGCAGCCACCACCACCGGCAGTGTGTCTCCCATATCCCACCACCGGTCACTCACTCCACACCGCAATGCACCACACTCACCTCACTCACTCATTCACCAAACGGTTGCGAACTATAGAATGCATCGCTCACTAAGTCGGTAATAATACCCGGCTTTTTTGTTTGCCTTACCTGTGTACGGTCAGCTACGGCCGCGTGCCAAGGCTGGACCCTTCGGAGTGTTGTCAGAGCAGACTGTCGTGACTACACAACTTTCCCTTCGCGACCCACTCCCGCATACTTCGCGCTCTCTGGCACACCTGCACGATCTCGCACACCAAACTTTAGGCTTCCCAAGATACCAAGTTAGTTTCATTTTTCCCTCCTGCTCTAGATTCCACTCATTTCTAAATTCACACGTATTTTTTTTTTTTTTTTTTTTAAGGTTGGCAGTTAGTTTTGTCTTTATTATTGTTCTAAGTTTCATTCATTCTTAAATCTATCTTTTTTTTCGAATATAAGTTGGTTTCTTTTTTTTTTTTTTTTTTCATGTTATAGAATCCAGTTACTCTTAAACTCACATTTTATTTTTTTTTTTTCGCAGATAGCGTGTTAGTTTCAGTTTCTTAAAGTCACCTGTTATTTCCACCAAAGATCGCAAAGTAGTTCAGTTTTTTGTGTGTGCTTTTTTTTTTTCACTGCTTTTGATTCCATCCATTCTTAAATTCACTTCTCTTATTGCCACTTCCTTTCAGTCCAAAATTTACTCCCCTCCCCCTACGCACACACACACACACACACACACACACTCTTGAGTCGGGGTCACCAAACTGTGTTCTTTAAAATAGCATGAGTCTGTTTCTGTCCCTTACACGTGCTGGCAAACAACATCTATAATGAGTCAGCTGATCTGGAGTTATAGTATTACACACACACACACACACACACACACACACACACACACACACACACACACACACACACACACACACACACACACACACACACACACACAACGTAAACAATCTCAATTTCCTCTTCATCTGTTCCTCTTCGACCTTGATCGCTAATACTTATTCTGTTTCACGAGCCCTGAAGCAACACACACACACACACACACACACACACACACACACACACACACACACACACACACACACACACACACACACACACAGGCAGCTTAAGTGTAAGTAGTAACTCCCAGACACAAGTAGGTGGTGACATATGGCAAATAACACACTGCAGATACAAAAGAAGGCTGAGCAGTTTCTAAAGGTGACAAGGGCGAGAGAGAGAGAGAGAGAGAGAGAGAGAGAGAGAGAGAGAGAGAGTGTGTGTGTGTGTGTGTGTGTGTGTGTGTGTGTGTGTGTGTGTGTGTGTGTGTGTGTGTGATAGCCCGGCCCTCAGCCCACGCCCCTTTGTAAGCCATCAGTTAGAGACCTTGCAGCCTTAGCTAACGGGATCTGTCTGCTTAGCGAGAGATTAAGATTGATTGGTAATTGGTGGTGGTGGTGGTGGTGGTGGTGGAGCGTGTCAGTGTTCTCATGACGCGGTGTTCACATTCAATACACCACCCAGTAAATGAGACGAGTTGTTCTTGTTTTTGTTGTTTGTCATTTATGTATTTGATTGCATTGACTGAGGTTATTATTAATTTGGAGTCTTGGTAGTGTGTGTGTGTGTGTGTGTGTGTGTGTGTGTGTGTGTGTGTGTGTGTGTGTGTGTTCAGGATCACGTGGTGGGCCCTCATCACGTGACCGTCAAGTATGAGAGAGAGAGAGAGAGAGAGAGAGAGAGATGAACATGCATAAAAACATCCACTAATAAACTACTTCACCACCACCACCACCACCACCACCACCACCACCACCACTACAAACCTCGCCCCATAGCGTTTAATGACCTTGAGCATCGTAATAAGCGTCTGGCGCCTCCACCACCACCACCACCACCACTACACTGCCAAATAGCACTGAAGACTCACCCATGCAAACTCTGGGAACTCACTGAAGTCACGTATGTACCTCACCACTCAATCACCACCGTCATTTGTTTTTGCCAACGTCGATTGTAAAAGTTACGTAACAAAGGATAGGGTCTTTCTTTTTTTCTCCCTTATTACGCACACCCACTTCCATTTATAGGCCACCGCTGGCTATCCGCAGAGCTACCAAGGTCAAAACAGAGATCACTTCATTACTCAGCTCTCTCACGAAGCAGGTATAGGTGGTAGAAGCGAGCAGTGCGAAGAGCAGGACTTACTAAATATACCTTTCTATTTTTACCCTTTGTTTACTGCAGGGACGTATTGGAGGTGGGTGTTTACGTACGGCAGTCATGATCTGGTATGTTGGGTATGTTGGTAGCCTTGAAACTGTTTGGTTACGTTTATTTGCTACGTAAACAAAGATGAGTCTGCTAGTGGATGTTGCGTCTCACTTAGTTTATTGTTTCCCTCTTTCTTTGGTGTGGATTATTGTGTATTCATTGTTTTTTCCTTCTCACAAGTGTCTTTGTATCTGGTGTAGGGATATACTTATAGATAGTGGCTATCTGATAAAGCCCAAAGATAACTACACTTTTGCTCTGAGGAAGTAATATCCGTGTTTTCTTTATTTTTTATTAATGTATTTATTTATTTCATTTATTTAGTTTTTTTTTTTTTTTACTTTTTTATTATTAGAATAGTAGTAACGGCCATATTCAGAAACGCCTTGCTCTCTAACCACGACAGTTTTCCAAGGCCACAGAGACGATTAGAAGTGTTTTCAAGGCAGTTTCTTCCAATAATAATCAGGAAATCTTGCCAGCCCATCACCGGAAGCATAGAAAATACCCTTAAAAACATGAACATCTTCAAATAAAGTCTTGAATGCAGTGATGGTGAGAGACCATGGCTTTTAAGAATACTGGCATGAATATAACACCTCCGCAACACACACGCACACACATACTAATTTACGCAATACTACTTGTTGACGTTTCCCTGCCTTGTAGCATCACGTGGTCTTGCGGTTCTGGCGCCAATATTCGTCTTCCCAACATTCCTTTTCTCTTTTCCACCACCTGCTTATTTTCCCACGTTTTGTATCAGTCTTTGTTCCGAGTTTTACTGGGAAGGCATTTAGCGTGTTTCCTTTGTCCTCCTTTTCTCCACCAGCGCTATTTCCTCTCCTTGTTGCTGTGCTCGTGTTCATCGTACTTAATTATCGTTTGAGCCGTTCACTGTGGTTAGATTTCAGTGTATTATGGTTTCCGCTCGTGCTCTTAATGGAGTGACGCTTAGTGGGAGTGATTTGCTACATTTCTTTGTGGTAGTATTGTTTCTTCTTTCGTCTAATCACACACTCTCAATAGGAAGAAATATATCACTTATCCAACAAGCAATTCAAAGACAGATTACCTTCACGTACGGTATTCAAGACTCCTTTTCCACCTGTATAAAGCGATCAAACACTTCTTATACCTCTTAGAACACCAGAAATTCCACTGCAACAAAGTATAAAGACTCAATCGCGTCACATTGTCTTTGAAACAACGAGGATGGATAATTCAATGATAACTTACCTTTACGTACACGATGGTATCCAACAGACTCCTTCTTTCGCCTCTATAAAGTGATCAAACACTCATTATACCTCACAGTACACTGGAAATTCCACTACAACTAAGCACTAAGACTCAATCGCGTCACAATGTCCCAGAACTAACGAGGATGGACAATTCAATGACAACTTATCTTCACATATACATACAGACTCTTTCTTTCGCCTCTACAAAGCGATCAAACATTCTTATACCTCACAGAACACCAGAAATTCCACTACAACAAAGTATTAAGACTCAGTCACGTCACATTGTTCTAGAAATAACGACATATAAATGAAAACTTACCTTTACGTACACGACGGTATCCAAAAGACTACTCCGTCCACCTGTATAAAGCGATCAAACACTCATTCTACCTCACAGAACACCAGAAATTCCACTGCAACAAAGTACAAAGACTCAATCGCGTCACCGTGTCCTGGGAATAACGAGTGAGGGCGAGGACACTCACGCACAGAGACCACGTGTTGTTCGGTCACGGCTCAGTCTCCGTCTGTCGCTGAGAGTTGCAGTAGGTGCGTGCCAGGAGCTAGTATACGTAGATACCTGTTGGCACACTCACCGATGGGGCTGCTCTCACCTGACCTTAGCCTTTAAGTAATCTCTCACTATCTACTCTTTTTTGCGTGGTGGTAATTGAACCGCGATTTCTATTGTATCTTCTTTTAACTCTTTCAATATCAGGATGCGTTTCTGGTATTTTGCTATCTATATGTTGATTTTATACAGCTTGAGAAACTTATGTCAAGGATTAAAATAGCGAAGACTCAGGCCATTAATCTTCTGACCTCCGTGAACCCTTCCTAATGCAAATAAAATGGTCTAATCACACCCAAACTCGTGGTAAAAATGCTTCCCAGTACTGAAGGAGTTCATTTTTTGTACTCGTTCGGTTTTGTGGTAATGTAAAGACAATACTATATCAGCATGCTAATATGTTCCCTCTTCACTACGATAGAAGTGTTCCCGTGTGAATATGAGAACTGATGTGGTGTTAGTTATGTATATAAACTCGGTATTCTAAACTGTAAAGGTATTTCAGGGAGTATATATATAAAGAAACATCATATCTCACATCTCTATTGTCATCCGTAATCCTTAACTCCTTCAATACTGGGACACATTTTTATCTTGAGATTTGTGTACGATTAGACGCTTTTATTTACATTTGGAACTGTCTTTGGAGGTCAGACGATTAATGGCCAGAGTCTTCACTATTTCAAAATCACGAAATAGTAAGCACAATGAATATGGAAACGCCTCATGGTACTCCAGGGGTTAAAGAGTCAGTTGAGGTAGAGCATTACTGCAAAACGAACAAGTCGCTAATGCTTACTGGTCTTGGGTGAGTTAGGTTTGCCTCGCTTCGCCGACACAGGAGAAGGAATATGTTGTCTGTTTCTGACGATTAAATGCCTGTTTTCATTTTCTCATTCCATACTGTATTTTTTTTTTCTATTTTTCCTCTCTCTCTCTCTCTCTCTCTCTCTCTCTCTCTCTCTCTCTCTCTCTCTCTCTCTCTCTCTCTCTCTCTCTCTCTCTCTCTCTCTCTCTCTCTCTCTCTCTCTCTCTCTCTCTCTCTCTCTCTCTCTCTCTCTCTCTCTCTCTCTCTCTCTCTCTCTCTCTCTTCACGCTTGATTGCTTACCTGATCAAGTATAGTAGGTCTCATTTAATTAACCTGTCCATAAAAACCGTGTAACCTCAACGTCTTTGTCTCCTGAACATGACACGTTAGGTACGAGATTCTTGGACTTGCATCAGAATCTGGTTATCTTTCTTTATCTCCATGGCGCGTCTGTCTGTCTGTCTTGTTGCTGCGCCAGTCAGTATCTCGTTTATAATCACCATCATCTGATACTTCGTTCAACTATCACTGGATTCATGAAAACACTTGCAATTCCCAAAACTTTCTTACTTAGTTCCATATTCAGAAACACTTCCCTCTCTCACAGCGACCATTTTTAAGAGCCGAGTTCTAAAGGTAATTTGTCCTGTTGGTAATGCAGAAACCTTGTTAACATGGTACTAGAATTACAGAAACACCCTTAAAATTCGTGTCACTTCAACTAGAGCCCTTTGAAAATAGTGGAGGTGAGGTGCAGAAGTGTTTCAGAATATGGCCCTTAGCCTCGAAATAATTGACGCGTTTGATGATGAGGGTTAGAGAGGCTTTACCCTTACAGTGCAGTAAACATGATAATTCTCGTCCAACTATCACTGAAATCCTGAAACACTTGTAATTTTCAATGTCTTCCTATTTAGCTTCTTCGAAAAGTTAAGGTAAGACACTGAAGAGTTAATGATACGGTTCAGAATGGCATTCCCCTTACAGTGCGACAGACTTTGATACATAACTCGTTCATCAATCAGTGAAGTCATGAAAACACTTGTGATTCCTGATACCTCTCCATTTAGCTCCTTGAAACCCTTAAGGTAAAACAATGAAGCGTTTAACAATAGAGTTCAGAGTGGCATTATCATTACAGTGCGATAAACGATAATTCATAACTTTCAACTATCTTTGAAATTATGAAAACATTTGTAATTCCCAATATCTTCCTTTTTAGCTTCTCAAAACAGGTGAAGCAAGAATTGAAGCGTTTAATAATACAGTTCAGAGTGGAGTTACGCTTGCAGTGTTGTAGACATGACCTGCATCATGCACTGAGGTACAGGAGCCACCCGGTGAGGCGCTATATAAGGTACACTTGCAGCGGCTGAAGTCTAGAGTAGCGGCAAGCACTTTCACTCTCAAGACAGTTCACCTGCATAGTGAAAGTAAGCAGCTCAGCATAGCGCTTTGATCCCCCTCCTCCACCCTCCCACCAAGCACAGACAGAAGGAAATGTGAGAGGAAGGAACAGGAAGGATGTCGATGTTAAATGAAGTAATAACAGGAAAAGAAGTCACGGATGAATGGGGATTTCTATTAAAGTTATTATGTTGTATTTATTAACATTGCCTTGTGAATTGTTATGGTAAATATAAATATAGATAACTTATGTCTTGTATAATACTTTACTTTCGATCTGCAGCTGGCGATTGTATGAAAGTAAAAGTGTTTGCGTTTATAGAAAGCTTTTTTCTCTCTCTACTTTTATATGAGACACTATGACCAAAAACAACAAATGACTGAAAAATGGTCCAGTGAATCCTCAATCTTTAGACTATCAAAAGGATCTAAGATTATGAAGCTAATGTCTTGGAACCTCCCTCTTCAAAACGTTCTCGGAGTTCGTCACTCGTTTCTTTTATATAAGACGCTATGGCTAAGGGTCACAAAAGTCTGGAAAATGGCCCAGTGAGTTCTCAATTCTTAAACTATCAAAAGAGTTAGAAATTATGAAGCTAGTGTCTTCAAACCTCCCTTTTCAAAACCTCCTCGGAGTTCGTCATTGTTGCTTCTTTTATACAAGGGCAAGAAAAGACTATAAAAGTCCCAGTGAATCCTCAACCCCAAAGAATATCAAAACGATTTAAGATTATGAAGCTAGTATCTTGGAACCTCCCTTTTCAAAACCTTCTCGGCGTTCTCCACTCTTGCTTCTTTTATACAAGGGCAACAAAAGACTAAAAAGGCCCAGTGAATTCTCAACCCCCTAAGAATAGCAAAACGATTCAAAATTATGGAGCTAGTGTATTGAAAGCTCCCTCTTCACAACGTTCTCGGAGTTCGTCACACTTGCTTCGTTTATATAAGACGCTATGGTTAAGGGCAATAAAAGGTTGAAAAATGGCCCATTGAATCTTCAACCCCGTAAGAATAGCAAAACAATTCAAAATTATGGAGCAAATGTCTTAGCGTTCGTCACTTTTCCTTCTTTTATATAAGGCGCTATGGCTGAGGGCAACAAAAGATTAAAAAATGGCCCAATGAATCCTCAACCCCCAAAGAATATAAAGACGATGTATAATTATGGAGCTAGTGTCTTGGAACCTCCCTCTTCAAAACGTTCTCGGAGTTTGAACCACTGGAAGGGGAAATACAGAAGCAGGCAGGGAGTTCCAGACGTGCGCCCGGATTTCCTTTAGAACTGCTTCCTGACACACTCTTATTATTCCAAGCAGCAGTGTAGAAGAGCTGTCTTTCTATTTTCACTGTATTCTTTATCAGGTAATGTTTATGATAAGAAGCCTTGAAAGTGAAGCTCTGAGTGTTTTGGAATATGTAGATTGAGTGATCTTTCTTCTACTTCTTCTTCTTCGTCGTCGTCTTCTTCTTCTTCTTCTTCTTCTTCTTCTTCTTCTTCATCTTCTTCATTTCCTTTTGCATTTCCTTGTTATTTTTTTCTTCTTCATATCCCTCATATTCTTGTTCTTGTTCTTATTCTTGTTCTTGTTCTTGTTCTTGTTATTATTATTATTATTATTATTATTCCCCTTCTTTATTTCCTTCTTCATTTCCCTCTTCTCTCCTCTTCCTCCTCCAGTTGCTCAGTGAAAGAACCCTGTATTATTCTTATTACATGTTGCTGCAAATTGAATGCCTATTTTATTACCAGAACTAAAAACTAACCAGACATCCACCACAGCTGTTTGCGTCTGTTTTTGTGGCACGTACAGGCAGTCAGTAATCAACACATGCGCTTTATGCCGTTATATTGTTCCTGTGTAATCTTTTAAAGGAACAAATTAAGACTTGTACACATGAAGCGCTAACTCCTGACTCTAGTAAAACAGCGAATAAGAAAAGATTATGTGTATTCTTTTACCGTGCGTAGTGTTCATTTGGGAGAAAGGAGAACGAGATATTTTTTTCTTCTTTTTTTTTCAATGCGTAGTTGTAATTTAGTAATGAGAACTCTATTTGTTGATGAGAAAGGACTCCATAGTAAGGGCTGAACCACCAAACACTTACACACTCTCACATTCCGGGGATTAATAGTCGTTTATTATATTGCTTCTTTTCTGTTCAGCACTCCTCGTCCAGGCAAAGCAACCGCACGTGTGTCTTCCTCACTCGGTTCATGTAAAGGTCATAAAGACGAGTTCTGCCTTTCATTCTCTTCGGGATTTCATTACTCGAGATCTTTATATTCTTTAATTAACCCGTTATCTGTAAATATAAATAAATATGTAACTATTCGGTCTGACCTCTCGCTCAGAAATTATACGAGTATGTGTTTATACTCAGTGCTATGGTGTTATTAGGGACCTTTAACCCCTTCAGTACCATGACGCATTTCTATATTCATTCTGGTTATTATTTGACGATTTCGTACAGCTTCAGAAACTTATATGAGGGATTAGAATAGTGAAGACTGGTCATTAATCGTCTGACCTCACCAGACCCTTCTTAATGCAAAGAAAATCGTCGAATAGGGAGCTTTAAAATCTTGAGTACCATGGCGCGTTTTCATATTCATTTTGCTTACTATTTGGTGATTTTATTTAGCTTCGGAAACATATGTGAAGATTGAAATAGTGAAGACTGTGGCCATTAATCTTCTAACCTATGTAGACGCTTCCTAATGTCAATGAAATGGTCAAATTGTACACAAATCTCAAGGTAAAAATGTGTCCCAGTACTGAATGGGTTAAAAGAAGATTAGATAAATTTATGGATGGGGATGATGGATGGAATTAGGTAGCTTTGCTCATACAGGGACTGTCACGTGTAGGCCTGATAGCCTCATGTAGATTCCCTCTTTTTTTATGTTCTTAATCACACAAAAATCACGGTCGAAATGCGTCTCAGTAATGAAGGGATTAAAAGAGGATAGGGTCAATTTATGAATGTAGATTGATAAGTGGAAAGAAGAAGGTATGTAAATGTAAGGATTGTCCTGTTTCCCTTATTCTCTTTCATTATTGTTGTTTTTGTCATCATCATCATCATTATTGTTATTAGACAAAAGAAACAAAGCAGATTTTAGAGTGAGTAACATGACTTTCCCCTGAAGCGAGATCACAACGCCACACAGCCCTGTCAGCAGAAAGACGGATGTGCGCGTCCCGTGATAACCCGTGACTAGTGTGAGAAAGGGCCTGGTGTGTGTGTGTGTGTGTGTGTGTGTGTGTGTGTGTGTGTGTGTGTGTGTGTGTGTGTGTCATTCAAGGCAGGTTTTGGTACACGGCACACGCTGATGCTTCTATACGTATAAGAACATTTCATGGCATCCAGACTGACCTTTGCGTCGCCCTTCAGCCTTTAGCTTGAGTGTGTCAGTACATTAATTCTATGCAATGAATGCTTTAATGCTATAGAACTTCTTACAATATGACTTCTTGCTAGCATCTGGTCTTTCATCATCGCGCTAGAAAGTGGGCAAACTTGGGCACAGCTTGCGTGACCTTCTAGCGTCCAGTCAACATTACACACTGTGCACCGAGTCGGGCTAACTTCGTCTTATCCACTCCAAGAAAGGCTTTCAGAGTTTTCAAAATCTGTGTTCAGCGTTCTCTATATACAAGTTCACACATACAAGTTTAGTCCTCAGGGGAGTATTCACTTACCTTTCTTTATGTCTAGCAAACACAGCTAACTTTATAGATAAAATTTAAAGTATTTACCGTCTCGCGTCCAGAAGTACCAAAACGGAGCTTGTTTACACAGGCAAATCTGAAATGCACTGCTCACTGTTCACGAGCCGCTGCTGGGTAAAGGCGGGCTGTGTGGTGCAGACTTGAGATGGAAGCTGGCGGTCATTCAGGTCAGGGTGACAACACTCACGTGGCACGACGTGATGGCAAAGGCGGTGAACAAACAATGGGCAGAGAAAGGTAAAGCAAGGCTGATATAAAACTCTATTTGTTCTTTGCTTCATATGCAGTGAATTATGAGTAGCACAGGAATACACGAATAGACGGTATAAATGAAAATTATTCACTCCAGTAAAAGTTGTTAAAATGTCATTATGAATTTGTGAGGCCACGCATTCAGATATATAGATCGTTTTCGCGCCATTACCACTAGTTTCTTTTCCTCTGTTGATGCGGAGGTGTTGTTGCACTGCAAACACTTGCGGGAATGAGGAAAGGCAGCGTGATCATCTTCGCCACAAAACCTTTCCATCTGAAAGCAGCAAACTCGCGCCACTTGTTGTGGGAAGAAGGTGACAACTACATTATTATATTTGTCTTTTTCTTTTACACTATTTTCTTGAAACTTCGCGCACCTGCTTCCAGCCCTCCTCTTCCCTGTCCCGCCTCCCCTCCTTCTCTACGCACGTATGACTGTTTTCACCAGATCAGTTTTCTCACGAAAGTGTGCCAAACATGATGTGGTTTAAGTTTTTATTAGTGTAAGACTTTGATCGGTATGATTAATCTTCGTTTCGTGTTTTCCTTTGAGAAATGACGTCGCTTACTTCACGCCGCTCTGTCAGGCGGCACACATCACGGGGTCATCAGCTGCTGTTCTGAAATTTCACATTTCACAAATATGGCTGCGACTTTCACCATGAAGTGTGCAGAATTCACGTAGCTCAGTCCCAGCCACCGTTATACGCTTAGATTTACAAGAACAGATTAAGATAATGGCTGTCTGGCTGTTCTCAGTTTTTGTGCATGAGTGGCCAACAAGACATGTGGCTATTAAGATTACAAAACACTTTCTCTATCCTCAGTTTCGAGTCAGAGCTCGTAGTTGTCGTCCTTGAATCTCCTAATACACACAAACTTGCATATCGGTGCTCTATATTTCAGGTAAATTAATCAACTATGTAAAATTATATTTGAATTCTAAAATGTCACGTCTTGGCTCATTTCCTCTTCGAATAAATATTTGTCTTCCGGCTTGTCATTGTTCATAATCAGTTCTGCATGCGATTTTCCTTTAGCGACGAAGTGGATGACTAGGAATCTTAACGTTATTGTTCTTAATGATTTAGAGAGAAAACTCATGTCTTTCGCTGTCAGCATGCTCGCTCTCTTGACTGAATTGTACCAGGTAACTTTTCCTAAGCCTCCCGTGGCCTTGGTTTGCCTTGATAATGCTTGCAGGGGTGTCGTAAGCAACGGAACTCCGGCTACATCCTGTCAGAGTTCATCAGTGTCTCTTTTCCTTAATCCTGTCCTTGTAAAATATCACAGTTCGCTACAGCGTTGCATATCACGTTATCTTGTACTGTTATTGTCTTAATTGCTGCTCTTCAGTTTGATCATTATGACCTCGCTGCACAAGACTTCCTATCCTTTCTAATTCGTGTTATGTCATTCAAGTGCCGGTTAAACAGTATCTAAACCTTACGCTCTTCACTCATAAGCCACACAACCTTTTTTTTTTCCTCATCTTGTAACTAAATCATTCATAATACGTCAGTTGTATTTACTTTTGCATCCATCCTCTTCTACTCACCACACCATTAAAGTAACGGAATCTTTGGAATTCCTTACCTGCTTCTGTATTTCCAACTTCCTATGACTTGACTTCATTTAAGAGAGGTTTCAAGACACTTATTCTTTTTTTCCTTTTTTGAGGGGGTCTGTTCTTGGACTGGCAACTTAGTGGGCCTCTTTTTTTTTTTTTTTTTTTTTTTATGTTGCCCTTGGACAGCTTTCCCCTCTTACATAAAGAATAAATAAATAACGTAGAACCCACCGCCTATGTTCCACCGTGAAAAACATTTGAGTCTTACCTCCATTCCATTCTCTAATCTTGTGTGTGTTTCTGCGTTAAGACACACTGCTCTGCATCCAGATCTTCCCTGACCAACAGCGCCCCATGATTTCGCAGCTGTGGTGCCTTCAGTAACTCACATTCACAGCACTGGTCTCGTACACTCGCCGTATTACACACTGTATATATCCACTGGGGACTGTCGGAGAAGCGCAACTGGGCTTGGTATGCTGGTGTGTTCCCCTTCGATGACCACATAGCTGCGTCACTTTTCCAGGTAACTCATCAAGCGGCTCAGCAGGAAATGATCTCAAAAACGTTTTGGGATTTGTACACACGCCACTAGTGTCTTTTTTCCGCGTAATATTGATGCTCTTACTAATTTTAGGTAATGAGTGGTAGTGGCAGTGAAAATGGCAAGGTACAGATATTCTTTTCTTGTCACTTTTTTTTTTTTTGACAAGAAAGAAAATAGGTACTGAACGTGAATGAATCTCTCTCTCTCTCTCTCTCTCTCTCTCTCTCTCTCTCTCTCTCTCTCTCTCTCTCTCTCTCTCTCTCTCTCATTTCCACATTTTCGAACGAAAGCAACATGTAGAGGAGTATGTCAATCCTTCATTAGGATTTTAAAAATAGATTGAAACTATTGCAAATTTTACTACAGAACGCTGAGTCTTACCTCCATTTCACCCTCCATTATCTCAGTGCCGAGCCGTGCGTTTCCTCTCCCTCAGTGCCTCCATCCTTCCCATGCACCACACTCGCCAGTCCCTTTATCGCGTCACACGGCTACTGAGACTGCAGCACAAGACCAACTGGTGTTCTGGGTGTGCGTTCCCCTCCGATGGTCACATTAGTGCGTGCGTCACTCCTAATTTCCTTTATTTGCTCTAACAGTAACCCGCCAAGCGCTTCGCCGGGCAGGAAATGAATGATTTAGCAGGCGCAAGTGACTCACACACGTCATGAGCCTTGTTTCTCACTGCATACACACCCTGAGCAATATAACACCATTGAATCAGAAAGGACGGAGTATTTGTTGCCCTTGTCATTGTAATTCATAACTGGGAACTACAAAAAGGAAAAGAATGCGGGTATTCCCCGTGGCCAGCAGAGGGAGAGTCTTGTAGCTTAGAACTCTCCTTCATTCCCGTAACCTTCGCCAGTGCCTGTTCATATTACGAACATAGTCTTGTCACCTTAATCTCACGTAATTGTTTATTTATTTATTTCTATTTTATATTATTTTATTTTATTGTTTATTTTATTAATTATTTTCTTATTTATTTATTTGTTGATTCATTTTATTTTATTTTATTTTTTTTTTATTTATTTATTTATTTATTTATTTATTCTTCTTTCTTTCTTTCTTTCTTTCTTTTCTATTGGGACAAACTTTCACTATAACAAACTGCTCGAGGTAAGCCGGTAAAGTATTTGCGGATGCTGGTTTTTTGTGTGGAAATGGTGAGAACGTAGTCTGCGACCCCTGGCTAGTTGGCAACTTGATCTGCCCGGCTATCACGCGGAAGCAGGCGGTGTACGAGTAATGACTTGAAGTGGTTAGCGCTCCAGCTTGGTAAGATTGCTTTATCTCAGTAGGTGAAGTTGTGTTGAGATAAACAGTTCACCAACATGCATGTATAGTTCACTATGAGGCCAGGCATGATAAGTGGAATGTCGTGTCAAAGCGTGCTAGTCACCACCCAGGGTCTCCATGGAATATCCCTTCATACTACAACTGTCTTCAAATAATTGATATCCCCTTGTTGACATTTTTCCGAGTGTAACTGTGATTAATGCGGACAGGTGCACCTAACACCCGGAGTGGCTCCATTACTGTTACAGAAGGCTCCCCAGGGCGAATGATGAAGACCGCATGTGTTGTTTCAATATACCGCATTTGTTGTTTGAATATAGTGGTGTAGCGAAAGGTTGCACGTGCCTTCTTCCTTACAACTAGGCACGCTGCCCCATACTGCTGCCTTCTTGTATGGTGTGAATAATGCGTCTTGATCACTGCTTGTTGAATAGCCCGTTATACTCTGCGTAGCGCTTCGTTAATACTGCTGTACTGATATAGTATCTAGATAGCACCTTGTTCTACACGGCAGCATTGTCCCTTCACTTCGCGTATCACTCGTCGCCTCATTTAACCATGAATTTGATGCTGCTATCTTATTATTCAACACAATCTAAGGGAAAGGATGTAATTATTAACAATCACTAATTTTAGAGGCTTTATATATTTTTAAGTCGCAGGTCACACTTTTCTGAACACGGTAGTACCCTCCCTGCCACCAATGTGTGAAATTTTAAAGTGGAGAATAAGCAGATGTATATGTATGGGATGATTAAATGAGAGAGTGAAGAATATTATAGCATGCAAGGAGGGAATGAATGAGTGTAGATAATGTTAACGAGACCAGCTATGGCCACCTCTTGAGGGGAGATCTTGGAAACAGAAGTCAGATCATGTCATTATATCCTTTAAATTATTTGTTGTAGTGCTTGCCACTATAAATACACTACTGCATCCTCCTCAGCCCGTCAGAACAAGGTGTAACAAAACAGGCAGAGGGAGCAGATTATGAGGAAGTGAGTATTAGTGCATGAATGAAAAGGAATGATAATGATCTTGAGATGGAGAGACTAGTAACTGTTGTGCTCATCTGTTGTAGGGAGATTCTGGGGATCCATAAAGGTGCAGTATTATTCTACAGATTTGCTATATTTGGTACTACAACGTTCCTATCTTCCTCAGGCATGGGAGGGCGGAAGGTCCCATGGAGAGGCAACAGCAGCAATTCTCTCACACAGCATTGGTATGGTGGCATCATAAACTTGCCTGAGATAAGAATGAGAAATTAGCTACATGAATTTCAACACACTTGAAAAAAAACTGTAGATATTTCTTGAATATGGAGTAAACTAGTAGGTACTGGTTGTGTCCTAAGATGGTTTGTTCCTCAGCAGTGTGCCTTGGAGTGATCCTGGTCTACAGTGTTGCATCAGTTGGAGGCACCAGAAGTCCTCTCCCCAGCAGACCAGATCAGCTGTGTGGCAGTGATCAGTAGAGAGAGTGAGTTTGAGGGGAGTGACTGTGGGTATGTGAACATGCTGTGATGGACATACTGTGTGGCTGTAGAGAGAGAGGGCAGGGGGAGCCTTTGGGTTTGTCTGCCTAGTGTGGGGGACATACTGTGGATCTGCAAGAATATAAGAGAGGAAGAAAGAACAACGACATCACACACTGTAGAATATATATACTATATGTTCAAGCACATTTGTCACATGTATGTAATGTGTTAGAGAAGAAAGCACCAGTGAATCCTTTGAGATAACAAAAGCTATTGGTTGTGATGGAGTGAATGTAATTGGTGGTTACTTTCTTGTCCTTGAAATGTGAAGTGAGGAGGAAGGTAAGCAAAGGCCTGAAAGTAGCTGAAAATTAGACCAAGTTTGAGGTGAAACTTGCACCTAGAGGCTCCATGTATGTGCACAGCACTGAATCAGGCACATGACTATACTCTTGCACATACATTTGACCTTTATATGCAAGTTTCACCTTAAATTTGTCTAATTTTCAACTCCTTTCAGGTCTGCCCCCCTCTTTTATTTTTGCATATTACCTGCTTACCCTCTCCCACCCTCACATTTCAAGGACAAGAAAGTAACCAATTACATTTACTCCATCACAACCAAGTTCTTGTTACCTCAAAGGATTCACTGGTGCTTTCTCCAACACATTATATACATACACATGTGACAAATGTGGTGCAACATGTAATACTCTACAAACAAAATTAGTTCAGTTACAGATAGGAACTATTAGGCATTTGTGTAGAGTTGTAGAGATAATAAAGAAAATACATTGAAGTACCTCAGTTTTCCTATTCCTAGAATTTTCTCTGGCAATACTGTACACTGCCAAGTTCCTTACGTCCTATAGTGTTTGGAGCCGCTTGAAAGTAGACAGACTATAACACCTTCCTCCTATCATTACTTGACTCTTAAGAATGAGCTGCACATTTTTGTATATCTCCCTCCAAAACAAAGCCAGGAAGTGAGTGTTCTCAGAGTCCTGAAGATCAATCGGGTAGTGCAGGGTGCCGGCCAGACCTTCAGGCAGTAACAGTCAGCAGTGTAGCAGCTGTGTCCTATAGTTTTGGCACACTGGCAACCTGGTAGAGAGACTTGGCCTCGTGGGTCACCTGGGAAGAAGCAGACAAGGAGTATGTTAGTGGTGAGCTTTGTCTATTAACTAATTTGATGATGGTTTATGGCAAGCTTTGCACTATCCAATACCAAGCCCTTCCTCTGAGTTTCCCAGATTGAAAATTAAACATTTTCAATACATATCAGTGCTAAGCAGTACAACACTGAAGTAAGCTTCTTTCTAAATTTCCAAAGTTCTATTTATATTAAGAGGCCTGCACATTAACCAAGAAAAGTTGGCCTGTAACATTAAACATCTGTACCTGAATTCAAAACAACACAAAAATTGGTGTATTCCCTGATACATAAAAAGCAGCATCAATGGAACAGACTCATCAAACTAATTTATGGATCAGGATGATAGCTGGAAGTAAATTGATACATTTTATACAGGATCTGACACAGGTGGGCTTGAGACCTTCTTGCAGCTTCCCTTACTTCTTATGTTCTAGTGTCAGCAAGTCCCTACATAAATAATCACTTCAAAACAGAGGGACTACCATATGTAGGTCTGATGGCTGCTTGCAGCTTCTCTTGTTTCCCTATCTCCAATGTTCTCAAGTCAACAGAGCAGCCTTTTATTATGCCTTCCCAAAGAGGAAAGACTATGTATGACAAAGTTAATGATTGGATTGTAATCTGTCAAACACATTAAGTAATTTGAAGACAAATATCAGAGGCAGAACAAACAATCCCTATAAAAAGAATGATAAAAAGCACACAACACTGAGAAAAGAAAATCCCAGAACACACTTGCATCTAGCCTTCTCAACACACTGTGAGATGCAGTTCTTCATCATGCCAGCGTACCCTTCCCGGTGGCACAGCATGGCTGTCTGCGCCAAGGGCCCTGTGCCGCCACAGGTTGCTCGAGGCTTTCTATCAGGTGAATGCACTCTTTAGATACAGTACTCAGAATTAGACCTTGCTCTTGTACTCACACTATCTTCACACTACTGCCATATTAAGCATGAAATCACAGGAGTGTTTACCTATTTAAAAATGGAACAATAGGATGAGTGTGCAAGTATTAACTGTGAGGATTGGGGAAAGGGAAACTGCCCCAGCCACTCTCTCTGCGGAATTCCAGGCAACAGGTAGCAAAGATGTGATGCAAATGTGTCATAAACATTAGAGTCACAAGAAAACACAATAATCACAGACTCAGAGCATCCCAGCAGTGCCCTCATACCTTCAGACAGGACTCGTCACCCCTGCACTGGGACAGGTGCAGGTAGAGGAGGCTGAGCCCACTCCATCGGTGCCTGTGTTAACAGAGTAGTAATGTCAGCCACACCCACATCCAGTGTCTCCAGCAGCACCTCCATTATCTTTCTGCACTGCTGCAGGTATTCCCTGGACAGCTAGAGGGAAAGCAGCAGATATTAATATTAACTGTTTCTGGCACTCATTCTTACTTATTCATTAAGCATCTCACCCTTCCCCTTCATTTGCTCACCCAAAATACTTACATGTGCATTCATATCACTAATAAGATGATCTCTCACAACCTCCAGTACGAGTATACTGTACGTTATGCTTTTCTTCCTAACTACTCTCTCAGGCTTACAGCAATCATTCACATAATCCACTTGGCCAGGTAACACATCTTCACTTTCTGCAATGTCTCCATAAAGTTCTACCACTCAGATTCCTTGCTTTTCTGTTTTCTGCATCCCTTTCCTACCATTACATATTCATTCCCTTCCATTCACTGCATTCCTCAGGTTTGTCTCCTTATTTCTACGATGTCTAGGTTCCACTTGTTCAATTCCTTGCATCCTAAACTCTCTCTCTCTCTCTCTCTCTCTCTCTCAATTAATTTTGCTTCGTACTTCTTCACAATATGAGAATGTGCTTGGGAGAGGAATAATACGAAGCGGAAGAAAAATATAAATAAAGGTGCTCGCTCACACACACACACACACACACATTATTATTAATAATAATAATAGTGCTGCTCTCTTAGTATTACGTACTGGTCTCTCTCTCTCTCTCTCTCTCTCTCTCTCTCTCTCTCTGGTTAGTGTAGTGGGTTAGGGCAGATCGTGTTCCGGTGTTCAGTGTGAGGCAGTGCGAGATCGAGTCCATGTCATGCCATACCCATATAATTGCCGGTGGAATATGAAGATAACGTTCGTGCACCCGCTTAATGGTATATATATTTTTTCCTTATTCCACGCTTCCATCTCTAATTTCTCCTACTGTCTTAATCTTCACACTATCTAACATATAGAGAATAGCCATTAGTACTACTAGACTCTTAATTTCTCCTACAGTCTTAACCCTGACACTATATAACACAGAGTAACCAAACATTAGTACTATTAGTGAGCAGCACTGTGTGTGAAAGGTGAGCTTAATTGCACAAAAATGCACTCATAGATTCATTTTTGCTGCTGTTGTTATTGTTGAAAGACGTCGCTTCCACGTTAGAGAGTCGCTTGAGATCTGTGACTGGTGAAGCACTGCTGGGCACCAACAAATACCTCTTTGTGACTGTCACTCACTGCTTGTGCACTGGACGAGTGGACGACAAGAGCTTGTCACCAGTCACCAGTCACAAGTGCCTCCCAAACGTGGAAGGTGCTCCCTTAATAAAGCGATCGTGAGGTGAATAGTTAATACAGCGAGGACGTTAAATTGTCTGGTCAAAAACCACAACTGTTTAAAAGTGCGTACATCATGAAATTGTTTGAGGAATAATTAGGCGTGTGTCTGTGTTAATTAACACTGGTGGCAGGACCCAGGTGGCAGTTGGCAGGTGGCATCCCCGCCTCACTGAAACAAGCTGTTCAAACTATCACTTCCTCATTTCAGTATTATGAGCATTGGCAATATTATTTGTTCGTCATGGCTGTAGGCCTACGTGCTTACTAATTAGTGCAGGAAAATGTGGATACGTTGGTTTGGCTGGTTAAAGGATTATGTGTCTTGACAATTCAGTAATGTGACAATTGGAAATATTATGTACCGTAGCTGCGTTGCATATCTTCACAATGATAATAATGATAATAATAATAATAATAATAATAATAATAATAATAATAATAATGATGATGATGATGATAATAATAATAATATCAATAATAGTAATGATGATAATGTTAATAATGATAATGATAACGATGATAATAACAACAATAATAACTACAACAATACTTATAATAATAATAATAATAATAATAATAATAATAATAATAAAATAACAATAATAATGATACTACTACTACTACTACTACTAACAATAATAATAATAATAATAATAATAATAATAATAATAATAATAACTGATAATATATATATATATATATATATATATATATATATATATATATATATATATATATATATATATATATATATATATATATATATATATATATGTGTGTGTGTGTGTGTGTGTGTGTGTGTGTGTGTGTGTGTGTGTGTGAGGTAGATAAGTAGATAGATAGATAGAAAGATAGACAGATAAATGAATGGATAGACATAAAGCTATGTAAAGGAGTGTCACATGAATGAGGAGGTTTGAGACCTACGTGGCAACCACCGGCTTAGACTGAAGGTAACAATGCTTACATAGAACGATGTTCACCGAGAGTGGTTAGTTAGTTATTAAGTGTCTTTACTGCAAACAAGGGGGAGGAAGGAGGGGCGGAATAGGAGGAGGAGGAGGAGGAGGTGAAGCGGAAAGCAGGGAGGCACAAGGTAACGTTTTCTTCTGTAGGCATTGTGCAGGTAAGACGTGCGTGGGCCAAGAAGTGTGTTTGCCCATTGTTTTGTCACGAGTTTGGTTAACTTGTAAGGTGTGTGTTGGTCTGGTGTCATCCCTCTCGTGGCGGTTTTATTGCTTGTTGTGGGTCGGGAAGGTATGGTAAGAGACTGTACAGTGGTGTGTGCGCGTGTGTAGTGAAAGACCCTTACCCGTTTCTCGTGAACAGGAGTATTTGAAAGTTCCATGTGGTGTTCAGAGGACAGGAATTGTTATTTGACTTTTCGTTGAACTCGTGTTTATATTGTATTTCTTAAGATTAGTTTGCCATTTGGCAAGTTAAGCCGGATTGGATGTTGCCATTCCGTAATGAAATAACGCGTTAGTGTTCTATTAATGGGAAGCGCCTCGTAACACTTGAGTGCAGCACATGCTCACAATTCCGTGGTGTAGGCGTGTCCACGACAGGGCTTGGGTGTGCATTGATAGCAAGGCTGCAAGGTGCTTTTAGTGGCAATTCCGGCATACTTAGTGTATCTCGGTTTCTCACTGAACGGTGGCGCAGAGTCTGATGTAGTCACGAACTTTGGTGTCAGCTATGTGTAGGATTTTTCGTGGGTAGCCATTATTTTCCTCTTGCGTGTCGCGTTGTGTTTAGATCTAGTTGTATATCAAGCTCCGGATATTGTTGCTTCTATGTAGAGAAGTGTGTGTCTGTCTTTGTCTGTGTGTCTTTGTCTGTCTGACGATCCGAACAGTAGATAATGCTACCTAAAGCGTTTTGAACCCCCCCTTTGGATTAGATTTTTTTCTTTCCATTTATTATCGCTTGACTTTAGTGTGGGCAGTTCAGTTATCAATGATTGTCACTATCTGATGCTGTAAGTGTAGAAACAATCAAGTTAAGTTTCGGGGTGTTGTGGTGCACATGCTAGTTGAGTTCTTGAGTAATATATGTACTTGCATTTAATTCAATTAGTCACTGATTATATTGTGCAATTTGTCCCTATATCATAGAAAGTCTTTGATTAGTCATTAAGAATTTCATAACACAGCAGGTGAAGGAACTTTCTTGATTGATTGTTAATTTTGTTGTTGCAGTAGTGTATACAACAAGGGAGAAGATCGGGGCAAACAAGTCTCGGACATCGGTCATGGATATGGAGCACGTCCCGCCATAGGTCTGGCACGGGCGTCCTTGAGCTTGAGCTGGAGCTTGAGTTGGGAGTCACTTGCTGTCGGTGTAGCCTTTGGATCGGCGTTCTCCCATACACACCTGGAAATGGAAGAGCGGGGCAGGAAGTCTGAAGCATTAAAGCTTTCCCTCCTTCCCCACTCCCTCATCATTCATCACATTCACACCTGTTCCCCATCCCCATCCCTGTCCCTGAGGGGTCCCTGCCTTTCAATAATTCTCATACGTTCCCTCCAGGCACTCTCTAAGAAATCTTTCACACCCTCAATCACCCGACCATTTACCTGTCTCTCAACACACAGCCCCAGCAGGTACTCCATCCATTCCCTAGCATTCCTCTCATCTCACTACATGCTTCTATTCCTATCTCTTTTGTCACTACACCTAACATCCTGTCTCTTGCACACCCATACCCCTCACACTCCAGCATCAAGTGTTCTACTGTCTCATCCACACCCCTCTCGCATACCTCACACACCTTGCTTCCTCCATTCTTCCACTTATACACCCTGCTGTTCACCTCCAGGGACTTGGTCCTGGCTCTGAACAGCAGTTCCCCGCGCGGCTCCCATCATAAAAACTTTCACACCTAGGCCGGTCCTTTCTCCGATACCATTCTAGCGTTGTCTTCTCACTCATCCCCCTCCTCCACTCTGCTTTTCCTTTCTCTTCCACACGCCTATTTATTTCTCTCTTACTCGCATCTACATTTCCATGTCCTATGGCTCCTCTAACAAGCATTCTTATTTCACCCACCCAAATTTCTATATTAAACGACTCCTGTGCCCACTGTCCATACACGTTCCATTCGTACACCTTTTTTTGCCCATTTACTCCCATCCATCCTCTGCAGTCTAACCCTATACCTCAACACTGCCTTAGCTAACCTTTCCGTAAATTAACCTTTTCCGTACCATTACTCCAACCTCTCCCCCCTTCCTCTGCTGCTTACTCCTACCTTTGCCTATCATTCTAAAACTCTGACTCCTGTTCTACTCTCTCTCTCTCTTAGCTGGGTTTCAGTTACACAGACTACCTCTATATTCCATACATTCATTTCCCTGCTGAGGTCTTTCATTTTTCCAACATCCCATCCTCTCACATTCACACATCCTATCCTCAGACACCCTTTCTCTCTCGTCAGTCACTCCCTTTCACACTCCTGCCTCTTTTCCCTCCTCTCACACAATCTCTGTCACGGTCACCCATTCAAGAAACCTTTTGCACATCCTCCTGTCCCCCTCATTATCCAGGTGTACACCGTCCGTCATACACTCCTGGTGGCATGGCACCGTCCAGGTCTAGGAAGCTGATGCTGTAGTCCCCTTCCTTCCTGCTGCATTCTATCTTGAGGTCTAGCACCTCCTGTCTCAGCAGCCTATTGGTTTCCTTCCTCAATTCCTCATATCCTCTGCTCTCCTTTGGCCTACCTAACACCCCAACTACTACCACTTGCACCTTCTCCCTCTTTATCTCCCTCACACACTCCATCACCTTCCTGACTGTCTGCTCCGGCCCCAGCTGCCTGAGGCCATTGCCACCTCCCTGGAGTATGAGCATGCCTTTCTGCAGGCCTCTCATATTCTCCCTAGCTGCCTCTACCACCTCCTCTACACCTTTCCCACTCAAGCTCACCAGCTTGCTCTTATCCCCCCTCATGGCCCTACACCTGCGCACTACCAACTTGGTAGAGCCACATTTGTTTCACCCGAAAATATTCAACAGGGGGCAACCACACCACACCACACCAGACCACACCACACCACACCACACCACACCATACCTATCCTACATTTGAGTTTAATTAGTTGAGTTTGAATTTAAGGTTGATTAAGTGTATAAATGAAATTATATTGGTTACAGATCCTGCCGTGAAGGAAGAACCGAACTAGTGTGTCCTAACAACCCCCAACCTGCGGCAGGATACTGGCTCTTCTAACATCTTCCACAGTGGAATTGGACCATGCCTCGCATCAGCTGCCTTGAGAACACGTTGCTTTGCAGCACCTTCCATGGAGGACTTGGACCCTACCTTGTACCAGCTCTGTCCTAACAGCACGTGATGCCATCCAGAGAGGGAGGACACAACCTCCCTGCACTTTCCACGAAGAAATTGGACCCTGCCTCGCACCAACTCTGTTCTGGTAACACTTGGTGCCATCCAGGGAGGGAGGACACTACATCGCTGCACCTTCCACAGAGGAATTGGACCCTGCCCTGAGAAGACCCGTTGCCATCCAGGGAGGGAAGACAGACTGCCTCGCTTCATCTAACCTAACCTAACCAATACATGTTGTCAATCACTCTTGTAATGTTATTCCTCCATCTAATGTGAATGAACCCACACATTATTACTTCCATGTTCTGTGATGTACCCATATAACTGGTGTTAGCACTCAATAAATCATGATTAAGAAAACCATTTTTTTTTCATTCTTTGAAGAATACTTACACACCTAACATAATCTGGAGAGCAACCTAACCTAACTTAACCTAACTTTTAGCCCTACAATATAAATTTAGTAACTGCTTTTAGAATAAACTGAAAAATCCTTTCACTGAAGTTGTAAGTTCAAGAAAGCCTGAGGATGCTCAATTAGCCTAAAACTCTTGGTTAAAACGGCAGTAAAGTGCCTAAGCCTGCAAGACTGCCCAAAAATTGAAAACTACCCTCAAAACTGTCCAACAATTGTGTAAAAAATGGGAAAATGCTAAAAAAAAACCTGCAAAATGCCCAATAACCATAAAAAAAATACCCTACAAAACTGCCCAAAAATTGAAAAATACCCTCAAAACTGCCCAAACTGCCCAAAAATTGAAAAATACCCCCTCAAAACTGCCCAAAAATTGTGTTAAGTCATAAATACTCCGAAGAGTCTCCGGAGAAAGAGCAGATGCACATTTAGGTTAAAAATACAATGAGCCTCCCTTCCTTGCCTTTTATTTTTCAATCAACACATTTTTTTGTATAATGTCTCAAAACTCTACCAAAATTTTCAACTTAGAAAAATTTTGAACAATTTTGAACAATACATTGAACACTACAAAATTTTGACAAATTTTCAACACGAGAACACAAAACTTTACATTTTCAACACAATACAAAATTTTGACAAATTTTCAACACAACACAAAATTTTACATTTTCAACACAATACAAAATTTTGACAAAAATTTTCAACACAACAAAATTTTGAACATTTTTGCAGTTCTCTTAAAACTCTACCAAAAATTTCAACTTTTTAATGAAATACAATAATTGTATAGTGAAATGCAGAAATTGTACACCATTATGTCTCACTACGATCACATCATTAGCTATGACAGTTTGTAGAATACAGCCCATGAAATCTTACACAGAACAATAACAGCTAAGCTCTAGAAACCTGAGAAACTTACTATTTAATCAGTCAAAATATTCTCACTCAAAAATGCATATATGTAAACCTAATTACACGCAACATTTTTTTCCCCTAACTGAAAGACATTGACATCAAGGAATGACTGGCTCATTTGCCCACAAAGCTGTACACACACACACACACACACACACACACACACACACGTACAGGAGGGTAGGGGGCCATAGGGTTCTCCTGTCTCCAAAATGAATAAGATTTGGATACCATATAGAACGGAAAAATGGAAAGAGAGGCAGAGCTAGAAGGCGCAGGTAAACATATGGGACCAAAACATATGCCATGTTTTGAAAACCAAAGATTTATCAAAACACCTGTTGGACTGAAGAGACTGAGTGATGATAATATGAAAAAGGATTTTTCTGGATTTAGAGAGGAAAGAGGTAACATGAGGAGGCTGATAAACGAGGAAAGGGAGATAAGATACATGAAGGAGGTGATGTCAAGTATGATAGAAAAACAAGACAAAATTATAAAAGAAAACACTAAACTAAAAGTGAGATTAAAGGAAAGTGAGAAAGTAAGAGAAATAAATCAAGAGATAAAGGAGGAAATGCAGGAGATAAAGAAACAAAACATGTTGCAACTAAACTATGAAGACTCCTTAAGGAGCCTACAGAAAAAAATACAGGATGGGGAGGATAAAGTAGAGAATGGAATGGGTGAAAGCAATTTGGAGGAATTACGAAATGCATAGAAACAGGAACAGGAAGAGGAAAAGGTTAAATTTTCAAAGGTAGTAAGGAGGCAAATTCAGGAAAAGACAAAGTGCACTGTTGTACAAGTAATTAAGGAGAGAAAAAATCTATTGAGGGATACAGTGGATAAGAGGAAATGTTTCTTAATTTTGGGGATGAAGGGAAAAAAATCCAAACAAGTTCGTGAGAGAGTGAGGAGAGAGAATTAGCAAAAACTATTATCAAACAGGTCCAGGACAGCACACAGGAGTTGGACCAGGAAGTGGAGGAAGTGATTAGGTTGGGAAGATTTGGTGAAGGGGATAAAAGACCAATGAAAGTGAGAAGGAGATTGCAGGTGGCAGTGGAGGAAATTATGATAAGAAAAGGGAAGCTGGTTGATGATACTGAATTTAAGGATATATGGATAAAAAGAGATATGAATCTGGAAGAGAGGGAGAAGGAGAAAAAAAGTGGTATCTATGGAAGAAGGAAGAGGTCATGGAAGAGGCAAGAAATTAAGAATGACTTATACTAATATAGATGGGTTATTATCCAGAGTGTTAGAGGTTAGAGATTAATTGAAAGAAAAAAGACCGGATGTAATGTGCATAGTAGAAACAAATCTAAAAGAGGAGATCCATGTTTGCTTTAAAGAGGGATATAATAGCTAGAGAAGAGACAGGAAGGGAAAAGGGGGAGGAGTGCTAATAAGGGTTCATGATAATATATGTGTGGAGGAAGTGCAATATGGTGATGGTAGGGTGGAAGTAAAGATGGAAGTAAGAGAGAGAGAGAGAGAGAGAGAGAGAGAGAGAGAGAGAGAGAGAGAGAGAGAGAGAGAGAGAGAGAGAGAGAGAGAGAGAGAGAGAGAGAGAGAGAGAGAGAGAGAGAGAGAGAGAGAGAGAGAGAGAGAGAGAGAGAGAGAAATCATAGTTACATATGTGCCACCTAAGACAAATACATGGGGAACTGAGGAACATAAGGATATGCAAAGAGAGGTGATTTAGTGCTTAGAAAACATGATAAGAAGAGATAGAAAAATACTATTAGTACGAGACTTTAACTGTAAAAGAGTAAACTGGAGAGAGATGGAAGTAATGGATAATGCTGGACAATGGAGCGAGGAGGTGTTAGTGATGACTATGGTAATCAAAAAGCAGAGAAATTAAAATAACAGACAGCAGTATAAGGATGCGAGAAATGAATATATTAGAGTAAGGAGAGAGGAAAAAAGAAACTTTGAGAAACATGTGGTGCGAAAAAGCAAAGATGAACCCAAGCTTTTCTACAAATTTATAAATGGTTAGATGAAAAATATGGAAACATTAGAAAAAATAAATAAAGGAGGGAAGACATACCAAACAGTAAAGAAAATGAGTGAAATAATGAACGAGAGCTTCTTCACTGAAGAAGAGGATTTTGCAGAACCAAGTAGGACATTGCATTGCCAAGAATTGCAGGAAATCATAGTGCACAAAGAAGATACTGGAAGATTACTAGGTAATTTGGATGTCAGAAAAGCAATGGGGCTGGATGGTGTATCAGGCTGGACGCTAAAAAGAATGTAAAGAGCACCTGTTAGATACAATTTAGGAAATGATTACAAGTTCATGAAAAGAAGGGAGAGTACCACTGTGATGGAAGAGAGCCAACATAATCCCAATATTCAATGGAGGAAAGTCAACTGACCCATTAAATTACAGACCAGTGTCACTTACGAGTGTTGTGGGAAAGTTATGTGAAAGTCGTAAAAAAAAAATATATATCTGGGAAAAGAGCAAGTTATATCGAATGGACAATTTGGGTTCAAGACAAGACGGTCATGTGTGTCAAACAGTTTCTACCCAAGAGTAATAGAAGGACTGGAAAACAGAGATGGATGGGTGGACACAGTATACCTGGACATAAAAAAGGCTTCTGATAAAGACCTTCACAGCAGACTACTTTGGAAGTTCAAGAGCATAGAAGGACTGACAGGAACTTTGTTAGATTGGATAAGGGATTATTTGAAGGACAAAGAGATGAGAACTGCAATCAGATACATACTCATCTTGGGGTAAAGTAACAAATGGAGTGCCACAAGGGACAATGTTAGCCCTTATTATGTTCCAGATATATGTAAATGGGGTAAACAGTTATATCAATTTGTTTGCTGATGATGCAAAATGGCTAAGAGCAATCAAAACTTGTGAGGACTGTTTGCTGCTGCAGGATGATATAAACAAAATCTATGAGTGGAGTAAGAAGTGGAAATAAGGGTTCAATGCCAAGAAATGGAACTAGGAAAGAGTAAGAGAAGACCGGTATGGAACTATCTGATGGGAGAGGAACAAATAATGAAGACTAAGGAGAAAAAATATCTAGGAGTGATTATACAAGAAAATCTGAACCCTGGAAAACACACAAGTAAGATATTTGGATTAGCATATAAATTGTTGACTAATATCAGAGTAGCATTCCAATCCATGAACAAAGATAATGATGAAAAAAATTATTACAGGCATGTTACGCCCTAAGCTGGAATATGCAGCAGTGGTGTGGTCACCGACCTCTAATATTTAAAGATATAAGAAGATTAGAACGGATCCAGATACCTACAGAGATGGTGCTGGAACTAAAGGGCCTAACATATGAAGAAAGGCTGAAGGAAATGGGACTGTCAACCTTACAAGATAGAAGAAAATGAGGAGACCTAATAACAATGTATAAAATAGTAAATGGTGCTGGTGATACAAAAAGCTAGAACAAGAGGACATGTAAAGAAGATTAAGATGAGACAGTGTGTGAAGGATACTGGAAAATATAGTTTTCCACATAGAACAGTGAAGAGTGGAATACATTGAGTGATGAAGTTACTACAGCACATAATGTGCATAATTTTACAGAAAAATTGGATAAATGGAGATGTGGAGACAGGACACTATGGTAAAGAAAAATTAGATAAATGCAGATATGGAGACTGGACACTATGAGCCCCACTCAAACCCTGTACAATACAATTAGGTAAATACAACTAGGTAAATACACACACACCTTGCAGTGTTGATTGAAATTCCATCTGTAGTAAGTACAATGGACAATGGTTCATGTCTGTACAATTTGGACTCAAGACTGACACAACAATATCATGCTAAGAAACAAATACCTTTATACAAATCTTCATAATGCAAGATCTCTCATAAGCCACTTTTCATACATTACAAATTTCATAAACTGTTACTCCTTGTAGCTAAATATACGCTTACATGTAATGAAGTGATTTGATGCAGAGGTCAACACAATGTCATGAAATCTATGAATATGAAAGAATGAACCAATGATGCTGTGAATGTTGAAGCATCCTCCATCCTTGCCCCTCTCTGTCTTGCAGTCTGCTCACACATTTATGAAAGCAGTGTGCCGCTGGACCTCCAAAAGCCTGCAACAAAAAGAAAAGTCAACAAAAGTTCATGTTTGGCAATAATTTACCTTAATGTCATCTTATCAATCTGAAATTTTCAAAACTGCTCACTTGTAATCACATTTGTGGTACAGGAAGGTATATAAAAAACCCAGCCAAGCAAAGCCACACTATTTGCAACAATGTTAAAATAACTACTACTTGACAACTTGTTAGCCTTACTTGGAGTGCAGCAAAATGTGTATGTCACTCCCTTCTTAAAACTCTGGAGCACCTTCATGTGTTCAATAAATTGCTGGGCAGGGATACAAAGAGGTACTTCCCTCAATGCCACACCACCAGTGCAACATGTCCTATCAGGGAAACACAAACCCTCACTGCACTCACCAACACCCAGGGAACATGTGCAAATCAGCCACTCATCCCTCCTTACACCTACAAACACCATCACTCACAAACACACAAAAACTGCACTCACCAATGCCTAACAAATAAATAATGCTAATCTGTACATCTTATAATTCAATCATCTCACCTATTATTCATTACAAAATTTCATGAACTATTGCACTGCACACACACACACATACACACACACACACACACACGGCCTGGTAGCTAAGTGGTTAGAGCGCTGGTTTCACAAGCCAGATGACCGGGGTTCGATTCCCCGGCCGGGTGGAAATATTTGGGTGTGTCTCCTTTCACTTGTAGCCCCTGTTCACCTAGCATTGAGTAGGTATGGGATGTAAATCGAGGAGTTGTGACCTTGTTGTCCCGATGTGTGGTGTGTACCTATTCGAAGATCGGAAACAATGAGCTCAGAGCTCGTTCTGTAGGGTAACGTCTGGCTGTCTCGTCAGAGACTGCAGCAGATCAAACAGTGAATTACACACACACACACACACACACACACACACATACATGACTTTATCTGCATGAGATGTGTTGCACTGCCTCCCTTGGTGAAAATAAGGGAGAGTGGAGTGGTGTGGATACTGTCAGGCTGGCTGCGGAGACCACCCAGCCTGCCTAGCCGTCCTCAATCCTTGTTCACATGCTCCACCACAAACTTCATGACTGAAACCTGAGAGAGAGAGAGAGAGAGAGAGAGAGAGAGAGAGAGAGAGAGAGAGAGAGAGAGAGAGAGAGAGAGAGAGAGAGAGAGAGAGAGAGAAAATTGTCACAGCTTATAATTTTCCTTAAATCTTCTACTTTTGCTCATCTTTGTAATGTTTTGGTGCCAAATGGTGATAAAGAAGGATATAATAAGGACAAATCTAGGATAAAAACTGCTGAAATTTAGAAGTGGTACCAAGAATAGGTATGGTCATGATAGGTAACTTGTGTCACCTCCTCTTTTACTGTACCATTAGTTTGTTGGTATCTTGTGTTGGTGACTGTCCTGATACAAGAAAAATAACAGGGCAGATATTCATAGTACAATTACCTTTTGGGGAGTTCAGTTAGGTTAGGTTACACAATGTTAGGTTAGGTTACAAGATATTAGACTAGTTATCTTCTGGGGGAGATGAACAATAGCTTAGTTTATCATTCATGGTTAGTCTGTCCTTTACTTATAATCAAAACTGGAAGCCTCAAATCTCATCTCTTGCTAAAACAGCTTCTATGAAGTTAGGCGTTCTGAGGCGTCTTCGCCAGTTTTTCTTACACTCCTCTGACCGCTAACTCTGTACAAGGGTCTTGTTTGTCTTATCTGCCCATATATGAAGTATCCTTCACATGTATGAGGTGGTTCCTCTTACAGTTTTTTTTAGATAGCGTGGAATCAAAAGCTTTTCGTCCTATTAACTCCTCTCCTCTGACTGACTGTCTTCTGCCTCTTTCTCACTGCTGGAATGCTGAATCATTTGCTATTTTGTGGTAAATATTGACAAGAGGTCCTTTGTTCACCAAATATGGCAATTTGTCTCCTTAGACTTTCTGAGTAAACGCAAAACTTGTGTCTATTTTGGTTTCTCCGACCAAGACAAACTTAATCTAAGTTAACCAAACTTTATTAAAACTAACCTAAGCTAATCTAACTTAACCTAAACTTAATACAATAACTGGGTTTTTTTTAGTGATGCGCTCATTTCCGAAAGCATCAACAGGAGTCAGTGATAGCTGAGTGGGAAAAAAAAAAAAAAAAAAAAAAAAAAAAAAAAACTTGCTAGTCTACCTACTAAACGTGAAGCAGCGTGAGTGTACAGTACATACTTAATACATACCTGTGTGGCGAGTCATGGTGCTGCATGACAGTTGAGACGGCGAGAAAGGCGGAAAACATGACAGGGCAGGGATACACGTCATCTTTACAAGGGCTGGCTCAATGGCTGCTGCCTGCCTGTCTAGAACTCGGTCTGAGATCAGCTGACAGCACAGCTGGTCGCTGCTCGCCTCCCCATCTTTCTTCCTCTCTTTCCCAGGCCCTCCATCCAGTGTAAACTGTAAAGTGTAGTCACGTATAGCGAACATCGCGAGCTTACGTACGCCGCCTGCGGTGCATAGCGCGGCTTCTTCCTGGTGTGCATTCTTCTTGTCTTCATAACTTCAGAGTGGACCTCGACTTCGAGATTCCTGCCGCCGGGAATGGAGTCAATGAACGGCGGACAGAGCTGCCACAGCCAAACGCTTCCTTTCTTTTCTTTTTCTAGTGCAGCCTGGACTTGCTAAATCTAGATGTGGGATAAACTTGCCAGCCTCTGAGTTGCAATCGAGTCCTCTCGATAGCAATGTGCACCAGCTCTGAAAGGGACATACGAGATTTATTAATAACACAGCGAGCAGCTGGATAAATATAAGCTATCTTAGAAATACAAAGGCTGAGAACGAGGAAAAATGTAATACGGCCTAATTATAAGTAGAATAAACATTTCTGACTCAATCATGATCACTCATCATTAAGACAGGCTGGCTGAAAGATGTGTACTATAGTAAACATTATTAATATGAGTCAAGGAAAGAACCGTTATCATTAATCATACGTAATGAAATTAGAGGAATGCAACACTTGCACATATAATTTATTACAGAATAGAAAACAGTCTACACCTAAGAAAAAGGCGGGGAAACTTGATAGCAAAAAGTTTATTACTGTTAAAGTGGGTTCACACGTGCCAATTTGCGACTATGGTGCCTAGCGATTGGAGAAATCAGTCGCAAAACAAGACCAACATGTTGGTATTGTTCAGTCGATTTGCGACTTTATTTACGTTATTACGTCACGGAGTAAGCTTTGAAAATGTGGTGCCGATGTAGAGAAGAAAATGTCAAAGTTGGTAAGGGATAAAGAACACATCTATAACCACAGAAATGAATTATACAATAAAAAAAAAGACTTGCACAAATCATCGTTCAACGAAATAATTGCCACTCTACAAGAACCGTTTCCCTCAATGTAGGGTGTTATTGGAGGTGAGGATTGAAGACTTGTTATGATTTAATTTGGTCGCAACTGTGCATAGCCTTAATTCTTAGGATTAATGTGTGATGGACACTCCTTTCTTTACTTCTACTTAGCCAGGGACGTATCCACAGGCATTTTCTCTTCTGTTGCCTCTGCCGGTACGCCAAAAGAAGAGCAACCACCGCTTCAGCATCTTGGCGGGTAGCTATTTGTTTACATTCACTTCCCGCCAAGGCACCAACTATAATACTCTCCAGTCACTATATGTGACGTTATCCGACTAGAAGGACTCAGTCGATACTTCTAGTGACTTGCAATTTCAGTCGTAGATTGGCACGTGTGACTCCGCCTTTACTCGTTTTGTACCACTCGGCCTCTCTCTCTCTCTCTCTCTCTCTCTCTCTCTCTCTCAAAACACGCCTTGAACCTTTGAATTCTCGATCCGTGATAAGAAAGAACAAGATAATAGATAAATAAATAGATAAAATAAATCAATAACGATGTGATCAGTACAATAATGATATTTTGCGAAAAAAAAAACATAAGAAAATGAATGACTCTAGAGACACGAACAAGCAAACATGATCAATTGAGTATTTGATTGATTGAAAATTGTATAAGCAAGTAAATGAGCGGTTGGACAAACACATACTTGTGAATTAACGAACAAACAAACAAATAAGGAAGTAAAAAAGAAGGATACAATAACTAGTTCACATTTGAAGACACGAACACTCAACACCACCTGACCAGTATTGCCAACACCACCAATTAACCCTTCTCACTCACTCCCATATTTTGAGACACCGATAGCTCCTTTTCATACTACAAAATGGTTATACACTCTCCAGTTGGCTTTACGAACTATCATTATATTATTATTGTTATTAGTATTGTCACGTCTTATATAATACTATAGGGCTGAAGATTACAACACCTCCAGTCAAAGAATGCATGATTATCGTACTCACATCCCGCTCATTCGAACCACATGAGTTATTAAAGATTGTTCTGGCTACAACAACAATAACAGCAATAGCAAATTTCCTTCATAATACCTTCTTCCTTTTATCTCCTTCAGCTGCACGATGCGTTTTCACATTCATTCTGCTTTATATTTGGCGATTTTATACAGCTTCAGAAACTTAAGTGAGGATTAAAATATTGAAGATTTTGGCCACTATTCGCGTTTCCACATTCATTCTGCTTTACATTTGGCGATTTTATAAAACTTCAGAAACTTACGGGAGGATTAAAATGATGAAGACTGGCCATTACTCTTCTGACCTCCATAGACCCTTCCTAATGTCAATAAAATGGTCTAATCGTTCACAAATCCCTGAGCAAAAATGTGTCCCACTATTGAAAGGGTTAATTCTCTCTCTCTCTCTCTCTCTCTCTCTCTCTCTCTCTCTCTCTCTCTCTCGTCACCACAAGGATAAGATCCCTGACGCACCTTAATAAGTTATCTAAAACTACCTTGTGTGATTGTATTTACATACTGTCTGAAAATGTTAGATAAAGGAGTGTTTTTCAACGCCAAAAAAAAAAATAAAAAAAAAAATACCAGTATTACCGATATTTTCAAGGAAATAACGATCCGTTGGTATTCTTATTGGTGCGCAATGTATCGGAACGTTTCAGAATACCGGTAATATAGATACCGACTATTTGTCGATACCACACCTCTCTACTCAGGAAGAGATGGATGGTCTAATGGACAATCCTACACTAAGATCAGATACAGCTGGTGCAGGTGACCCGTGTGTGTTGTGCGGCCCAGGCAAGGGCGAGCTATGACATTATTTTATAATATCACAAGAGAGAGAGAGAGAGAGAGAGAGAGAGAGAGAGAGAGAGAGAGAGAGAGATTATTAGGACATAGAGATCCCGATAAAAAGAAATTCATACATAATTAGTCATACTTTTAAACTATGGTAATTTTACCCTAACAATTTTTTTCTTCTTCTCAAGGGAGAAAAGTTAAGGTTTAGTTAAAATCGACGAATACAATGAAGGGGGGCAGACTATGTTGTCCTGTTTCCTATCGTGCATTTACAGGGAAGTCACCACGGCAACCAAATTTCCCTCCTGCGTCGAACACCGCCGCCTGTCGCCCGCCCGCCGCCAGCCTCCAGCGCAGGGCAAGCAGTAGTCTACAGTGGTCAATATTCGCCGCCTAACCCAACGCCGGAGCCTTGCCAGTTTAGCAAGATAATACAACAAAATGGTGATATAATTACGTAACACGGCTAGAAATCGACTGAATCTTTAGCGTCATGAATCAGCGGCGTGCAGCAACGTAATGATAGCACAGCATTATGGTGAGTCCTTTAAGCATGATCGTACAGTAGCCTTTATTAAGCATTGCCAGTGTTGCAAGATCATACAACGAAGCGGTGGTATAATTAGGTAACACGGCAGTAAAACGAGTAACCATACATTTCCATGCAGCGGTATCACAAGACACAATCATAGTGAGTCTTCTGCATGCCTATTCGGTAACTCGCTTTGTTAAATGCCCCCAAACATGACAAATCGAGTTTTCATGCTTTTTTCCCATTAATGAGGTAGAATCCTCGTTAAATTAACATTAGAATTATGAAAACACTTATAAGAAACCCTATTACCTTCCACTAGACTAAAAACTTCTAAGAATACTCGAGATAATACACTGGAGACGTTAAAGACTACGATTCTCTATTATTATTATCGTACACCCGTCATTGAGCAATAGTGAAGCCTGCGAAGCACGACACTATTATGTAGGCAAATCATTACAGATGACATGCGCCTCCACAGCACGCCATGAAAGACAAACATAGAGTGGCAATGGTTAAGTAATTGGTTGTGCATGATAAGACAATGCAATCAGTGATTGTGTTGAATCATAATGCAGTAACTATGTTGCTGTCGATGCGATACAACTGACCAGCATCGAGAAGCGATAATACGACCACTTATCACTAAACAAACAACGTCTATGCACAACAAGGCACATGATAGCCAGCACAGTAACAGCGTTGAGTGACGATACTGAAACAAGAAGACGATAACTATGTAATAAGAATGACCAATACGCAAGCATCAAGAAGCAATAACAAGATGATGAGCCAGTGAAGTAACGCTCAATCAAGCACAATAAGAGAATAAACTTGAATTAAGTGGCCTTCGCCTCTCCATTCAAACTTCCACTGAAACACATGTCTGCTCGAGGTGAAGTGATGAGTTTTTAAGAATGTTTTGACGGTTCTAATGAAAGATTAATGGCATTTTTACATTACTGGACACTCCTACACCCCGGATGCTGATCGACGGTTGTGTATGAGAGAGAGAGAGAGAGAGAGAGAGAGAGAGAGAGAGAGAGAGAGAGAGAGAGAGAGAATTATACTATTGCCAAAACACACATTCTCTCTCTCTCTCTCTCTCTCTCTGGCAGAAGAGCTGGTCCCTCTTCACATATCAAGTCAATACAGGATGTAAGCCGAGGGGATTGTGACCTCGCTATCGCGGAGTGCGGTGCATGAATGATCTCCTTCCTACCCAAAGACCGGTGACTGACTGAGATCTTTCCTTAATTCTGGCTGTGTTGCGAGACAAGCAGGCGCCGTGGGTGCTTTAACACACACACACACACACACACACACACAAATGGAAGGAAAGAACTGATTACATTTGTATTTCCAGCATGATAGAGAGAGAGAGAGAGAGAGAGAGAGAGAGAGAGAGAGAGAGAGAGAGAATCTTTCCTTTTCACATTTCAAAACCAGAAAAAAAATGTGGATAGAGGTGAAAAAAGGAAGTACAAAAAAGTGTTCGATGATTTTTTTTTAGGATGTAGGAAACAAACGATACTGAGAGAGAGAGAGAGAGAGAGAGAGAGAGAGAGAGAGAGAGAGAGAGAGAGAGAGAGAGAGTGTGTGTGTGTGTGTGTCCAATCCTTCTCCCTCGCTAGCTTCTTCCCTCACCGGCAGCCAGTGTGTTCCCAGACTTCGTGGTTGACGCAACTCTACCTCACACTGTCTGCCCCCCTCCGCTGTCATGGTGAGTGCTCGCTAACTCGTCCCACCCCTACCTCTCTCCCTCTCATAGCGTGTGAATTAACCTCCTAAGGACTGAGTGATCGAGTGCACCAGTGTCTTTCTCTCATTACTGTTATCGCAATCGGTGTTATCGCCACTGATGTCACTCACGGTAATGATGTGAGGAGTGCAATGCCTGGCGAGAAGTTAAAGTGAACAGCAACAAAAGGAACCGCCTTCGTCTTGTCTGAGTCAGTGACCTTGACGTGTGAGGCAGCGTGGCTTTACCGGAGACCTTTTGAGAGACTTAAGGCATTGATCGCGTAACCTATCCGTGACCCAAACAAAGTACAGTATTGCTTAGTGACTGTGGAGACTCTGTGAGCTTTTGACGTGCGAGTTTTTTGGTATTGTGTAATGATAGTGTAGTGGAGGTGGTGGTGGTATATTTTGGTTATTATTAGTTATTATTGTCACTACTACTACTGCTACTACTACCACCACTACTACTGCTACTGCTACTACTACTACTACTACTACTATTGCTACTTATTCTATCTGTAGTCAGTTCATATCACGTAAATATGAATCATAAGTTGAATACTACTACTACTACTACTACTACTACTACTACTTATTCTATCCGTAGTCTGTTCATATCAAGTAAATATGAATGATAAGGTGAATGATCTCTTTTTTTTTTAATAATAGATGTTAGTAGAAATATTTTATCATTTATCTATTTTCATCTCAACACTTATCTATGACCTGAATGAAGGATTTGGACTCATGTGTACCCAAATTCTGAGGTTATGTATCTACAGTATTTAGAATGCAGTGATGTATGTATGTGACAATGGGTGGGGAGGAGTCTTCGCCTTTATTATCCTATGTTTCACCCATTAGATTAGGTAAATATAACTGATCGCAACTTCTCGTAAGGGCCAACAAATCTGCTCTCTCTCTCTCTCTCTCTCTCTCTCTCTCTCTCTCTCTCTCTCTCTCTCTCTCTCTCTCTCTCTCTCGTAAGGACCAACAAATCTGCCGCTGTCTTTCTCGC
>NC_059269.1:12566128-12601128 GCF_017591435.1 Portunus trituberculatus | reverse complement strand
AAAAAAATTATTATACACACCAACAAAAAAATATAGAATAAATAAAATGAAAAACAACTAATTCATTGGTTTATCCTCTTTAACCTCTTCAATACTGGGACATTTCTACCTTGAGATTTGTGTACGACTAGACCATTTTATTGACATTAGGAAGGTTCTATGGAGGTCATAAGATTAAAACCCACAGTCTTCATTATTTTAATCCCCCACATGAGCTTCAGAAGCTGTGTAGATTCACCAAATAGTAAACAGAGTGAATAAGAAAACACGTCATGGTACTGAAGGGGTTAAAACCTGAGTACATTTATTACCGCCAATCCCAGTACTCTAAAGCGAAGATATTGCTCTGTGAAGGTTCCAGTAGATAGAAATGTTGAGATATATATTGGCCATATTCAGAAACGCCTTGCTTTCTAACCATAAGAATTTTTCAATCTAACCACAAGAATTTTTCAAGTCCCCATACACGACTATAATGGTTTTGAAGACAGTTTCTTCTTATGATAAACTAGAAATCTTGCTAATCCATCACCAGAATCATAAAAAATACCCTTAAAAACATAAGTATCTTCAACTAGAGCCTTCGAAAATTGTCGTCGTGAGAGAGCAAAGCGCTTCTGAATACTCGTCTATATCATATCATATCAGTCACATTCAGCCCATTAATCTCACTTCTTTCCACTGTGATTAGCATTAGTGTTGGGTCATCTGGTATGCTAAGAGTCTGTCGTTTGTTAGGTCCAGTAAAGGAATCTTCAGAGCAATGGCAAACAGTGGAAGTGAGAGAGGAATGCTGCTCGACCCCCTGACCGCGAGTGCACGACTGGTGGTGATCGATAGCAAAGGGAAACCAGCCCGAGGCTTGAGTGTTTACAGACGTTTCGTTTTACCGAGGTGACTTTAAACGAAACTTTTCCTCACCTTGCCTTAGTTTCCTTTCCTTATTATCAATGATATTCTTAAGTGAGATTGGTTGTGTTGCAAAGAACCTTATTTTGAATGTTTTTGGTTATAGATGACTCAGATTATCACGGTCTTTTTTTTTTTTTTTCTTTACTGATGTCGACTGCTTGTTAAACTCTTGCTACAATCATGGAAACACTAGAAAACCCACAGTGAATAACTTATAGATTCTGGAAAACGCAAAACTAGCTGAGATAAGACAATGTGATGTGTGAATGCGGTTCTAGACTCCCGCAAAGAGTACTCGTCTATCTTGTTTCCTACACACTGAATGCCAACGTTGCTGCTTCTCTGCTTGCAAATAAAGTTCACTCAACAAACCGTTATTGCCCTTGTCAAAATAGTTTACCAGCTGCTCCCGTCTAACAGAACAAAGCGCGCCACGTTCATCACTGTTGCCACCAAGCTCCGCCCATTCGTCCACCCTACCAACAAAACACAGATGGGGACTGCGATGTTACATATGGCTTTCCTACACGTACTGTTATATATCACAGCGGGAATGCTGACAAAATCTTGCACCTTATAAATGGGACAACTGGTAACATTTGAAACTACCATAGACTACTGAAAACTTATCAAATGCTACATAACCATAGATCGAAAACCATGAAAACTCCACTTTGCAATGCTGGGAAACTAATAAAATCTCACTTGTCACAACGCAACCCATAACTGTGAATTAATGACAGTACTTTGAGTGATAGAGAGAGACACAACACGTATCAATAACATCCACCAAATACAAAGAATAATATGATTACCGTCAACAGTGTAATCTTTGAGTGAGATTTTATTGCACCATGTACTAACTGATATTGTTTCCTGCAGGCTGCTGTAGAGAGGAAACAGCTCGACTTGGCTCCCCTGCGAGATGCTAAGCTGCCAGTCATCTTCGTCTTGGGTGAGTGAATGAGTGAAATGAGTGCATGGGTGAGTAGGAACAGTGAGAAAAGTGAGGGACGAAACGGAGAGGATGTTAGGGAAGGTAGGTAGAGAAATATGATAGGGGAGGAGGAGGAAGGGACAAGAGTGAGAGGAAGTGAGGAGTGACAGGGAGAGGGAGTGAGGAATGACGAGGAGTGAAAATGAGAGAGAGAGAGAGAGAGAGAGAGAGAGAGAGAGAGAGAGAGAGAGAGAGAGAGAGAAGGAAGAGTAATAAGCCAGTTTCACGGATATGAGAGAGAAGAATTACAAAGTGTTTTACAGATATGAGAGAGAGAGAGAGAGAGAGAGAGAGAGAGAGAGAGAGAGAGAGAGAGAGAGAGAGAGAGAGAGAGATTAATTAGTTTTCCCAGCTTGCCTTATGTTATCATGTATACCTTCGCACCAGGTGGCCCCGGCTGCGGTAAGGGCACTCAGTGTGAGAAGATCGTCAAACAGTATGGATACACTCACCTCTCATCCGGCGACCTGCTGAGAGATGAGGTCAGCTCAGGGTCGGAGCGTGGCAAGGCCCTCAATGCCATCATGGAGAAGGGCGATCTTGTTCCCCTCGTAAGTCTTAGCAAGATGGTGATCCTTAGCAATTCTGTGTGATGGTAGAGATTGTAGTTGTGATTGTCATGTGAGGGAAGATAAAACACACACACACACACACACACACACACACACACACACACACACACACACACGGTCCCCCGGTTCCTCATATGTTTATTAATGTCACCAGAATTGTTAACGTGATGAAAATAAAATCAATATTACTCTTAGTCTTTAATCAAACTCCTTCGTCTTTACAGGAGGTGGTGTTGGACCTGCTGGCGGAGGCTATGCTGAAGCGCGTTTCTACCTCAAAGGGCTTCCTCATTGATGGATACCCTCGCGAACAGGCTCAGGGCGTCCAGTTTGAACAAAACGTAAGTGTGTGTGTGTGTGTGTGTGTGTGTGTGTGTGTGTGTGTGTGTGTGTGTGTGTGTGTAATTCACCTCAGTCGTCTGCTGGCCACCCAGCCAGTGTGTGTGTGTGTGTGTGTGTGTGTGTGTGTGTGTGTGTGTGTGTGTGTTAGGTTTGTTTGTTCTGTGACATTACACGTATTTACGCTATTTATATGACCCGAATTGACAAGCGGTTTGCTTTCTCATGACTAGTTATCAAGAGTGTTTCTTCTGTTAATAATACAGAAATCTTGATAATTTGTCACAAGAATCGTAGAAATAACCTTAAAAACGCGTCATTTCAACTGGAGCCTCTTGAATGTGATCGAGGTACAAATAAAGGAGTGTTTTAGAATATGGTTCATGAAGTTGTAATTACTTATAGAATTTCACTCTTTCTGTTCCCATAAATCTTGCAGTAAAAAAAGAAAAACACCCTTAAATTAAAAACACGTGCCACATCAACTATAATCGAACAAAATTATAGTCGAGGTGTATCGCAGATTGAGATCACTACCGAGACTTCAAACTCTCTTTCCTCACAGATCCTGCCATGCACCAAGGTCTTATACTTTGAAGTCCCAGACGAGGTGATGGTACAGCGCCTCCTGCACCGCGCCAAGACGTCCGGACGCGTGGATGACAACGAGGAGACCATCAAGAAGCGCCTGGCCACCTTCCACAAGCACTCTAAGCCCGTCATCGATTATTACAAGGACAAATGCAGTACCATCGTCGCCCTTTCCTCCCCAGATGAAGTGTTCGCCGAGGTTAAGAAGTCACTGGATGCAATCTAAATAAACTGACGGCTTGTCCCAGTTTACCGACGCGAAGATTGTTAAAGGAAAACGCATAATGGTTGAATTCGATGCATAATGGTTGAACTAGAGCGATACGAGAAGGGTGATGGGGAGTGTGAGATGGCTGTGTATGTGAGTGACTGAGTGTGTATGAGAGAGAGAGAGAGAGAGAGAGAGAGAGAGAGAGAGAGAGAGAGAGAGAGCATGTGTTTGGTTTGTATGTGTTCCAGCCCCATACTCCCATCTCAGACGCCGATGAAGAGCAAAAAGGAGAGGGAATGCGTAGAGCAGATTGCATACTTGTGATATTCGAGGAGTATATGCATGCCTTTGGACTTTCCTTCCTTTGAAACATGTACATAATAATAACGCACGTACGAATCTTTCTCTACTGATCTTTTTTTATCTATATTTCTCAAGAATCTTTACAGGAAGGAAGAACAAACAGCAGCAGACTTGATGGCCCCAACGAGGGTGTTTGAGGTGATGAACTATGTAACATATTTGATTCCTCACAAAGTCGCGGCCTTCACCTTTTACAATACCTATAATGGAGTCACGTGTTCTGATTGGACATCCTCTCAAGTTACGTGGTTATGACGTCACAGCAAGCGTCCGACACTTCAAGAATCACGCACCAGTGCTCTTCTTCTTTAGATATTTATTATTACTACTATTACTATTAATTTCGTGTAGAGCATAGATTCGATAGTTTCGCCTTTATTTATTGTTGCAAGTCTTCCGTGAATACACACAAACACACGCACATACACACAAATGCATACACATGAAATCTTCCTACCACAACTCTCTCTCTCTCTCTCTCTCTCTCTCGGCGTATCGTTACTTCGTGAGTCGCCTCTCTGACAGTTCTGAATATTTTACGACACTCTAATAAACATGACGATACTTCTATTGCCCTGTGAATTATTTATAAACCTTCAGCCCGTCTTAGCTAAGCGAATGACTGATAGTAGTGATGGATGGATGAGAGAGAGAGAGAGAGAGAGAGAGAGAGAGAGAGAGAGAGAGAGAGAGAGAGAGAGAGAGAGAGTTCTACAAGAGTTCAACAATGAGTAATTCTAATATTTAATTGTATAACGTAAGAAACTATATACATTACTCCCTTCCACACATTTGATATAATTGTTTTCGTTATGTAGCCTCTATGACAAAGAAACAAATGATAGAACACTCGCATACAAGTTTTCCTGTCATTCTTGTGGTGTGCGGTGAGGGCGTAGTGCGCACATCAAGACCTCCTGTATCGAGCGTGCGTGTGGCGTCTGGCGTTGCGTGAGTGTTGTTGTGCAGTGCCAGTGTAGTGTTGCATGTATCGCTGTATTATGCATGGGTGTATCAGCGCTCCCAAGGGCACAACAACGACCAAATTCATCAGCAAAAAGCACAGTAACAAACACAGTTTAAAATTTTATGGAATGTTGTGGGTTAGTATTGTGATGAAAGCATACAATATGAATGAAGTTAATTACCACACCAAAATGACCTGTTTATCTAGATTCATGATGATAGTCTACAGTAGTGGTTCCCAAACTGTGGGCAGCAGAATGCAGGGAGGCCATAATCTGATATGATGTGTGTACAAAACCAATGGAGTTTAGTGAGTAGGCAGCCAGTAGAGGTAACTTACATCCATAGAATCAATAAAATCACAGGATTTGCTTGAGTGGTTTATATATGGACCTAATGAGTGTAGGACTGTAGTCACTGCAATCATGGGTTATGCTTAGCAATTGACTGGGCCATGGACAAGTATCCTGTATGAAAAGTGGGTAACGACCAGAAAAAAGTTTTATAACCAATGAACCACAGGTACTGATTAACACACGCACACTTGGCAGGATGAAATTTGCAATCCTTTCATACCATTGCTAAAGATATTACCTGAGAAGCGATTACTTACGGACCACGTGAAGCAATAAAGAGGAAGGGCGTTAGTTGTTACCGTTCTTGCAGTTTGTGGAACACTGACGTATTCGCTACGACTCGTCTCACTGGTTCGGTGGTTCCTTTATAACTAATGAAGCTTCACTGACTGCCTTGGAAATGGAAAAATCAATCTAACATACTAGATGGCCCAATGATTAAGTGAATGATTGTATCTATTTATTTTATCTTATTTCCTCATATATATTTTTCGTTTTATTTTACTCATATACTCATATACTCAATGCAAACGTCTTGTAATATGGCAGTTATTGCTTCGAACATTTTCATGGTTATTTGATAAATTTCACTTGAGAGGCACTCGCATTCTTATTATTGGAAAAAAATTACAATATCCAAAATAAGATGCTGGATTCTCTCAGACCCTCATACCCTAGATAGCTAGGTTGAGTGCCTTCTTGTTTCCTGGCAGTGTATCAAAGCTTCGTTGCCAAGCTGGGCAGGTGATTTGTCCCGACACATTGTCCATACAAGCATATTCACTACGATTCTCCCCAACCCCCTTCGGTTTCAATAATAACAGACTGGTGACAAAGAACAATGTTCTAGAATTTACTGCTGTGCCTTTTGATGTTTTTTTTTTTTTTATGAGAGAGAGAGAGAGAGAGATTGTTTTTCTCAATGGAATAGAAAATATAAATAGGAAGGAATGTACCTACATCAAATTTTTCACCTCAAAGCTTGAACGTCAGAAAATTACGAGAAGGCATGGACATTGAGAAGCCTTTATTATAACTTAGAACGCAAGCTAGAAACATTTTTGCTTCTGAAAGTGAGCTTCAAACATAAAATAATAAGGTAATCTACAAAAACCTGTGGTTTCCCCATGTCAAGGTGTGTGCGCAAACCCTCTCACTGACTGCTATTTGCCAGCTTCTTTCCTTAACCCTTTCAGTACCATGACACGTTTTCATATTTACTCTGCTTACTATTTGGTGATTTTATACTTTATAAACTTGTGCTGGGATTAAAACAGTGAAGATTCTGGCCATTAATCCCCTGACCTCCATTGACCCTTCCTAATGTAAATAAAAGTCTAATCATACCCAAATCTCTTGGTAAAGTACAACCCTATACTGAAGGGGTTAATTACTAGCCACTCACAAGAAATTTTCTAATTTTACAGCCACCTTAATGCATTACACTGGCCACCTAACCTGTTTTATCCAAAATTTCTTACACGTTTAAAAAGATTGCATACACTTCTATTAATGTAGTAAATTGTTGCATTTCACACTGATAGATAACAATCAGATTTCCCAAACACTTAATGGCAATCAGAGTAACTTACTAGAGCACAATGCAGTGGATGCTAGTATAGTTTGAAGAGGCCATTGACCTGCAGGTTATTGATGGTACTGATGATGAACCACCTCCTCTTGGATTCTTTTAAAATTTGCTGCCCTGTAATAGAATCAATATCAAACATATTCAATAAATCTTTAAACTTTTTTTTCCTTATAACGAGACAAACCAAGGGCACAAAATATTTAGGGAGGAAAAGCCAAATAAATATGTAGTTGGTAAAAAAAAAAGTAAGATTTAGTTTCAAAGTTAAGGTTAGACTGTTTTCCCAGTAGTAGTAGTAGTAGTAGTAGTAGTAGTAGTAGTAGTAGTAGTAGTAGTAGTAGTAGTAGTAGTAGTAGTAGTAGTAGTAATAATAATAATAATAATAATAATAATAATAATAATAATAATAATAATAATAATAATAACTGGTAGTAGCAGTAGTGGTAATTATAATAAAAATAAGTAATGAACACTTTCCATGTAGAGGATGGAATTATGTTGGACCCTAGAAATGCACAAAAATATGCAAAAACTAATACAAAAAGTAATAGTAGGTACAGCAGTAAGCATTAACGCAGCAGTGAATGAGTCCATGTTATGATTACATTTCCACACGTCTACACTGCAATCATCCCAGAGGTGAAATACAATTACAAAGCACAATTAGTGGTTTGCTTAGAAAGGCAGGGATATTAGTAATTCCTAATATCTAATAAACATTCAAAGGACTTAATAGATTGCATCATTAGTATCATTTTATTTTTTAATAACAAAGTTGCAGACATTTGTTTTTGTTCTAGTTGTGTCTAGGAGACGGGTAGCAACGGGTATAGCGGCGTCAGACCACAGGTTTGGTCAGTTGCAATAGCAAGTTGACCTTGTTGGTCCAAGAGTCAGCAGCAAGGACCCTTCTGGGGACCTGGGCAAGCCAATGGGGAAGCAGCTACTGCCCTTCCAACCCTCATGTACACGTTTGCTCAACACATATGCCTAGACTTCTCCCTGACCGCCAAATATTTGTTCTTCCTTTAAATTATTTTGAGCACCGTTCTCTCTCTCTCTCTCTCTCTCTCTCTCTCTCTCACACACACACACACACACACTCTCTCTCTCTCTCTCTCAGATTCTAGATTCTGTGAGGTGGTGATACGAGGGTTGGTCAGGCAGGTAGGGGACTGTTGCTATGAGAGCCGAGCCTTGTATGTCAGCCACATACCTCTTGCCTATTCATTCCTGACTGCAACTCTTTTTAATCTACAGTAAAATCAGGTAAAAGCAGGAATTGAAATGTGATAGTACTTCTGACCATAAAATCTACACTAATGATTGTATACATTAGCCAATAAAAACAAAAATAAACTATGTAACGGACTTAAAAATGAGAACATTAATCACAGATTTTTCTTACATTACTTTTCAACACCAAATATTTTAACAAATAATTGGTAATTGGGATGTTCACACAGCATCTATCACTAGTCTGACATGATAATGAAAACTACCACAATGCAGCTGATATGCAAGGCTCTGTCATTGTCTCAATATCTCGGCAAATTTGTTTATGACCCTACAGCTAATGTTCTACTCCAATGATTTATCTCTGTATGTATAAATTATGAAGACTACAACTTATGATTATAAACTAACATTTCCCCCCCAGCTATGAGCAAATGCACAGCAAGGAGCTTTATTTATTTATACAAGTCGGTTAAGATCTATGAAATCATTTTGACCTGTTTTTGAAAGATTCACTCATCATCACTATCCGTCATCACACAGACCACTTTAACAGGATCACACGCAGAGAAAAATGCATCACAATACAACAGGGGTAAAGAGATCTTTGCATGTTGATGATATTCCTATCAATTGGGGCAGATTAGAATTGAGAGCTTTCAAAATATTATTACATGCAGGGCAATTTCATATTTGGAGAAAAGTACGGTGAACCTGGAAGTCATATGCCACAACTTGTAAATATCTCTGATGTCAGCACTTTCACTTACTTTTCTTCCAAGACTGATATATTCTTGACATTAATGGAAATATAATTAGACAACATAGACTAGATCTCAAAACCCCAACAACAATTTTTGCCAACAATGTGTAAGTGCCCAGTTCATGGCTCATGCCACACACTAAGGTACTACCAGCCTCCAGTACAAGGAAAACCCTGTCTCGTGCCATTCCTATATCAAGAACCGTTATAAAACTAAATGTTTTCCTTGGTTTTTGGCACTGGACTATATACCTTGCCCGTTGCACAAGTGGCAGTGTCAGTCATCATGAGTTACACTGATAACGACATTTTTCTGTTTCTCAAAAAGTCCCATTCCAAATGTGTCTAATCCATGATAACTGACAATGACACAGATTAGGAGAATGTTCCTGAGGGCGGCGGCACCTCGCACTCTATGGAGCACCACAGGTCTACGAGCCAATGAGAGCTTTCCCTTACCAACCTGAAGTCACCCAATGGCCACACATTTCCAGCCTCATCCTCCCTCCCTGACTAGATACTGAGGAATCATGGTACTCTTCATGTGGTACCTTATATTCTAAATCTCCCAGACTTAATATTATAATTATGGTAGAGTGGGCAAAAAATATTTTCTGAGTGGAGTGTGGCAATAATCTGGTCTCCATTACATATTGTACTACTAGCTTAATATCTTAAACCTTTCTTGTGATTATGTGATAACTTTGGCTTGAATATTTTTGATTAGATATTCCCCCCCCAAAACATCAAATTCAAAGTCTTGCTTTGCATATAACTGCGGTGACAATTTGCCTTGGGTAACATCGTGGCCATTGAGTGGGCTTCTCAGGGAAGGGGCTGCCAGTACTGTGTTCTGCTGGAACAATGCACCATCAGCAATAGCATATAACAGTCAGAGGCCAATGAAGAACCTTTGACATATAAATATCCATGGTATAAGATAACCAATGGCCTATGTGATACTGGTAGCATTTACTATCGGAATTCCCAGTAGCTAATACATTTCAGGACATTGTATGTCAAAATGAAATAAACTTTCAATTCATGATGAAAAATTTAAAAGGCAAGGAAAAATCTTGGAGATTGAAAACCAGTAATACTGTTTCAGGTCACTATATTACTTTGGACTAATAAAATCCAGAAACAAAACTTCACAATTTGAGGGAATTACTGAAGACCAGATCCTGTGTAAAACAGGTGTAGCAATATAGCTCTGGCAGGAGTGTCAACTACTGGTACCCTTGAGGGGCTATACAAACAGGAATAACTCTTCAGTATAATACCTTACTTCGGACAATTTTGGGACACGAATGTGAAGAGCTATGTTTAAAAACTAAAACAAATTATTATGAAACATTAAAACCTTCCTTATTTTCCATAAGATAAAAAAAATTGTAACAATTGTGTATTCACATTTTAAAGACAAAATTATACAAAAATTTTATGTTGATAAGAGAAAATAAATAGATGATCTGTGGGCAAACAAAGCAGTGATAACAAATCAAGTCCTTCATAAAACTACTTGTCTGCAAAATTCCTTGCAAGATGAGCAAAATCCATGCCAAAGTTGTATTTTATGAGGCCTCTGCATTGCTACTGGCCAAGATAAATCACCATAGTGGCACAACACAGCACAATGGATGGTGGGACTGGGTAAGTAATGTCCCATCCTTAAGAGCAGCCCCAAGCCACTGAGCACTGAGGTCATGTGGTAGGAGGACAGCCTCTCCATGTAAAAGTTCTGTTCTGGGTCAGTTTTAAATTCAAACCTAATTACATTTACATCATTGCTTGCTTTACAAAACTGGTCTAAGGCAGCTCACCAGTTTCATGGATTTTCAAAAGGGTTAAAATATCCCATCTCAAATGTTATAAACTATTTGATTTGATAATCCAGAAAACTTTCAACCTCACCTTCTGCCTGACACTGACCTACCCCCCCTGTCTCCATACAGCCACTAGACTATGTACACATCATGGACCGCGCACACTGACTGTGAGTGAGCTCTGCGTTCACAAAAAAGGGTATGCTACTATGAGCAAATGTACACAATAATATAAATTAAAGAATAAGTGCCTTATTCACCTGTCACACTTTCCACATAAAATGCATTAAATTTTGTTCATTCAGACCTTACATTGACACATCAGTGGGGCTGCTTTTTTGAAGTGAACATCCAATTGAAAATAACTAAAATGAAACTCATGCAAACATTCCTTTTATAGAATTTTAAAAACTCAGAAAATAAATGCCCTACAATAAAACACTACAGAAAAATAAAGAAGATAGAAAACACTTGAAGACACAACAACATAAGGTAGAAAAATCTGAACACATTACATTAACTCAAGTCAAACACTGGGTTCACCCTGGCTTTCATTGGTGTGATCATATTCTAATGGTTGCTCTTCACCAAATCAACTTATGAATTGTCATATGAAAACACTTTTATTTTTATACTTAATGTTTTCCTTCTTTAGGAGAAGTGTTCAAACACTAAGCTTCTTGTTCTATGATACAAATCTATGACAAAACATAAGCATTTAAGCATAAAATAACACTTTGTATTATTTAAATTATGTGAAAACTATTCTTTACTTTTTTTCTGAACAGAATTTTTTTTTTTCCAGACTTATCATTACTCATTATCTGATAAACTAATTCAGGAAAGTGATCAACTTTCAACCAAGCAAATGCACAACAAAATTAACAGAGTAAAGATACAACTACTAATTTAAAGATCTTCGAATTGTTTAAAACAATGAAGCTGATGTCACAGAAATATTAACTTCAAAACTTAGGATCTAATTAAAAGCAAAGTTAAGATATGAGCAAATACTTTTTGAGAAACAAACTCAAAAGAATGAAGAATTATCACAAATGATATACCAATGGTGAGTCCCCCAAATCACACAAACAGCCAGACAAAGGCAAGGAAACACTAAAGGAATGAAGGTATTGTGAGGTCTTTGGTATGATGTTAACAGGGCATTAGGAGAGACAGAAATTCAATAGAATTGCTTGATAAGTGTAAACTGCTTTATGACAATATTTTGATAGTTATGGTTTTGAGTTACAGAATGGAATATAATCTACACTTGCTAAAAGCTGCTATCAGACTGAGCATTTTCCAGCTGGCCACAAGCTGGGTGTGAAGTTGTCTGCTGCACAGGTGATGAGTGTTAGGCAGGTGTTGCTGATGTGATGCACCAACTGGGTGGAGCAATTATTTGCTGTAGTCATTTAATCACTAACTTGGTGTGCAGGTGTATTTGGTACCCCAGCTGGGTGTAGGTCAGTGTTCCTGTTTCTCAAATAAGCTCTGTACCAATGTCAAGAGTGAGGGGCAGATGGTGTATGGTGTTGACAGGTGTCTGGGCAAGGGTGAAGTCTAAAGGGAAGTATTGCATTAATGGTATATGAACCAGGTGTGAAGATGACAACTGTTAGAGAAAAGATATCACCAAGTATTAAGTGTAAACATCCAAATTCATTTAGGATAAATTTTCATAAGATCAAAGTAAGAAAGCTGTCTGCAACACAAGTGGTGCATCCATCCATAATACAAACAGTAATGATGAATGTTTTGATGGACTGGTGGTAGTGGTGGTGGTACATTAAGTGTGGGTTTGAGGGTAAGTCACTGTTGTATATATGTGGTAGTGGTGGCGGTGGGGGAGGGAGTTCCTGAGACTGGATTAGCCAACACAGCTAGCCTGGCCCCCAGGCAGCCCAGCAGCCAGCATGCAAGGCAGCCTACGGCCAGTCCCTCCTTACCAGCGAGTAATAAATAACAAGATAAAAGCAGCGCCAGCAGAGAGAGAGGGGCCAGGCAGCTGGGTCGGAATGTGGGTGGGGTCCCACCAGCCTCCACTCTGGGTGTTACAGGCTCACATCACACAGGCACACACGGTCCTGCACCACAGTGTGGCCACTGGCCTAGCGCTCACTGGCCAGGCTCTCCTCAGTCTCACTGTTCAGGGCTTGGCTGCCCAATGTTCACAGTACACTGTTGAGCAGGTTGCTAGGTGAGCCCAGCCGTTAATGACTTGTTAGGGGGCTGTGTTGTACCACCATAGGGCTGTCCTCACCCCCAGTACCTGACCCTCCTGGAGCCCCACCACTTCCTGTACCACCACTGCCACTCTGTCTGTGCCCCCCCCTTGCTGATGTTGCTGCAGTTGCTCCTCCTCCTGTTGATGTTCCAGTTGATGCTGCTGCTCCAGATTGTGACAATGACAGTGGTTGTGGTTGCTCTAGTTGCCCCCCTGGTGGTCGCGCCCCCTCATACATAACTCCTGGGCCTCCAGAGACTACAGGTAGCAAGGAGCCACCGGGATACCCATATCCTACAACACCAGCCTGCCCTCCACTGCTGCCACTACTACTGGATGCAGCAGGTGGGAAAGTTGGGAGGCCAGAGTAATGGTAGGGAGCAGATGGAGGACCTGAAGCACTACTGCCACTGCTTGGTGCCAAGGGTAGATTTACAGAACCAGTTTGGGTACAGTCTAGAGCCACTGGTAAATATGGATGAGCAGCATACACTGCAGTAGGTGGAAGGGAACCTCCAGCAGCTGTTGTAGTGCTCGAGCCTGCAGCCTGTGGCTGTGGCCGCCCTGCACTGTCTGGTGGACGGGGGTCCGGGGGTCGACAACGGTGTGCATGGTGGGGGTGAACATGGCGAGGGTGGTGGGCAGGGTGTGGTGGGTGAGCTGCATGATGACCAAAGACCTCACAGTCCATGGTACTGTGAGAGTGCCCCGTATGAGTGTGGTGGTGCGATGGATCTGACCGGGCGCGACCTGAAACTGCCACTGAAAAAAAAAAAAAAAAAGAGAGAAAAAAAAATTTGTTAACATAACTGATTAGCAAAAAGCTTCTTTAATTTCATCCTTGATTTGGTAGTGTGTCTGGAAGACCCGAGTCCTGGTAGTGAGGGACATTTTCTCTGTACCTGTACCTTCTATTCCTAGCCATGCAGTTCCTTCCACTCATATCCTATAAATGACACTCAATCATTTGTTGTAATGGCCACATTAATTCAGTCACTATCAATCATTATTATCATATAAAAGAAAGAGACACTGCATAGCACAAGCTTGTGAATGTTGATGTGAGCCTGACTGGTCATTGTTTGGCACTGCCTTCACGTACTGCTGCCTTGTCAGCTTATGTTTGGCTCCTTTAATTGTTATCTAAATCCAAAAACCTCCCACATTCTTGGTGAATATCTATTAGTGCTGTTAACAAAGTTTCCTCATTCTTCTCACATTGTTAACTTAACTTATCTTCCATATCAATCTACTTTTACTTTGTTTAAAATTTCTGAATACTTTTCTTACATTTATATCTACAATGTATAAAACTAATAACTAACAAGATACCACATACTAACCAGGCTGTGACGTAGAATGATTGATGGGAGAAGCCACTGTATGCTCAATTGCTGGGCTTGTAGAATTACTGGTGTTAGTGGACTCGTCACTTGTTCGCTTGAAGAAATTGTGCTGTAGACCATAGTAAGGGGTGATTCTTGTCTTAGGGTCATAGTCTAACATCTTCTTAATCAGATCCTCAAACTTTAGATAGTCAGACACTGAGTGACCTTGTTCATTTAGGCGGCGGCCGCCTGGCCCACCACTCTCCACTCCTATTATGTCCCGTAACTTCCGGCTCATGGGTGGTTTATATTTCTTGCCATCCTTGGGCTTCTTGAGAATGTACGTCCCATCTGGCAACTTGTCAAAGTACCTTCTAGCCTTAGTAGCCATATCAAGAATATGCTTGGGAGGCATACCAAGTACTTCCACGATTTTGTTCATTTGATCCACCTAGAAATAAATAAATGAAAAGAATATAAAATACAATCATAAAGTGCTGCAATATTGAATGCCATGGAATACATCAATATATATCAGCAATTATGGACAAGTTGGATGAAAAGCCAGATGTAACAGAGAAATAGTGCGTGCAGAGATGAATGACAAGGACAGTAGCAGATCCTTATTGCAACTACCTGTTTTGAAAGATAAGAGGAATATACATCAAAACAAAGAAATTATATTAAGGAATATCTTACCTCATTGGCCCCTGAAAATAGAGGTTCTCCTGTGTGCATCTCCACCAGTATGCAGCCAAGGCTCCACATGTCAATTGCCATATTGTATGGGATGCCTAACAATACTTCAGGAGAGCGGTAGAACCTTGACTGAATGTACTGATATATCTGAAATTAATGACCATACAAAAGTCATGAATTAAAAAATCAGTAAAGGAAGCTCCCCCATGTTCGTAGTATTGTTGCAATACTTTTTGGCTAAAATATCACTTGAAAACAATTTGCTATTTTCTTGGCTAGAAGTAATGATAAGAGTGAAGTCTCGATGAACATCATAAACATAAAGGAAATAAAACATGTAACAAGAAGATAGCAAGTAATGGAAAACTTTTCAAATTTCCAAATCAGTACTAAATCATGTCATTATAAGCATGTGATACTTACCCTCTGCCCCATCTGACAAGAGCTGCCAAAGTCCACAATTTTGATGGCACTTCTTTTAGGGTTACAAAGTAAAATATTTTCAGGCTTGAGATCACAGTGTATAATCTGTAGCTCTGGAGTGGAGAGAAACAAAAGGGCAGTGCAGAGCTGCTGGGCAAATTTTCTAGTCAAATTAAGAGAGACTCCTCTGAAGTTAGTGTTGCGCAGCAGATCATAGAGGTTGTAGGACAGCAGTTCAAAGACCAAACACAGATGATTCCTCCACATGAAATGTCGTTTCAACCGCACTGTAACAAAAGGAAATGCATACTTCAGGAGAGTGGTAGAAACTTGACTCAATGTACTGATATATCTGAAATTAATATATACATATATGTGTGTGTATATATATATATATATATATATATATATATATATATATATATATATATATATATATATATATATATATATATATATTATATATATATATATATATATACTTCTAACAAGAAGACTTGCAAAGAATTCTACCTTATTTCATTTTTACCTTACAACAAATCACCATACACACGATCACAGAAGCATGCATCCATGCCCACATAGTCACACATGCCCACATCCATACTAGAAAATGTACTCCCATAGATACACTCTCCCCTCCTCTCTCTTATCCACATTCACACACACATACACACAATTTAAGGATTGATTCGGAAGACAAATTTCAAGGGAGAGAGAGAGAGAGAGAGAGAGAGAGAGAGAGAGAGAGAGAGAGAGAGAGAGAGAGAGAGAGAGAGAGAGAGAATTTCATTAATCTCAGACAAATATGATCTCTTGCCTTAACAAAGGAAAATACCAAAAGTTTGACAGATGGTGCATAAGGAGATTAAGTGATCCAATTTCTGACGACCTTTTACAACTATGATAAAGAAGACCTAGTATATGAAGTAAGATAGTGGATTTACAGGATGTATGATGTAAACACTGACAATTTTGAAGGTGAGTGGTGGAGATATAAGATTTTAAAATGAGATTAGTGAGGGTAGAATCTCTAAGAGCATAAAACTAAGAGTATTCCTGTCAAAGTGATGGAATAAGTGTCACTTGCTGTGAGCTATGGTATAGCTCAGAGATGATACATGTAAATGTTTATCAAACTTATGGGTAGCAAGGCATAAGTCACATAACAAATAACTTGTTAAGACCAAATGCTATACTTGCTTTGTTTCTTATTGAAAGATAATCCAAGCAGCTCTATGAGTAACTAAGCAAAAGAGATTTTTGAGAGAGAGAGAGAGAGAGAGAGAGAGAGAGAGAGAGAGAGAGAGAGAGAGAGAGAGAGAGAGAGAGAGAGAGAGAGAGAGAGAGAGAGAGAATTTTTTCTACATCAACCTTGTTCATGCAAAAGAAGTTTACAGTTCAAAAAATGTACATGCAGTTGTATATGCATCATTACTTATAGTAATGGAAAAATACTGGCAGATGAAAAAATCTTAAAGATGTATCCATAGGACAGGTAACATTAACTCATTTGCTTTTATCAATGAAATGTCTTCAATTAAGACAATATCCTAAAAGGGTAAGTGATTATACACGGTAACAAAAGGATTGATAGTCTATATATCTGCCTGATTCTCACCAAATGGCTACTCTCATCATAGATATAAATGTACAGGGATACACGTTGTCAGCTCTCTCACTTTATCTTTCATGAATAAAGAAAGGGGTTTGCAGATCTCTCATTTATGAACAGAAGAGGGAATTGCTAGTCCTCTCACATTAATAACACAAAGAATAAAATAGCAATATACTTCCTAGCCAGCCAGGTGTGCATGCAGATCACAAATGGTTAACTCAAAGCAGTATAACGTAACTTGTCACCTTGACAAGCTGCCATCAGGTAATTAAAGCTGAGCTATATGAGCAGTAAATCTGCTTTTCAAAATGATGACAAAGAAAATTCATCAAACAGAAATTAAAGCCTAGATAGTATACTTCAAAATATAATAACATTCCAAAATAAATTAGTAATTATTTTTCAGGAGTCCATTTTCTCATAAATTGTAAATTTAAAAAATGTGAGATTTTTCTAATGCTCAAGAGTTCTGATATTTTTCTCCTTCAACCTAATTTGTATATGACAAATGTAAATAAAAAAAATAACCAGTACACAAAGATTCTGCAGCATAATCCATACCAAATTACCAATAATATCACCAAGTAAAAGTATTGAGTTCAATTAGAAATTACACATTAATATGTAAGAGCAACTATGTCAAAAGGTTCAGTGCCATGCACACAATACAACGCAGCATACTCCTACATCACAAATCCATGCGTGCCATCACAGACTATTTAAAACCATGCAAATTGGGATCATAACAAATAAATAATAATCAATATATGCATACAATAATGTCCCAAGATGGATCTAATTGTCAGCATTTTTTAAGCTCCATCCAAACAATTCAAAATTATCAAAATAATTACAACAAAAATTGAGCAACAAATTCAAAATATTTCATAACTATGTACTATGGGAATATCTGACAAAAACTGAAGATAAAATAATGCATGATAAATTCATGATTGGAAAGAAAGTGTTATGAGATATATAATATGTATAATATATATATATATATATATATATATATATATATATATATATATATATATATATATATATATATATATATACTCACACACAAGAAATTGTCCAATTTCTGAATTAAGTTGGCATTAGTGCAACATAAAAATGCATGGCAGCCATGAACAAAGAAAATTGATGAGAAACTGGTGTTAACAAAAATAAAAAGAAATAGTGTATCATAAAAAATCTATCTTACTGAATGTCTCCTAAAAGTCCAGAAAAGAGGAGGCATGACAGGCACTATTAGAAAGAATGTCAATGGCAGGCATACTGTGATAGCACAAAGTTTATAAGAAGCCCAAAAGCATCAAATAATTTAAAGCAGTTTTGCTTTAGGAATAATGCTCTGTCCATCTGATACCACATGGAATATTAGAAAGACAAACTAAGATAAGTTGTGGGAAATATTTTTTTCCAGTATGTCACAAATTGTAGCAACAGTATAAGGACAGTTACATATGAGCATGAAGGCTTCTCAAGGATGTAATAATTTTGGCACAATTACATCAACCAAGCTGCCTCCTTAGGGACAGTCCAACTTGGGAACTGATTTTTTTTTTTTTTTATAAAAGAGGGAAGACTGCCTGAGAGAGAGAGAGAGAGAGAGAGAGAGAGAGAGAGAGAGAGAGAGAGAGAGAGAGAGAGAGAGAGAGAGAGAGAGAGAAAAAATAAATAAATAAATAAAGACAAATGTATTGACACCTCTCTCTTAAAAGGAGTCAAGTCGTAGGAAGATGCCTGGTCTTGTTTGGGAAGAATGGGAGTGAATGACATGAATGTATACCTACCCTGTATATACATAACTGTCCTCACAGAAGGGAAATATTGTGACCATTGAAAAAGGAAGCTTGTAAAAGAAAACACAGAAGCACAGATGCAAGGCACTACAGTCTGAAGAACAATAACGTGAACAAGACATCAACATCCGGCATTTTTTTTTTCTTTTCTTTTTTTGCAAGAACTCTCTGGTGTGAAAATAATGAAGGATATATGCAATGGAAGCAGGTATGGATGAAAAGAAAGATGGCAGAACAATGCTTTACAGTATCAGTATGAGAGAGAGAGAGAGAGAGAGAGAGAGAGAGAGAGAGAGAGAGAGAGAGAGAGAGAGAGAGAGAGAGAGAGAGAGAGAGAGAGAGAGAGAGAGAGAGAGAGAGAGAGAGAGAGAGAGAGAGAGAGAGAGAGAGAGAGAGAGAGAGAGAGAGAGAGAGAGAGAGAGAGAGAGAGAGAGAGAGAGAGAGAGAGAGAGAGAGAGAGAGAGACTTAAATGGTGTAAAAATGCACTATAAAAATTAGGAATAGCCAGAATATTATGAGTATATAAGGAGATAAATAAACTGTTCTGTAAAAATTATGTAAATGAGAAGCAGAAACTCCTCTTTAAAGTTTGTGCTTATCCTATTGATGGGATTTCAGGAAGAGAAAAGACAGAGACAGACCCGAGGCCAGAAGTAATGCCAGAGTATTGCCACCAATAATTAGCTAATTTAATCATCAAAAGACTATATAGACTAGCAACATCTCTACAGATGTGTGGGCATGACCTATTTCCATTCTTTATAGGAACAGCAACAACCAATTAATTCTACAGGCATTCAATATCAACATTTGACAATAATAGCTACTTTTAAAAATCTTGAAAAGACTTTACAATTCATTATATTTCAGAATCATATTATCAAACTAAGTGTGACACCTATCAAATCAAGAAGACTATTCTATGTAGTGCTCATGTGAGTGAATGCTAATACTATTCAAATTTTTATTCTAAAGGTATAATTTTAAGACTGATAAGAGAAGTTACAACAGTCTAAAGGCTGGAATAAGTATTCCCACAACAAAAGAAAAAAATAAAGCTGAAGAAATGCACCAGCAACAAACTACATTGGCAGAGGAGTAGTAAGAGTTAATGTGTTACGGGTGTATTGCGCAGCTTCATCTACCCACCTATCTTGTCTTTACCTATATAATACTTGTTGTCAGAATCTGCCCGATTCATCATCTCCAACAGCTTTACTTCAATCTGTGCTTGGTTTAGGAATGGCTTTTTATTCTTGATTATCTTGATAGCAGTCCATGTCTGTTCCTCATGATCATAAGCCTTGACAACCTGGAATAAAAAGAAAAAGTCAATTAATTACTGATTGTATTAAGAGTTGCAACAAACCTCATGTTATTCAATATACGAGATACCTACTATCACACATGCAATAAAAAATAACCAAATATTATGCCATTATTAGTAAGAGATCTCTTAGTTGAATCTCAATTATGTTTAAGAACCACTGGTCTAAACAAAAGGTCTCCATCAAAAGTGAGAAAAGGTGGGAGAGAGAGAGAGAGAGAGAGAGAGAGAGAGAGAGAGAGAGAGAGAGAGAGAGAGAGAGAGAGAGAGAGAGAGAGAGAGAGAGAGAGAGAGAGAGCATGTTCAAGCTCAAGCACACCAGATACATGTACCACACACACGCCGCTCACCAAATGTTATCTTTCCTTTGTAATCCCTCATTCCTTAGTCAAAAAACAACTATCTGTATGTGAAAATCTGACACAAATAATCAAACTAACCTGACCAAAGGAGCCTTTCCCTATTAATGAATCTATTTCATATCTGTCTTCAAATTTTTCTCCACTCTTGATCATGTAGTCATGGTTATCATCATCATAGCCATCATTGTAGACCTTCCGTTCTTTTTTGTGCATACTGGGACTCTGGCCCTGAGTTTGCTGGGCTCGTTTCTTTTTCTTGGCATAGTAAACCTGTAATGGAAAAACAAGCATATAAGAATGTATGCAATAAAATGTAAATATATTATTATGTAGTGAAAAGTTAAAATTGCAGTATAGAGACTAAAGCACATGTTTTTTTCATAAGCCCATTGTAAAATAGAAGAGGCTAAAGTGAACTTATCTGAAGTAATACAAAAAATGTAAGCAGGAACATCTGAAAAAACTAAGCAATGAACAACTGCCAACATAAATATAAACAAAAGAAACTGTAAAACCACAATCATGTAAATCACAAATGTGCAGTCCTGACACTGGTCTTGGCACACATTCTTACATAAACTGGTGTCAATATCTGATACATATTTTACAGACTGATTTCGTAAACCAACAACTAACAGGTGAAAAGCTTAAATGTATCTTACCTCATTTATATGTTTATAAGTTTTAATGAGATCAACTGAGAGTTTCCGTAATGGACCTTGTGCTGGGTCCCTATATCGACGCTCAGCTGGGGAACGGTGTAGGGCCTGTAATGGAATTGACTTGTAGGCTCCACCCCCACTCACTGCTGCCTGACTCCCGCCAACTGATCCTGAAAAGTAAAGGAAAAGTCATGTATAGTAAAGCAAGTATCACAAGTTTTAAGATCAGGTGCATTGGTGCCTGTTTCACCACTTACATTTGTATATGACATGCACAGTATACTTTTCTTGAACATAAAAAGTCTCTCAAGCAGAAGAATCAATAACTCAAACTTCCTTTTCCTATTGTCAACATAATTAACTTTGCTATGCTCTCCAATAATCATTTCCCTGAGATCTGAATACAGTGGAGACTCAATACTCGAACATCTTAATAGTTGAACTTTTCAATACTCGGATGCAAATGTTCAATTTAATACTCAAAAATATACCTGATAGTTGAACGTCCACACGGTTGTAAACAAAGGCTCCCTGGCCTCTCCCTCCCCCCTACGCCAGTCACGCTGCCGCGGCCGTCAAATGAACATTCTCGTGTGCTCAGTCTGTAGTTGTTTTTCACTTGTAAACTTACATTAACACCAAAGGCTTATTAGTGGTGAAAGTATCTTTGAATCGAACGGGTCTCACATATGGTTGTAAACAAAGCTCTGTCCTCTCCCTCCTCGCTGCTGGCATTGTCCCATTCTGATAGTTCTACAGAAGTCTTGAGAAAAACAACATTTAGAAACTTATAATGGCACCAAAGAGGCTTATTAGTGATAAAAAATTAGGAATCAGGTGAGAGTGCAAGTGTTAGTGAGCCACAGCCCTCCACTATTGGGTTCAGAGGAATCACACCAGGAGAAAAGTTACAAAGACTTTCATGGATGATGACTGATCCTTCGACGAACTCCTTCCCCACCCACTTTTCTATGTTATCTATCACCAGCCTTCACTTGTGGTATGCACAAATCAAAACATAAAAACATTGAATTTTTTTAAAACTTGGTTTTGCTAAGATTAGAACGAATTTCCTGATTTATAGGTATTGATAGTCAAACTTTTTGATACTCGAACAGCCATTTGGAATTAATTAAGTTAGAGTACTGAGTCTCCACTGTATTTGTCAATGCACATAGGGACTCATTTCTAATATCCAGTGCTTTCCATTTGACTGCTTACCAATTGATCCCATGAGCTATGAAAATCAATACTGTTAATCAGACTAGAGATGTACCGATACCAGAATTTTGATTGATACCGATACCACAAAATATGGCCAATACCGATACTACTACCGATACTATGAGTACTATTGATACTGAAAATAGTGCATTGCAAATCAGTCTATAAGATTGTTGCCCACAGTCGTATGTTTTTTTTTTTAAGTTTGACGTTATCATTATTATTATTATTATTATTATTATCATTATTATTATTTTTATTACTATTAGATTAGGTTAAGTTAGTTGTGATGTTTGATTAGGTTATATTCAGTTAGTTTACAAGTCTATAAGATTGTTGCCCACAGTCGTATGTTTTTTTTTTTAAGTTTGACGTTATCATTATTATTATTATTATTATTATTATTATCATTATTATTATTTTTATTACTATTAGATTAGGTTAAGTTAGTTGTGATGTTTGATTAGGTTATATTCAGTTAGTTTACATAAGTTAGATTAATGATGTTAGGACAAATTAAAAGTTGTCAAAAATAACAAGGGTGATCATGAACAAACATTTACCATGCAATCTAGATAGCATACTGTCCACATACAGAAATAACCAATCTTTATTAATTTATTTGCATCATATTTTCTGACTGTGAAAAAGACGTGTAGACCCTCATTTGCCCAATTCAAATAATCTATAGGGAAGTAATAAGTCATACTGAATGTTATGGGTTCCAATATTTTGTCCAAAGGCAGAAAATCCATGACATCACTTATAAGTACTGCTAAACGCTCCTATAGTCATCACTTGCAAGTTGAGTAGCCTGCTGCCCAATGCCCTCATGAATTTTATTTGGATATTGCTGTCCAACAACCTTAGTTGTCAAATACGTATGCATTTCAGCAACATTTCCAGTGAGCGAAAGACACCAAGACTGCGCAGAACATTCGGTCGAATGAAGTACACACACACTAAAAATAACGTCATTATCTCTCTCTATCTTTCTTGTGGTTTTTTTTTTTTTAAGGTGTTTACCATTCTTTACTTCAATAGCAGCTAACCCCGCTATTCCGAAGACAGCTGTGTATAAGGGTGACCTCCTTTGCTGTAGCATTCAATGTGTGTGTGTGTGTGTGTGTGTGTGTGTGTGTGTGTGTGTGTGTGTGTGTGTGTGTGTGTGTGTGTGTGTGTGTGTGTGTGTGTGCACGTGTATGAGAGAGAGAGAGAGAGAGAGAGAGAGAGAGAGAGAGAGAGAGAGAGAGAGAGAGAGAGAGAGAGAGAGAGAGAGAGAGAGAGAGAGAGAGAGAGAGTTTTTTCTTCTTTTAATGAATATATCTGCTATTCAGTAGCATGTACTATGTAGTCCATATATTGAATATACTAAACTTTCAGTTACAAGTCATTGTATACAAAACTTTAAAGCTTGTTCTGAGTGTGCCTTTCGAGCAGTGTGGTGACACTGTGCTAGAATGTTTGTCTTCACTAAAACTGCACTGTTGTGTTTTACCTTAAATTGAGATTACAAATATCAATTCAAGTTTAGTCCAATCTGGTGACACTGCAGTGGAATATTTTGCCTTACTTAAAACTGCACTGTTAAGTTTTACCTTAAATTGAAATATGAGTGTTCCTGAGTGCTTAGCCTTATGTTACTCTAGCATCTGAATCATTTGCAATATTCTTTATAAAATCATGGGTTAAAGATGTCAGAGCAGAAGTTGAGAACTAACATATGTCACAATTCAAAATAAATGTCTCTGATTACTAATATGAATATGCAGCTGTCTTATAACCAGAACTGTTATTTGTTGTCTGCCAGTCAGATCCTATAGATAATAAGTTAAACATGATAAAACTGGTAAACCTTAACTCACGTATACACAGCAGACTGTAGTGTGCCTATTTATATACAAATACACACCACCCATCTATCTGCCCAGCTGCCCACCCAACCACACACACACATACATACACACAGAAAAAAAAAAAATACACATAAGCACAGATAAATGCACAAGTCTTTAGTATGGGGTAAACTAAGATGTGCGTGGTCATGTCCTCCCACTTCTCTCTCTCTCTCTCTCTCTCTCTCTCTCTCTCTCTGAGCTGAGGTGAAGGATGTAGCAGGACCCCAAGCCGACCTGTCTCGTATAAATTCTATTACTACGGATATATTCTATTACTACACACATTGGACTCAATACGCTATATTATACTAAATAATTTGGCATTATCATCAATTTATTTTTAGCGCAATAAAACATCCATATTCTGATTAACAAAATAACTTGCAGAGTGAGATAAACAAAGTAATAAATTCTTTTTAAGTATCGGTAGTGTCGGCAGAAAATAAGCCGATACCGATACATTGGTACATCTCTAAATCAGACCTTCCATTATAACATTACATATTTCAAGCACCTAGATACTTCACATCAACAATACTCATGTAAAAAGGTATTGAGATCATAACCCACAAACATCAATGGATAATTTTGATTTTCATTTTTTTTTTGTTAATTCAAGCCAGGTCTCACTCCAATAAATTAAAATACAGACTATTTGTAGATGATCATTCATTCTAACTTGTGGTACTTTATTAAGTAGGATGGTACAAATACCATAGTATATATGAAATACTGAAATACAGTACACAAATCAAGACCACTGAGAGACATTCTCAGACACTTAGGCATTGCTATCTTAAAAATAAGTCTGGCACACCAGAAGTCATGGGGTTTCCCCCCTCCTTGGCTGTCATTGTGGCATGTAATACATTGTGAATTTGACATGCCAACATGGTTAGTAAACTAGCTGTGTCAATGCCATCAAGTACCAAGTTAACTGGCACATAAAATAGACATGAAAAAGAACCTAAAACTCTTAGTATGATTACTATATGTACACTAACCGATGGAAGTTTTTATTTAACTTTTAACATAATTTTTTTCAGTTATCATGTGGTAAATCACCATAGAGTTGGACTGACTTACTATTTTCTACATGTTATACCACTGACTGCCTTTACTCATGCCATAACCATGTTTGTGCTTACACCTTTCAATGGTTGTCTTTTAAAATACACAATAGATACTATGTCAATAAAACTTTCATTTATTTGCAGTAGTGGTTATACGAGTCAATAAAATGTTAACTTTTCGCATTAGTGGTTATATGAGAGAGAGAGAGAGAGAGAGAGAGAGAGAGAGAGAGAGAGAGAGAGAGAGAGAGAGAGAGAGAGAGAGAGAGAGAGAGAGAGAGAGAGAGAGAGAGAGAGAGAGAGAGAACTATGCAATGCTTTCTACATTATTACATTATTCCTATATTATAAATAATAATAAATAAATACTAAGTAAACATCAATAACAAAATGATAAACAAATTGTGACTCACCATGAGAAGGAAGCTGCTGCTGGGCACGATGGGATGAGGACAGCTGGCCCTCGGGTGGGACATAGTCAAGAGGGACTCCCAACTGCTGCAGCTGGTCCTCAGAACACAGCTTGCCGTACAGCAAGTTTGGCCGACCCCCATACCCTCCTCCTCCCATGTCACCTGCAAAACACAATAACATTAAGTCTCATGTATGATACAGGATGGAGAGAAGAGAGGGTGAGATAAACAAAGGAATTCTGGGCAGCAGGTACTAGCTACCATCACAAAGAATATCTTGGATATTCTCTACTCTGAAATCCTGAAATGGTCACGGTCAAAACATCTGCTACATACCTTAAAGGTTACTCTTATACAAGATAGCAATGGTTATCTACATACTATTTGAAAGACCATATGCTTAATTAATTTGACCAAGTAAAGCAAAGGCAACCATACCTGAAGCAGAAATGATGTACATAAAATAATAGGAAAAATTGAGGCTAAAATGTCGATTTTCTCCTGTATACGCATCACATTTTGCATGGCATTGGATATCTAAGGTACTATGTTAGTAAAAACTTAATTCTCTGAACAGTTAGTTCTATGATCCTAAACCAAAATACTAATAACGGTAAGTTGTCACTCAACACTTCATAATAAGTTTGTATATTATTTGCAGCAGTTCACCAGTATAAAAACAAGCCATCTTGGTAGATACATTTTTGAATCAGTAGTTATTGTATGGACACATCACAAACATTCATAAAAACTTAATAACAAAAAAATACAGAAAGTAAAAATGAGAAGCAAAATATTCATAACTGTTCAAAAATAGATGCTAAACATTTAATTGAATATTTAGCAGATGAAAACCATATCTAACCAAAGCTGGTCATCGGCAGTACAAGCAGAAAGGAAAGGAATGCAATAACCTTTATCCCAGGAGTCATTCCTATCCCAGACACCTCAATGGGAGATATTAATAAACAAATGCTTTATGATCATCCCTTAATGCATTTTTGAGGCAGATCACAAACTGAATGCACCACTAAAATGTAAATGTGAATGTGTTTTAATCCCATCTGACAAGGGGTAGCTTTCACTGTTCACTCCATCTGATCCAGCTGAACTCAATGGCACAGCTGGAGATGAAGGTAGTGGACACTATAGACAAGGAGCCATGGTGTCTTAGTGCATCTGTCTTAATATCCTCATCCTTGCATTGAAAGGATGGGAGACAGCTTGTTTGTTGGTATCTGAGGCAGTTTATCCACAAACATAATCACAGAAATACACCTTGAATACTTGAATGTCTAGATGAGATGGCAAACACCAGTGTATGCACAACTGCATCCTTATCATATACAGTCATTCCAATAATCCATAATTTTCATATGAAGAGTGGAATCACACGTATAAATGATCACTTAGCAACAGGAAATACAGTTCTCTGATGTATGTTTGGAGGAGATATTACAAATAAGTTTTACCTTAAAAATCCATAAACACACACCATCAAGACAGAATTGATGAATGAACTCACACATAGCTACCTATATTATGTAACAAGCTACAATATGAATCTTCTGGCTTCATTTCTATACATAAAGTCATATATTGTACATTTTATGTATTTCTGAACAAAAAAGTTTCATAAGCAATTCATGTAAATCATTATCAAACACGAATAACCTGATCACCAAAGCCAAACTTATGTGAATGAGTCAAATATTGAAAAATTTACCAAATATGACTGATTCAAAATGAGGAACTTATAAAGCCGGCTTCCACTGGAGTAGCTTTTGTACTGAGCCATGAAGTAGAAAATGCGTCTTAGATAAAAAAAAAATTCTTTCAAAACAACCAAGAACATACCTAATAAAATTGTTGCCAGAAGTGGAAATAATAAAACTAAATAGATTCATCGTAATCATGTAAGAGAGAGAGAGAGAGAGAGAGAGAGAGAGAGAGAGAGAGAGAGAGAGAGAAATTTTTTTTCATATACAGCAGCAATGGCAGTAGTCAGACTGAGAAATTTGTGATAAAGCATATAACAGCATTTTCAATAAATTTACCATTAATTCTAGATTCATGTACTATATTCAATATATCTTAATTATGTAGTACAAGATGATAGTTAATATAGGAATTATCTAGTAAAGGATATCAATCATATGAAGCAATGGCAGCGGTGGTGGTGACAATCTGGTGGAAAGCTTGTGAAATAAAGACCACGTTTACTTAACTTTATTATTTGTTTAATAACAAAAGTGCGAATACTACTTTTTTATTTGTCTATTTTTTGCCTTGCATGATGAAATTGAGTTTCAGAATAGAGACTGGATTGTCCTGGTCTTCATTGTTGACGTCCACATTGTTTGATAGATGCTAAGCTTTTGTCAAGTCTGTTCCTAACAACATGGCTCTTTTCTTTCCCTCTCATTAAAACACTAACCTAAACAGTATTCTCTTGTATTCTAAACACTTCATAGCACTGTGTCGAGACCACGGTTTCATTACGGGAGCTATTTCTATTAATCTACTTACTCATTTTATTATTTTTTAATAGTGAGATTGTGTTGATTTCATAATCACTATTGTTGGAATGTATGAATATACAAGGAACATTAGCTGAAAATATTTGCGTAACAAAATAAAAAGACAAAATACAGAGACACTGGAGAGTTTGGAACTATTGCTGGTCATTCAGTGCTGTATCTCAATATAAAGAGAATGTACAGAATCATTGTTTGGATCTTTTCACCCCTGAAGCAAATGCCATTCAAAAGTTTTACCTTTTTAATATAATTCAATTCTGTTTTGTAAAGATATGGTAACCACTCATACGTATTCCAAAAATTAAATAATGTTACTCTTATCTCCAATATTTTTGTGTTAAGTACGTATCTTGATTTAAACAAATATTTGAAGTTAAAAAATGGATACATATATCCTTTTACCGTAAATCTACATGACAGATTCATTTTGTTTCAAGCATGTTAATTTATGGAATATTAACAATAATTATGCATAAAACTTAAATATAAATAAATTTCCTTGTTTTTATTACTAGTTAGAAAAATATCACTTGGCAATCAAGGAACACAGAGGGGTGAGTGCACTAGCTTGAAATCCCACAACAGTATCCACCAAGACCTCCTTCAGTTTGAAAAAAAATCATCTATGTGGTGGGAGCACCATAAGCCTCTACCATTACACACTTGGACAGACCTCAAATATATACTTAATGTACTAATCTACGGTAAAAACTCATTGTGTGTTATCCTGAGTTATCCAAATTAAGGAATACGAGACAATAACTACTGATTAAAATTAGCTATCTTTGGTCTTAACACAATTACAAAAATGGAAGAAACTATCAAGAAGTGCACTGCGTTGTTGAAAGAGACAAGAGTGGGGGATACTGTGAAATGGTCAATGTTGCCAACCATTAAGATCAATTTTTCAAGATGCGTATCAGAAAGGATGGATACGTATTTAAATACCAAATACATAATTTCAATATCAATATTGATTTTTTTCCCTTTATACAATATATAATACATAACTAGCAGGTGTTTACAATAATATGCACACTGGAAACACTTTCCATCCTCTGTATGGCCTTTGTCCTGCTGCATCTCACACAACTGGTGTTCCTGCCTCACTCCTGCTGTGTTTGCTGGTCTTCATGTCTATAAAGGTTACATCTAGCTACCATGCAAAATTTTAGCTCTATTCATCACAGAATAGTATAAAAGAATACTTAGTTGATGAACTTCAGCCACTACCATGGCACATTAAATTCACCTGAAGTATAGCTGCCCAAACTTTGTGTGAACAAAAAAAGAACCAGAACTGCAATATGATACAATATCATATGAATACCACTGGGTTTCTTTGTATAGCAGACATTTTTTTTACTAATAAGAGATACAATGAGACAGGAGTCCTAGAGGGTTGTTTCTTTGTACTGTATGCAGATACAGAACTAAATGACCTTGTGTGTTGCCCAATATGGAAAATGACAAAAACCAACCACGCTTAGTGCAATGTTCCCCCAAGCAAAGTAAGTCAGATCTACTTTTACATTAAGAAAGCATCAATAAATAAAAAATCTAACAACACATTTCAAAATACTTGTTATGAAACAATTAATGGTGATAAAGTGGTACCACAACACTTGTGGAAGGTTGGCAATGTGGGTCTTCAAGTTAAAATGTGAGGGAACATATGCACATAGACAGCTGACTTGGTTCCTCTTTCAAGTAGTTTAACCCTGTTGGATGCTTGGATTAAACAAGTTACCAAAATCAAAATGGTATTCTTAATTGATCCTATGCCATGCACATGTGATACTCCAATATGGGAAGGAAAACTACTAAACTTCAGCAAGTCATTTTGGATAGGAACTTGGTGATGACCTATACATGAAATGCAGAGAAAATTATATTTCTAAAGATAACATTACAGCACATTCTTAATCTGAAATTAAGGCAATAATAAATTAATCGTTTACAGGGACATAAGGAAATTTGTATGTATCAGTATGCCTCAATTCTTAAGTCTTCACTTTAAGAACTAATGTACTACATGATTATGGGAAATGGAAACTCCCTTGGCAAGATATTCAATACCATGATGAGTTATTGATTTTTGGTCGATGTTAAATATACATACTTGTAACAACATGTCTTCAAAAAAATTGCAAGTAATACATACATGATAAAATAAGCAAACATGATACACAAAGAATCTGTTGTATGAGATTATGTAATACATAGAAATTGCATATACACATACAAATTTCCCATGACTTCTTTTTACACAAACTTAAATGTTCCATTAATCACTGCAAAGTGTGCAGTAAATTGGAAGCCATTGGTTCAATAAAATCTACACTTAACTTCATATCACTTATCAAATATTGAATAAAGAAAGCCATGGGTGCTAGTAACAGAAAGAGAATAAATCAATATCCCAGCATTCAATGTAAGATATAGTGATGTTCAGCAACCTTTTCATCATTCTAGATTAGACATGGAGCAATACTATCATAATTATATACCCTTGATATACTGACTGAATAACATTTCATCCAAACTGATATGCAGTGTAAGGTTATTTTAAGAAAACTATTTCAGCATGAATACACAAAAACTAGTAAGCAAATCATTTAGACAATAAAACTAGGTGAGCAATTACAATACCTTATTTCATTTGTCACTAAAAAAGCAACACAATTAAGGAATCAATAGTGCAACATAATATACCGCACTTATTAATGAAAGCAACTTGACTATTCCATTTTGCTCACGTGTTCATAATGTTAATGTTAATACAGTACTGTCTCAAGGATTGTAAGTTTCGAGTCTGCAATTCACAAGAGTTTGTAATAGGCACCCAAACGGCATTTTTAAAAACTTATAGAAAACTGAAATTATGATATGACCTGAACTTTGTGGGTAGTGCACCATGAGAAACTGGTGGTTTCAACTGTAGTTAACAGGGCAGAGGAGTTCATGACATCGGGATGTTAGGCCCCTACAACCTGCCCACCCAGAGTCCTGCGTGAGGTTTGTATATCAACATACACATATCACCTCTCCCAACAGAGCTTCCGTTATTCATGAACAATGTAATAATCCCACTATATTGTACTCCAGAGCACTCTTCAACCTTCCAGATGCCTCTGGAGTGTGGTTTTGAATGCACGATTCATATTTAAGCTGAAAACATACAGAACAACGACAGGGCATATAAAGAGTAAAAATTATGTGCATTATGAAAAACTGGGCATTTCTGGTGAGACATCAATGATTTTTAATTTTTCCCACACAAATAATGGTTCTAAGATTGCGATTTCAACCTTTGCAATCCACAACGTCCACCTATTTATCACAAACTTAGAGACAGTACTGTAGTAAATTTCTGAAAGAGCATTAAAGCAGCATTTGGCTTTCAAAGCAGTTTAGAGCTCTATAGGTAGGTGATCCAAATGACGCACTAGCTTCCTGGCACATAGCTCACCACACAGGCACCATTCAGACACTATCTATTAATACAGCATGCACATACTAAGGAACAAATTTCCACAAAGAAAGGATGGTAATTTCAAACTAAAACAAGCTCATATACTCTTCCCTAGATCAATCATTATGAAAAAATATCTATACTAAGCAACTTGTCCTCGAAATCTAGAAAGCTTTTTCGTAAAGATCCCAAGTGCTTCTCTTTCTGTTACGTTGACTTTGTATACAGACAATATAAGGCACAGATAAATATGAAACATATATACTTACGCATTTGCTTAGCTCTCTCCTTATCAGCCAGCTCATGTTTGTGCCAGGGGTCATGGCGCTTGTGCTGATTCGGGGGGGCCACGGTCACCCCCCAGGCCTTATCCATGGCTTGGGCTGTAGCAGCCGCCCCTCCAACTCTCCCTCCAGCTGCGGCGGCGCCCGAGCCGTCCCCCCCTCCCCCACTCACCAGCACCATGGCACCCCGCCTGCATGACCCGATCCTGCCCCACCGCTGCAACCGTGCTCCCCAAGACTGGTTATCCTGGCACCTGCCAGGCTCTGGGTGCTATCTTGAACACTGTGATCCAAAGGACCCCTGGAGATCCTCAGGGGCTTGGATTTTGTTGCTTTAATGGCCTTGGTTGGGTTTTCACAATTTTCTCAGATAATCACAGCAATATTCAATCACAGATAATATGTATCCACTGCTAGCTATTAAGCCTATTTTATCTTCCTTCTTAAAATTCCAAATGCCAAACACAACAATATACGAAATCTTGTCCTTGTTTCTATTGTGACATCAATATGTTAATGATATGTAATATCTCTTCCGAAGGATATTTGCTTCTTATATTTACTATTAATCATACAGTCCATGCAAATAAAACGTCCACACTCCTCTTCTTCCTTGTTCCCCTTGCGACTAACACCAATGGACGTGCAATATCTCCTGCTTCATTCTCCGGCATATTGGTTCACTGATTTCCAAACAATAGTTAATAAAATCATTCCATCCAGTTCTACCGAATCTGATATTGGTTGGCTTGGAAAACAAACACTACGCCATGTTTCCAGGCTCTTGGGGTCACACCGAGACACTGTCAACTGGGTTTCTCTCCTGACGTCTCGAAAATCACTTACTTCCACGGGAGATCAGTCAGGTTTCGACGATATGGTGTCTAGAGGTCCTTTATATGATGATTTCTTGTGCGAATACATCGAAAACAGCTACCATTGCCAAGAGAAGTAACAAAATTGAGGTGGTAAGACGCAGTTTGTTTACGTTCTGCAGGCCTGGCGCCGCCCTCCCCCGCGCGGCACAGTGGACGCGCCCGCCAGGGTCAAAACACTCGCCCAAAACACAAATATCTCACCACTAGCTCGGCGGTCCTCTTTCTTTTCCGTGTCCCCTGTCTATGGGTGCACTCTAGGTGGCAGAGTCTCTCACCTCACACTAAAATGCGGGTATAAACGGAGCACAACAACCTTTCCTCGTCAAAACATGAGCCAGCGGTAGTCTGTCCACCATCTCTTATTTGAATCCTCGCGTTGGCCGCTTCACAACCTGTTCTCAGGCCTTCTTAGCTAAATCCTGCGAGCATAACCTGGCGTCGAAGTTTCCCCGCTTAGATCCAGGACATGTATGCCGTTTGGGGTTTGCAATTACGGCAATAATACACAAAATCGATCTGAGGAGAGTAACAGCGCACTCTTCAAATATGGCAGCGGGTCTTCACTGGCTTGTTGAGGAGAGCACCGCCGCGCCGCCACCCTCCTCCTCCCCACCGCCGCGCCCCCGCCCGCCCTCCTCCCAACAACCTCGTCCCCACCCACCTCCTCCCCAGCCTCGCCAAGCCTTTCGCTCACCTCCCAGAACCTCCACAACCGTTTCTCTCCTTCCCTCCAGCCACACAGCATTATTCCTGGACCAGTCGCGCCATTTCTATTGCCTCACTGCAAGACTGCGTGGTCCGCCTGGTAAAAGATAAGAAGTTAAAGCTACGGTTGGCTGACTATGAACATTTTGTGTTGAACGTAATGAATTGGAAAAAAGAATGATAGCATCTGACTTTAGTTGAGTGTCTGAGTTGTGGACGTCCCCGTTCTCTCTCTCTCTTTCTCTCTCTCTCTCTCTCTCTCCCAGCAGACATCGGCTCCTGCACACCCGCACCACACACACACAGGACTCTCGCCTCGCCTCTTCTCACTGTGACGAAGGATATTTTTCTCAGATATAATTCTCATCATTTTTAGTGGAAGCTATGCACGCTGGGAAAAAACAAAACATAACAAAAAAAAAAAAAGCAAATATAGCGCCTGGTGTAAGTTTTGTGTTTGATCGACTATTTTGCCTGGGTTTAAAGTTCACCCTGCCAGTTGTTGTCTGATGATATATACCTAGAATATATCAAGATTTGACATTTTCAGCTGATGGTCATAGTTAAGTTGGTCGGTAGCGGCCGAGTGTGGTTCCCTTAGCAACAGGGCGGCGAGTCCCCCCGGGTGACTCTAACTCGCCTCCTGATTGGTCTACGCTGCAACCCAGACGACTCTCCGAGGCCGACCGACCAACCAGGCGCCGCGTACTATCGGGCCGTGGCGGGATGAGCTAATGCGCGCGAGGGTCATCTTCTAGGAACGCAGACCAAGTTTATTTTAATCGTGGTATAGGAATATAACATGATTCCTAGAAAAAAACATGTTTATTTATTCTAAGCTTATAATAATTCTGAAGACACTTATATCAACATTTTATGCACCGTGATTGTACCCTTGATAATACAACAGCTATAAAATGGAGGTCTTGTTCGCTCACTAAAAGTTCCGATGTATCCCCGATTTGATGAGGAGCATTTGATGTGTATATTTGTGCTGTCTCGTATGCACTAACAGCTATGCAGTGATAGCCCACCAGATTACTAACTTGCTGATATATCTGATCGAATACATTCTCTCTCTCTCTCTCTCTCTCTCTCTCTCTCTCTCTCTCTCTCTCTCTCTCTCTCTCTCTCTCTCTCTATATATATATATATATATATATATATATATATATATATATATATATATATATATATATATATATATATATATATATATATATATATATATATATATATATATATATATATATATATATATATATATATATATATATATATATATATATATATATATATATATATATATATATATATATATATATA
>NC_059269.1:12516128-12563628 GCF_017591435.1 Portunus trituberculatus | reverse complement strand
ATTGTTATGACACTCTTCAGAAGTGCATCCATGAAAAGCAGACTAATGAATGCTAATCTTTTTTTTCTGATCTGACCATCTGCAATATTGATATATTCTAATTAGCACTAGACTGTCTGCTAAACCTTGTAACGTGTCTGCCTGAAATTTACCAGACAATGTGCACTGAGAGGGATATTTTTGATAACAAATAATCACGTGATTTAATCAAAGCATTTATGTACTTACCCCCTTCTCTCTCTCTCTCTCTCTCTCTCTCTCTCTGCATGTCACTTGGTGGATGAAACTGCGACTATTGCATTAGGATGCATTCTAAATCTTGATGGGAATCACGTAATGAAAACCTGTTCATTTTAATTATACATATAGTGCGATTGTCCACGGTTACTTTAGTGAAAATAATGCTATAATATCGTTACCAGTTAAAGCGCTAAGTTAAACTCACCTGAGTCAGAAGACGCTGAAACGTTGAAAATACGGTGTGAACGATGAAAGGTTGTGAGATAGATATGAGAAATGATAATCAAGTGATGGGATTATTTGAGAGAGAGAGAGAGAGAGAGAGAGAGAGAAACTGTCACTGAGGTGGGCTGAACAAGCTTGTTGCCAACGATGCTGCAGCTCACGCGCTTACAGCAGCAAGATAAAAGTTAAACCGCAGCCACTAGATACATTTCTCAAGGATTGACTTTATGAATTGCGTTATGCTCCTTGAAGGTGTGTGGAAGGGAAAGAGAACACCATATCACTGAAAATTATGACATTGATAAAGCAAGAGTTGTCCCGCGGATCTACTGGACTTGATAACGATGTACCCTAAAAGATCTCGAACTACTGCTGCAGATTTTTCAATAATTGGTTCCTGTGGATGTCAAGCAAGGTATCATAGAGGACTGATCACTGGACTTTTGTTTTAATCAGCATCGTAAAAAGCTATGCCAGTTGACTTTCCGGCCGTTCTCGATGAGTAGGCATACCGAACGCAGACTATTGTCATTGCGGCGAAAATTTCGCGACGATCGCGGCTCCCGACATTAGAGAAAGCGTCTGTGCATTCATTCCCTGGGTTGATCGAGGCCTCATATATATATATAAAAAAAAAAGCTTTTCCAGCGCTAATGATTCATAAATATGCAAGAGCTGCTTCGCCAATTACCTATGGTTAATGGCTCATAACTCCCGCCTCCTTGCCGATGGAAGGCGGTGTAAAGAGAGAGAGAGAGAGAGAGAGAGAGAGAGAGAGAGAGAGAGAGAGAGATTCAGTACTTTTATTCACAAGTAGAACACGTGAAAAAGACAGAGAGAGAGAGAGAGAGAGAGAGAGAGAGAGAGAGAGAGAGAGAGAGAAACTATCAAAATAACATGGCATATCACATTTAAATCAGAAAAAAATCAATATTATTATGATGCCATGTGTAGAAAATACAGTGGCAACATTTTTCCAGTTCGCTGCAATTTCTAAGCATTTATTCACCAATCTTCCATAAAGCTGGGTTATGTACTGTACATTGTCTTGTAAAATATTGTGTTGATGGGCAGAGTTCCATTCTGTAAGGTGAAGGATTGATACTAAATAGAAAAAGAGAATAATGCCAAAAACAAACATTTATTAATATGTAAATGGTGTACAATAAGTTAACTTGTAATACATGGTCAAAGACCACTTTTCTAATTTAAAACTGGGCAGTTTCCTTCATTCAGACCTTGACTTTCTATTGATTTTTAGATCTTTTTATAACTTCTAACTGATTCTAACTGATACAAAAATTACATAACTTATAAACAATATGATGAATCAACACATGTGATGTTACAGATAGTTTCCTAGTTCTGATAAAGATTTACATTGACATCCATGTATTAATCAGTCATGGTTTGTCATTTTTAACAAATATCTTCACATTTCTAAACTTATAATACTTATGAAAGAAGTAAATGTGCTAGATCATACTCTCATACTTTAAATCCTATCACAGGTTACCTTTAATTTTACATTTCTAATTCCATTCCAGAATAGTACTAAGCCTAGAAGTGGTAACTAACTACATTTATTCATCAAGAACTACAGGGAGTGTATTTCAAAAGGGAAAAAATAAGTTTTGTTTGTATAAGTGGATATAACTTTACCATGAGGAATAGATAGTTTATCAAACTTCACTTCCACACACACACACACACACACACACACACACACACACACACTAACAGACAATAAAGATGATAGAATATATGGTATCCCATCCCCACCCTCAAAGAAAATAAGTAATGACCCACATATGTTGAGCAGTAGTATGTAGTGTGTGTGTGTGTGTGTGTGTGTGTGTGTGTGTGTGTGTGTGTGTGTGTGTGTGTGTGTGTGTGTGTGTGTGTGTGTGTGTGTGTGTGTGTGTGTGTAGTTAAGCACTGCAGTGAGCAAAAGTAGAAGTAAAATAATATACAATAAGCAAGTTGACAGCAATATTTGAAAATTCTGAGTCATCACATTTTCACGTCTGCACAAGTATTTATGTGGCAAACATGTACACACACATGCACACATGCAAGCACATGTGCATATGCACATACACAAATAACCCACATTCACCACACGTACCCACACATTCACACACATACGCACACACCTTTTAACATAGATCTTATAACAAATGTGGTGATTCAACAACAACAAGGCTTTTGAGATGAAAGGTGAGTAAGAATCTGTACCATACTTAGCAGATGACACAAGGCCAACTAAACACTTGTTCAAAGGTGAGAGTACAATGACATCATATACCTATGTTAGTTTGGCAATTCTAACCACATGTCAAGGTCAAAATATATAAAACATGGTTCTCATTAAAGAGAATTGTGTTAACTCAACCAGAAATGTTGACTATGTAAACATTCATAATAGGGAAACATCTACATAAGTAATTCTTTCATTTGTAAATATGTTTCTGTTGGCTTCAAAACAACTAATTTAAATAAGACATACACAATATTGTTTGAAAAAAAAAAAAAATAATAATAAACAAATAAATAAAACACAAAAGAGTTATCTCTTGGAGGATGAAGAGTTGAATTATGTGCTGCATGAAGGATTATTTTGAAAGTGGAGATACAAACCTGTATACACTGTTACACAAATCTATACAAATACTCCTGTATGTACAATGCAATGACACTGCAATGCTAAACAGAAATTAGAAAGGAGCTTCATTATTCAAGACTTACTTCAATAAGTAAGTGTGAAGACAATCTGATGGCAACATATTCCCTCAGAAACAATAAACTTTACTGTATTATGCCTTCAATGAAATTTCAGAAAGATCTAAGCTACATTTCATAAATAATTGAACATTCTACATAATGAATCTATAACTCCAAGAAACTCAACAGTAGTAATGCACCACTCATCTAAATTACAAATGTGTACTTACACTTCCAGCTAGTTCCCTACTGTACTGTATAATACATATTATCTACTGATGATTGAAAACATTCCAAATATAAAGAGGGAAGACAGCCATTCATTCACAATATTACAATGAGAAATGTTAATTCTGAAACAAAATTTTAAATATGCACTGTGACCATTTCAGCTTTTCTCTTACTGTATGCTCCCAGTTCATTAATCCATTAATCTTTCTTAACTCTTGCCTGGATGTTTTAACATGCAAATACTACTGCAGTGGTCATCAGCTAGTAGCTTTTGATTATAAAAGATAAAATAATTTTTTTCATTTTTCACACTTCGTTGAGATACCACATCAGCATAAAGGCATTCCATGTTTGAAACTATGACTGTTTCTTTTAACTTCAATAAAAGGATGGCTAAGTCTTCTCTTACTCATATGCTCTAAACCTCTCATCCCTTCATTTCACATTCTCAAGTATTCTGCCATTCCATTTTACTGAAGGATACTACTCTCTTGCAAAGATCAAATTCTCTACAACTACATTTTTTACATCCTATATAAAAAGTCCAAGAAACTGATCTAAATAAACAGAAAGCTAAGCAATGATACAGAAAAATCTGACAGAAATCAAATGTATTTCATTCAGTAATGTCTGTGCTTGGTGTTTAAATCCTACTCACCCTTTTATCTGCCTGTGCCTGATCAGCTTTTCAGTTTCATAGCATATCATTATAGTTATCTATGCATGAGAATTTTAGTGAAATAACTTGTGTGGAAAATAAAAACATACATCATTCAGTATATCAACAAAGATTTTGTTAGGTGGTAATAATCTGAGAGAGAGAGAGAGAGAGAGAGAGAGAGAGAGAGAGAGAGAGAGAGAGAGAGAGAGAGAGAGAGAGAGAGAGAGAGAGAGAGAGAGAGAGAGAGAGAGAGAGAGAGAGAGAGAGAGAGAGAGAGAGAGAGAGAGAGAGAGAGACTAGTTCTACCAAGCATGAATAAAACTCCCAAGTTCCTGTACATCCTAGAAGGGAAATTCATCATGTAATGAAATCCATGCTATACCCTCCAAACCATAAATAGTTGAAAAATATAAATGCTACTAACATCCCTTTTGTCATAAATATATCGGAGTACAAAGAGTGACTATCTAATCTTATTAAGTCCTATCACCTCAAGTAATATAAAAACTTCTGGAGCACTGTGTTGTATGCAACAGCTCCCCACAGTTAGATTACTTTACTTGGAACAGAGTGCAGAAGTCTCTGAATGGTCACCAATGTAAGCCACAGAATATTGGTCTGGATTCAAAATGAATGTATGTATATCTTGACTAGTTAATTCAAGCACTGGCTTGGACCTCTTTGGCCAACCAATTGCTATGTATTGCACATAGGACAACGCAGTGCTTATTGCCTCTTTCTACATTGTATACTCCATCAACCGATAACAACTACTAGTATAATAACAGTAGCAATAATAATAATAATAATAATAATAATAATAATAATAATAATAATAATAATAATAATAATAATGATGATAATAATAATAATAATAATAATAATAATGTTCAATAACTTTAATTTTTAATAAGAAGTAATCTTTACTTAAGATAATGAAATAAAGAATTCCAATCTAAATCATAACATTTTAAGCAACAGGCTAAAACTGGTTACATAAATTTCAAAGGTACGACTTGATATAATTTGAACTGAAACCTTACAAATTCATCATTTCAAAGCTTCAATATGTTAAGAAATTGTGAGCATTAAAAATCCATTTCCGATATATGTATATCTTTTGTGTGGACTCATATGATAAAAATAATTTTCCACTAACTGAGTATTATGCATTTGTAAATATTTCACTCAATGATACACAAAATTCAACTTCAAATTAATTAATTTCTTATTTAAAGAATAATTTTCTGGTAATAGCAAAGAATATCAATGAATGTAAATTATGTAGATTAATATTTTGCAGTGTTATAGCTTATACTCCCCTTTTGTGATGGCAGAAGTTAATAACTCTTGATATTTCCTATGTATGTGTATATGCACAGCAACATGTGCATAAATACAAGTATACAATCTATCTCTCGCTCTCATACACACAAACACGCACAAATTACATTTGAAAGAGGAGCACTGACTTCCTTATAGACACTAGTCCCCGCAAAATATAAATGTTAGAAATGTTTTGGGCTAAAAAAAAAAAAAAAAAAAAAAAAAAAAAGGGGGGGGCATAAGGTCGCAAGGCAGCACCATAATAAGAGTTTTCTTGACTCCAAGGATAACCAAATAACAAAGATTATGATACAAAGAAGTCATAATAGTTATGCAGCGGCACAACAATGATAATCCATTAAAAAATTACATCAAATTATCGCTTGGATTCAATGAACTTCCAGCAAAGGATGCTTACAGTATGTCAACATAATTTTCTAGGCCACCATTAAATATTTCTTTCAAGTGTTACATTTCATATTGTTATATTGAGATAAAATATTGGCATTGCACATTTACAATGATTCTTAATTGATCAGTGTATAAATATCCTAAGGGTCAACATATGGAATACATAAATTTCATCATATACTGTATATATAGATAATATATGTTTTAAGAGATGACTTTACAAGTATAACCGGCATACAATTGTACAAGTATGTGTTGTATTATTGAAATTTTAAAGGGAATCTGGAATTTCATATAATGTACATGTAAGTTATTGTAGCTAGATAGAATATAAATTTTTTTGTTTTGTGACAGTTTGTCCATTATATATAACGAGGGACTTGTTCATGAATTACTGGGCAATTTAAAGATTTCAATAAAAATGTCTAAATATGGCACATAAACATATCTGAAGCTGCCAATTTAAAAAGGAGGCAATGAACTACATAAAACTGAATGGATTATCATTATAATTTAAAGATGTACAGTTGCATAAAAAAGAAAGATTGGAGCACGTGTTATAAATATCTTAATTTTTTCCAGAACTGAAAATATTAATTAAAAACTAAATAATATATATATATATATATATATATATATATATATATATATATATATATATATATATATATATATATATATATATATATAACAACCTGGATATTGATTAACCATAATTATAATTGAAATAATGATTCAGACCAGCAATAACTTACATTGCACCTTATGCCAGCGGCACTATCAACAACCTGGTGTGTTTATAATACACGTTTATACATCAACAACCATCTTTTTGTGAACGTCTGTATTGCCCACTACTGAGCAAAACTCATCAAAGCTTATTTTTCCATCCTCATCTTTGTCAGCAAACAGGACAGTCTTGTCAACAATTTGCTGCAACTGTGTATCTTTCAGGTTGTTTCCAACCATCATCTTCAATACCTGAAAGGAAAGGACCTCCCATAAGCATACTTATTGACAAATGAACTTCCTCTTCCAACAAAATAGAAGTGAGAACTCAAAAAAACATGCACATCTTCTTTATCTGATAGAAGGAAACATACCTTCATAACATTGGGTTTTAACTGACAATACCATTTTCTTAACTCTTCTATAGTATATGTCAGAGTAAGCATAAATACTGAACAAGAATTACCTGGAAAAGTTCTCCATTTGAAATGTACCCATCATTATCCATGTCATATATGCGGAAAGCAAAGCGCATCTTACTTTCCTTATCACCTTTGACGCTAAACTGTGACATGCCTTGAATAAACTCTGTAAACATGAAGAAATTTTCACATAAACTTGTTTGCTGAAGAAGAAAGTCATGATTACAATTATAGAAAACACATCACTGCCATAAAGAAACAACAAACTGAATGGATGAAAGTGATATTGTATATCTGTAATTTGGGCACAAGATGAGAATAAACGTGAGTCAGTTTGTAAAGAGTGTAGTACATGAGTGAAAATGAGAAGCAAAATGTGACCAGACCACCAGTTAAATGAATAAGTAGAAGATGAGCACTGGAAGAAGAGAGACATGTCTAGTATAGGTTATGGGAGTCTGCAAACTTGAGAGAAACAATGTACAGATGCCAGACCTTCACACATATACACACACACACACACACACACACACACACACACACACACACACACACACATAAAGGAGGGTGGTGGAGACAAAGATGATGTGGTGATACTCTGATCATGGGAAAGGACAGGATATGGACCATGAGGGGATGGTCAAGTGGGAACCTAAAGACTTAGTTTTTGAGGTGGTTGAACCAATCAAAGGAAAACTGAAGCCTTCACCTGGTGTGGGGCTACCAGGTGTTGCTACTGAGAAATTATATGGCTGGGATTGGCGAGGAGTAAAGTGCTGGCGTCAGTACATAGGTTCTATTTTACAAATATTTTCAGAGAACATAACTGGTCCTACTAACATCTTTACTCTGAAAGCATACTGCAACTTCATCCTTCAATTCAAACTTTCTTACCTTTGAAATCTACTTCTCCATTACCATCTGCATCAAATATATCAATAACACGTTGCACTAACGGGTTTTGCTGCAGTTCTGGAAGTGACATAAATTCTTCAACTGAAAGAGAACCAGAGTTGTCCAGATCCAGCTTTCGGAACCGCTTCCCAAGACGGCGAATTTCATCGGCGTCAACTGTAGGTGAGATTCATTGGCCAGATTAGTGAGAATGAGCCCTAGATGAAGAACCAATAAGTCTCAGCCAGCAGTGGCAAATAATAACAAACAAATTTATAAATTGTTTACTCATCCATTGTACTGCAAAACCAATGCACAATATTGGTGCATTTTTGCATTTAATGTAAATTTATTACAGTGTAGTACTGAACAATGGTTTGTAACAGAATTGGTGCTTTTTATTTATTTATTTTTTTTATTCAAATTTTGATAAGGACTCAGGAAAGAAAACAAAGTATGCATTATTTCAGTCATGTGCTTTCTAGAAAGTCATGCTTTTCATTAGTTCTAAATATTATGTTATCAGTATGCAGTTTAACAAAATAACAACAAACAATTTGGCTGATGAATAAAAGCACACTATAATTCTTACTCGTTGTAAAAACATAAGGATCTAGTGATCCATGTTTGTGTTGCTATGAATTCTGATTAAATTTAGCTATAAAATTCACCTGAGAAATATCACAATTTCAAAAATAATTCTTGATATGCAATCAATTTTGTCTTAGCTATTTCAAGCTGACAGGCATTGACTGAAATAATTCAGTGCCACTGAACTAAATATATAAGGCCATGCACTTTGTGATAAATTGAATTTGAGACTAATTAACAAGCACAAGATTATCTGAAGTAATATCAGGTATTGGATGAGCAATAACAATGAAAAGAATGAGACTTATTGATATATCATCCAAGGCTCACTTGAATGCTTGCCAAATAAAATATAAAATAATATTCTACACTAGAAATTTGTTGTGAAACTATGATCATCTATCAATTGCAAATCTAACACAAAATTCATAAGTGAACACTATGTGATCATATTACAATGAACAAAAATACTATGACATGAAAGAACTGTTTCTTAGAAAAATCAGTAAGCTTCTTAGTTATATAATCTTATAAAGACAATTAAGATAAGGAAATAATCCTTCGAAAAACCGGAATCAATGAACAGCTCAACCAGTTCTCATATTCCACACCAAAAATAGATCTTTTAACTTAAGTATTTTGTTTGTAGTTGTTGCATTCAGATACTGTATTTTACTAATAACTGTATACTATTTTCAATGCTATGTTAAAAAATAAATAATTAGAAACTTAGCAAAACTGAGTTTGGCAATATTCTTTTTTATTTGACATTAATCCAGGTACAGAGCTGTTGTGATTACAGATTCTCCAATTTCTCTGATTGCTTTAAGGCTCTTTGAAGTTATATATATATATATATATATATATATATATATATATATATATATATATATATATATATATATATATATATATATATATGAAAGCAATCAAAGATGAATGAACTATATCTATAACTCACGCTATATACAGCATCTTAAATCTATGAAACTGCTCAAGAAAATTAAGCATGCTAATCATGTACATTAAGTCCTCTGTTAGATTATAAAAGTTAATGGAAATAGGCAGAGAAATCACCAATACATCATACTAGCTATTTACCAATGTAAATGCTAAGGTAGGAGTTATGTGAGTTGGCAAATATGTACATAGAACTCAAGCACTGTTACAAAGCAACAAAATTTCTACATTAATTCTGTGCTGTAAAACCAGTTTAATATCTAGTCTAGACTATAAGAGATCTAATAAAGCAAGAGTAAAGCATTACTACTCAATCAACTTACATTTCTCTAGTAGGATTTTGTAAACATATACACTAAACTCCCCCTTGCAAAAAATCAATCTAAAATTTGTCTATTGGAAGTAGCTGCAAGATTTTTACTTTCCTATTGTTAATATTTATATATTATGACTAAAATGTTTTCTCCTTTCATACTGGAAAAAATTTTCAAAAGACAGTGAAGCCAATCCCTCCACCCCTCTCTTTCTGTTGCTGAACACTGTCTGCAATGTTCTAATAACCTTTGATGGATAAATTCCCTCCTCAAGCAAGCAGTATGTACAGCCTCAAACTAAATGTTGACCTAGTCCATCCCATCACCACTCCATGTGCTGCTGTTTGAAATCCAAATGTTTAACACAGGAAACTCAGAGCATGAAGTCTCCTATGGTCTGGATAAGTCACAATATGACAAGGCACATACATTTCCATGCAAGTCTGATGGATAAAATCATTCAACTGACTCTGTGTACCATTTTGTTTATTGTAGGAGTCAATGTTTCCTTTTTTTCTCCCTATCTTTCTTAACAATTATTTTATTGTATATGCCATATCCTCCAACATAATTTTGTAAGGAAAAGATAATACTGAAACATCTAAACCACCATATCTATTCACTCCAATCACCAGAATGACAAAATTTTTCATCACCAGCTAAACAGTGAAAAGAAGAAAAATTCCATTAATCTTATGGTCAGTACTAATTCACACAACAAAACTTCCCTAAAACTCCAGGTATCCTTTTATCTCTATATAGCTACTACCTGCTATTAAGAAAAAACACCACTCTTCTTTTTAATATCATACATCATCTACCACATTATGAATAATTTTCTTGCTATTCAATCATTATACATATGAGCATCATGATATTTTTCAAATTTGCTATTAGATATAAAATATTCTAAAATATTTTACGTCTTCCTATAAAGTAACGAGACATAATGCCTTCCCTTGGTAACCACTTCAAGAGGGATGATCTGGCCTAGTGTACAAGTGAATAAATTAAAGAAGTGGTATTAATATTCACCTTGGTGTGTAGGCAAAAGTTAAGATGAGAAGGAACAAATGACCGGAAATGATAATTGTGAATAAATTAATTTCAAGCTTACTATAATATTATCTGAATGACCTTTTTTTGAACCTATAATATTAATCCCACATACAATAAGCCCCACAGACTCTTGTCTGATGAACGAACAGATGTAGCTATACCTCTGTTGGTTGCACTGCCTTTATGCAGGAAACTCAGGGACTCATGATATGCACATAACTATGTACTTGTATTCAACTGTATGAGAGAGAGAGAGAGAGAGAGAGAGAGAGAGAGAGAGAGAGAGAGAGAGAGAGAGAGAGAGAGAGAGAGAGAGAGAGAGAGAGAGAGAGAGAGAGAGAGAGAGAGAGAGAGAGAGAGAGAGAGAGAGAGAGAGAGAGAGAGAGAGAGTCATTGAAGTTCTTTTGCAAAATGTCTAACTTCCTAAAGGTAAAAATTCCATGCAAAACTTAGATACGTTTTTATAAGACAATGTAGCACTTTCAAAGTTGATCTTCCAAAACCGTACGGGGGAGCTTAGTGTTTACAAATTCAAATCTCAACTAGATGACAATTATAGCTACTATAATGATTGAAAAGAAAAGAACAAAAAAATTCTGTCAGTGAAAGCAAGCAATGTAAGGAGAAATCAAAATTATATTTTCATTTAACATTTTGTAAAACATGCCGCAATCTCTTTAAGAAACAAAAAGTCTATTTCATTGCTCAGAATTTAATTCTCTCAAGCAATTTCAGGACTGCTCAAAATGTGTCTTAATGAAAGACAATTTGTAGAATAACCTAACAAGAGGACTGTGGATTGTGATCACATTCTTTAAGCATATGTAACTACACTCAACTACAGGCACGCTCACACGCTAAGCTCACACTATAACTCAACACACTACTAGTACTTACTCTTCAGCTTTGAAACATTCAAGCTATAGTTCATGCAAAAGAAGGAATCTAAGCTACTAGATAGATACATAAGCAAACTTGGAACAAACAAAAACTGAGTTTGTATAGCTTTAAATGAAACTACATTCTATATTCATGGGATGTGTGCAGTTTGAAAAGTTAATATATATATATATATATATATATATATATATATATATATATATATATATATATATATATATATATATATATATATATATATATATATATATATATATATATATATATATATATATATATATATATATATATATATATATATATATATATATATATATATATATATATATATATATATATATATATATATATATATATATATATATACAGTATAAATATGTATATATTGCTTAACACAATAAATTATAAACATGATAAATCCTGTGAAACATATGCAAAGCAGACTTGGAGCAGATAAAGAATATCAAGGAGACATTACTACAGCTTATATTTATAATGCTAATTACTGTTACTGACAATACAAAACATAAGCATTTCATAAACATAGAAAATACTAAAACATCAACAGCTATCAATAAACTCCTGGAAACTCCCAAGTCATAAGCCTCACTAAAAAACTGAGCATTTAGAAAGTGTCTAAATCTGTTGGTTAATTAGTCATATAATGAAATGAAATAAATAAATAAATAATAATATCAACTGCTTTCCAATATTCTTGCATACAATATAAGGAATTTTTTTCTAATCAAACAGCCGAGCATCAGATGTAATCTTTGTTATATTGCTTCATTGGTCAAAATTACGTATTCAAAACCTTCATAACATGGTCAGGTAAACCAGAAAACAAGACAGGCAAGGCAAATTAAAAAGGAGAGAAAAATAGAAAAATATATCATGGCTTTGTAGATAAGCTAGAGTTGGAACATGGACAGAGGAAAATCTATTTCTTTTGAAGATCAAGACTACTGAGAACATACCAAAAATTCAACAGTAATGTTAGGTAATATAACCTGTGTGTGTGTTTGTGTTTGTAGTGTGGCATGTGCGTACGTGCATAAACATTTAACTAAATGTTTTCAGAGATATATGTGCCAATTCTTTCATAAATGAACAATGCAGCACCTTTTGTTTTCCTCCCACAACTACAAATCTGAAACTCTAATCCTTAAGGACAGGCTTAAAATATCTGTGATTATTGTGCAGTTACTGTGCTACTTCCTTTCTATGAAAAAGATGTTTGAGGATTTTGTCAAATTTTGTTCTATCTGCCTTGATTGCCTTCATCCTACTACACTGTAGTGGTTTTGAAGACCATAATATAAAACTCTGACAAACTTCACACTTGCAACAAGGCTTTTGTTTAATGATGATGGCAAAAATGTTATAGATCTAATTTCAATCACGTAATATTAAGTTCGAGTTGGCCATTTGTAAGTGGGGGCAAGGTTGAATTATATAAGGGAGAGAATTGTTTCTTCTGATAAATCACAGGAAATTATGGCCAGAACAGAAATAGAGATTTATCATTATCTACTTTGTTACAAATAGGTAATGTCAAGTTTAATAACTCCTCCCGAGATGAGTGATTATGATGAAGTTGAAGTTCTTTACCACATGTTTGCAGTGGTGTACTGATGAGAATAAGAATGCCTGCTGGCAAGGAAAAATAAACTATGTATAATACTATCATGATAAGTGTCCTGTCCATCCTGCTCCTGCCTTTAGTTTCTCACAGAAATTGAAGTCTGATGAGTTTAAAATAATGATATGAAATCCTAAAGGAAACAATGACAACACATATCCTGAAAGAGAAACATTTCCAGAGAACAAATCAGGGGATAGAATATAGAAATGCCTCCCACAGAAATGTTGCTATATAATGTAAAGTTTTCCCAGCTACACTTGAACAGTACTCACTGGATAAGAAGTGACGAGTTGCTACATATCCTAAATTTGCCGTAACAACAGTTTTCATGGAACTAGTTCCAGTAACTGTCAACTTAAGGTCAGAAGCCTCATGACAAGAAGTATATATCATGCAGTTATGTTGGCCAGGTCAGGTCAGTCCTGTTATTGTACATGTTCTTGTACAACAAATGGTACAGGATAGTTTTTCCCAAAAACAAAAAGTGACTGTGATAAAAAATAGTGAACTTACTATTCAGCTATGCTGACATCAGTAGATGACTAGGATGGAAAGTAGGTCAACATCAATAAGTAAAACATGTGAGCAAGTACCAATAATGTCAAATGCCCATTACCATGCAATACATGTCAACATAGTTCTTTAAGTACGGCACAAACACTGCATAAATATTGTATTAATTTCGCAATGCTATCAATTTGCAAAGTGATATTTCTATAATCCGATTTTAAGACTCAAGCACATAGTGCTATCTGCCTAATACAAATTTGATATGTACGATAAAAAATAAAAAATAAACACTTACCTCGCACAGCACATACTCCTATACTACTGCTCCTTGAAATCTATTTGGCCAGCCTTTCTTAGAAAGCAGAACACACATACACATGGTCATTCAGTGTTAACCACTGCTCAACAAAAGATAGATTCCTGAGATTATTAATGTACAACACCTTCATCCTCAAAGAAAGTGAATTCTGAAGACAAAATGGGCTCCAAAATTTTGACCTCAATTCTATACATCAAATATCTTCACTCTGACTTATAGTGTACTTATATTCCAATAAACCCTAAGCCCTAACAATGAAAGGTTAAGAATCAATTTGCAACCTATATACATATGATCCTTATAGGGATGAAACTTTTGAGCTTTGACAGGCTAGATCATATGCTAGACCATTCACTGATACTGACCTTCAAGCCAAGCAGCTTGTTTGGACTAAATACTTCAAGTTTATTCCTAATAAAGCAAATTAATGCACTGCGTTCTAGTGCTAAATATTTATGGCAACGGGTAGGCGCATATTTTAACTTGGAGGCTTTTCATACTTAGTCAAGACACTTTCTATACCTTTAGCCTTACCCATCACTGACCATCACCCCACACCAAGACTGCAGGCATACTGAGGGTATGGGTTTCATTCCAGAAGTAATGTTTCTTTCCATTAATTCAAAATGTGTTAGTTGCCCTTCCCTTGATTTTTTTTTTTTTTTTCAAACATGGATTCTTTCAATATCACACTTCTACAATTCCAACAACAGGAAGCCTTTGCTAGGCATTTGTGACATAACTGGTAAGCACAAATTAACATATTTCTTTTCTTTTTAACTCAAAATCACTGCCGGCAAAACAGATACATACCACTCACTATAATGAGCCATACAAAGGCAGCTGACCTGCTGGGTGCACTTTAAGGTTTGAAAGCATTTATATACAATATTCACTCCATTGGAGGAATGTGTGTGTGTGTGTGTGTGTGTGTGTGTGTGTGTGTGTGTGTGTGTGTGTGTGTGTGTGTGTGTGTGTGTGTGTGTGTGTGTGTGTGTGTGTGTGTGTATTCGAATTCACGGTCACCTGCTGGTCACCCAGCCAGTCTTTCCTATTACGGAGCAAACTCAGAGCTCATAGACTGATTTTCGGATAGGACTGATACCACACCACTCTCTACACACTGGGAAAGCGAGGCCACAACCCCTCGAGTTACATCCCATTATTGCTGCTAGGTGAACAGGGGCTACACATTAAGAGGCTCGCTCATTTGCCTCGCTGCAACCAGAACTCAAACCTCAGTTGTAAGCAGAATGTGCTAACCATTACACTACGTGGTGTGTGTGTGTGTGTGTGTGTGTGTGTGTGTGTGTGTGTGTGTGTGTGTGTGTGTGTGCATGCACATATTGCCTTGATATGAGATACTGATATAGCAATAAAATTCTTTGAGGAATTCATTAAAAATTCATGTATGAATTGCAGCATTCTCCAAAAAAAAAGAAAGAAAATAAATAAAATAACTGTCAATCCATGCAAAATGCATGTAACCACTTAGCAGGTTCATGCTGTGTTCTTAAACATCAAGAAGCACATAAAATGCCACTTTACTTGAATAATGCTGTCATGTAAGAAGAACACTGACAGATGGACAAATCACATACGTAAAGGCACATCATTCTCAACATGCTCTACAACAAAGAAAAGTAACAGTAAAGGTGCAATGAAGGGTAAACGGGTAAATTGTTACTTAATGAAAATAATGTATTACATATTTTCAATATGGTTGCATAGAATTACATAAAAAGTCATGTATAGAAAAATGACGCCATAAACTCTTAGACAAAGAATCCTTCAATGTTGAGAATTCCATAATCAGCTGACACATATATCATTACTAAACGTGACACAGTTACTATTCAGTTGATGCATCAATTTATCAGTTGTTTTGGCTTTAGGCATCAAAGCAGCATTACCACAGGTCTCCTCTGATTCAGGAATCAACTTATGCAAGTTCATGATCTACCATGTGTAGGTAAACTGGCCTTTTGCATTCACCTTATATTCTTGCACCTTCATTATTAAATCAAACAATAAATATTGTTCTTTAATGATATGGATTACACTGTGTAGTCAGTTACACATGCATAAGTAACTAAATAACTATAACTCTGCCTAACTGATGGTGAAATAAAGATACAAAATAAATACAAATAAGACACAAGGTCTAAAAATTTTTGCCAACTGATCATTCAAATATCTAAAGCATTCCAATAATCCAAATTGATCTTGTTGAAAACTCTGAACCAAATGCTTTAAAAACTGGTAATCGGTTAAGCCATTGCCAGCTTCTCTATTTCACTCATTCAGTAATGTACAAAGAATTGTATTTGTGATGCAACGGATTTTTCACTTTTAGTTCTTTTCTTTTTCTTTTATTTTCTCTCTCTCTCTCTCTCTCTCTCTTTTTTTTTTATTCATCTTTACAAATTTGGGCCCCTTGAAGTACCTAAGTGCATGACTGATATAGCTATTTAACTCTGAAGAAAGAGGCACTTATATATTTACTATGTATTGTAGCTGTGATTTTAACTTTTCCTTGCAAACTTGCTATTTCTATTTCTAACCATTTTACAAACAATACGTTCCTCATTACTGTCAAGCCAAGTATAATAATGAAGAAAACGTCATTAGTATTTTATCAAAAACAATTCTTAGTATGGTACTTAATGCTTTGGAAAAAGATTGTGAACACACTATTTTGATAATTGATGCATTTTATGGCTCTATGTGGCACTCCATAAACCCTAGTGTGTGTCTGGATGAGGCAAGTAAGGCAGGGTGGATGCAACATGGAGATTAGCAAGATAAGGAGTCATTGCTGTTTTCTGCTTTTACCATAATACTTTTGCTCTTACATCTGCTTTTCCATTTTCCTTTATGCTATAGGTCCTCCCCTTCCCCATGATGACCTGAGAAATGTTAAAGACAGTGCAAGCATGCAAAACATGTGTAAGACTTGGACAAGGGGCATGCATACACTTTTCCTCTTCCCTTGAGATTACTGCTGCCATAAAGGAAACCTGAATGCTATAAATTACAGTGAAACTGTCCGTTAGTCACTAAATAAGACAAAATGTCTTGCAAGAGTAATAAATGTCAGTGTCTTATTAGAGGAGGAGGAGGAGGAGGAGGAGGAGGAGGAGGAGGAGGAGGAGGAGGAGATTACTTTGTTGTATGTGTTATCTAATAAATTCCCATAACTTTTTCATGGCACAGTGGGTGACAACTGGACTGGGCAGGTGGGGGTAGACTTTTGATGGATTTGTTTTCTACTGCTTTGCTATTTCCTGGATATTACATATACAAGTGTTGCAAACTCCAGTTCATAGTATAAACTGTACCAGACAGTGTAAATACTGTTTCACTTAGTTCTGCTTGATACCTGCTACTCATATATGTGATAAGCCTGTCTAGTGTTCCTAAAACCAGTGAAAAGTATTGAACCGACATATTCCAAACGACAATTCTTATGGATGTGAAATGTGTAAGTAACAAATTATCACACCAGTACAGTAATGAGGACAATTTATTAGTTACTGTCATAGTAATTGTTCACAATACTACTTAAAAAAAAAAAAAAAAAAAAAAAAAAAAAAAAAAAACTAATACAGCCAAACAGAAACAACCAAATCATCAGCAGTCTCTGAGCTTTTTATTCTGCCAAATGAGAGAAGTAGGATCTTCATGGCAGTTTCTATGTCTTGTGGAAAATACATTTTCACATCAGAACAAGTACATGAAGCTCACTACAGCAACTGAAGATGTACCTGCTCCTAACCAACTCATGTTATCTTGAAAACTCCTTATACTTTCCACTGCCTTTCAAAAAAAAAAAAAAAAAAAAAAAAAAAAAAAAAAAAAAAAGTATCAGCTGAGAACCATGAAACTTGACAATGCAAAGACCATTTTAATTTTGTTATATGACAACTATAACAGACTCACAAATACTCGCATCCTTCTCTGCCACTAACACAAGTTTCTGGTCATCAAGAAATTCTATCAACAAATAACTTCTACATGTACAGTGTTTTACTGAGTTGCATCAAGAAAGAATTTCCAATGAAAAATATTCATGAATGCATTTACAAAATACTTTCAAGAAGTATTCAATCAACAGTATTTCAGTCAATTCATATTTGTATGAATTTGAAATATTCATATTAAAAATACATAACACTTGTATTCTGTCCATTTGTGTGTGTGTGTGTGTGTGTGTGTGTGTGTGTGTGTGTGTGTGTGTGTGTGTGTGTGTGTGTGTGTATTTGCCTAGTTGTATTGTACAGGGTTCGAGCAGAGCTCATAGTGGCCTGTCTCCATGTCTCCAATTTTTCTTTAAAATTTTGCACATTATGTGCTGTAACAATTTCATCACTCAATGCATTTCACTTTTTCACCATTATGTGTGTGTGTGTGTGTGTGTGTGTGTGTGTGTGTGTGTGTGTGTGTGTGTGTGTGTGTGTGTGTGTGTGTGTGTGTGTGTGTGTGTGCATTTTGTGCTTTGCATAAGATTTGAACTTTTTCATTATATTCCTACCCAAATATTTAGTGTTTCACAAGCACAAATATTTTTTGCATTTTCAATCTTTATAAGACAAAGCTTGTTTCTTGCAAGCTATTGATATCAAAGAAGACTTACTAATCTAATAACTGATTTCCCAGAAACTTGACCTAATCATTAAATAGTCATCCTGTGTAGGTCTGTAGTGAACTGTTATAACTTACCATCAAATGACCTTCACTTACATTAAATTAAATAATACTGTACATTCATTTTATTTGTCATTTATAGCAAAATTAATTAAGAATGAATTAATGCTCCCCATATCAAGCAAACCAACAAAAACCAGACCACAAATAAAAACCAAGCATTTACCCGTTTATCCGTGTTATTGTTGACCATCCCACATTATGCAAATAGTTCAAATAATCAACCTTGTTAGTTTTTAAATTGGTGCATCTCAAGCTGAACACGCTTCAAGACAAACATTCATATAAATCATGTATGTGTATATATATATACTGTATAAATATATATACCACATGCTAGAGCTAAAGACACCAATTTAAAGAGGAAAGATGGAAATATATATATATATATATATATATATATATATATATATATATATATATATATATATATATATATACTGTATATAGAAAATTCCCTGTTCTATGTAAAGTTATGAACACTGCATCTAATTAAAAACTTTTCTTGTCTAGCAACACAAGGGGCACAGAGAATAACCAGGGAAATCACTGATAATTGTTTGGTAAGCAAAGATTGTGTTGATCTGTTACTTTAATGTTTTCCAATAAGTTTAAATTTTGAAAAATGTATTTATGAATTTGTTTAAACATTCAAAGGCAAAATCCCTGAGCCCTATGCTTATGTAGGGCCAAACTCTGATGCCCCAAATTGCTAAAAGAGCTATCAATCTACAACATTAAAAATTGTCCAAGTTTATTGTCCAGTGGGGACTCTTTAATAGTTATATGATACAGCACAGTCTACACAACCCACATGAGACAAGGAACTGAAAAGATTCAAAGTGCACACATACTTCAACATGATGTATAGAAAGAGAAGACCAAGAGCCTTGAAATAAAGAAAAAGTGAGAATCTATAAGGATAATAAGTAAATAAACTGCTTTGTTTGAGCAGCATAATGCATAAAATACTGCAGAGCAGGTAACCCGCAAGCCACTGAAAGACTTGTTTGTCTCAGTGCCATCAAGAGCATTCCATTCCCAAGTTCAAAAAAGACAACACTTACACATTTGGAAGCCGTAGTCAGAGGACGCTGCAAGGAACAAAACACAACCATTGAGTGACAGCCAAGAGCCATACACACCATCAATACCGCGTTAAACTCAACCACCACCAGAAGTCAGCTTGGATGTGTCCCAACCAAATTTAAAAAGATTTGACTAGAGCTGAGTTGATGTACACTAATATCATTACAAGAAATTTAAAAGAAATACCTCATATTTTTCAGCATTCAAAATATTAACAAAACAATATTCATATTTATAGCAATGTTACAAATGCAATAAATTCATATACAAAATCTAAAATTCCTTCTGATACAAACCTATGGATACATTGTATACACATGATTAAGAAAACTTCCGGTTAAAAATTTTGATTAAAACCAGAATGTAAAGACTTGACCCCCATACACCGAAGTCACAGATTCTTCAACAACAATTTTGCTTAAAATCTTGAGATAATCATGTCACATATTGAATCATATTAAGAGAAATATATGAAATATCTGCATTATAGTATATCTGAGTGATCTTAGAGAATAGCCTACTAAGTCTACTGTACATGTCACTATATCATAAAACTAAATAGCTTTATCTGCATTGATAAAAGCATTCACCTTCATAATGATTATACACCTAAACTTTTTTTAAAATCCAAATTCCCTGACTAACACTGGTCTACTTATGAAGAAAGATCCCATTTTTCTCATTCACTAGCAGCTATCTATCTCTCTTCTATTTATCTATGTCTATTCTACCTATATACATACATGCACATACCAAGGCTGTCTCCCACAAAAAAGGGTGTGGCCAGGATAAGGAACACAGTTTTCACATTCAAACCTCTTTCTTAGCCTGTGGGCCCCTGAAGGAGAGGAGAAAGTACTCCTGCCTCACTTTACAGGAATCAGGTGCATAGTTTGGACAGTTTGGTCCAAAACAAGGCTTTGAAGCCCCACACTTGTGTGAGACTCAATGTGTGGTGCCTCCTTCAAGGGCCACAGGGCCGTATGCATTCACAACTGCTCTCTATTATGTATACTAACTACATAGGGAGAAATGTATAGTCACCCACCCTATATGCATATAATGTTAAAACAATGTTGCTATTATCCATCAATTTATAACTTCAGTACATCTGCACCTTATATTCATGAGTAAAATAATAATGAAAATCATAAAAACAAATAAAAAAAAAAAAGCTCAAATATAGTTTCTACTTACACTACTGCCTATCTAGTTCTCATGGTTAGCTTACATTTTCATTTTTATGTAATACAATATAAATAATCTCATGCTATGAACAAGTCTATGTCATAAAACATTATTTGTATGAATGCATACATTAACTTAAGTGCCCCTTTTTATATCCTATGTTGATGTCAACTCATTATTTACTCAGTCAGTGGCAATATAATGAAATAACTAATGCCATCCTAATGCTGTGAATGTTTACCATAGAGAGCTTTTTACAATCATATTGGCTGTTCAACAAAACTACCACTGCCTTTTACTAAACTCACAGTCTCCAGCCCCATATACCATGTAACTAATCCTCCTCCGTCATTGTAGTTAGTCTCTTAGATGTGTGGGCAACACTTATACCTGGCTTTCAGTAGTGTCCTGATGTACTGTTCTTTCATGTGTACATTTCTAAAATCAACTCCACAGGCCACAATTCCACCACAGACACAAAGCAGTACTCTTCACACAAGTTCTTAAAGCTTATACAGTCTAGCTAACTTTCAGTGCCAATATCAAGGAAAATATAAGCATAATCTTTTACAGAATAATTTATAACAAAAAAAATTGTTGGTGTTTGATGACCAATTTGGAAACTAGGTAACAAATACTTGATACCAGCTCACAGATCTCTAATAATTATCTTAATTAATGTATATCAAATTAATTAATCCCTCAAACCAAAGTTGTTTCAATTTAGCTGTACCATGAGTGAAATGACAAGAGTACTATTGCAAGTAGAGTGAAGAAGCATTACAAGGTACACTAGTACTTTCATTTGAACCTTAATATAGGAGTCTGACATAATTCCTACAAGAAACAATACATCCTGTCTACACTGAACATATCAAGTAGTTAGAAAAAGATGATATGATACTATTAATATCTACAAAGCCCAAGAACCATCTGCCTAAACATAAATATTTTTTGTCTAGCCCAAGACACACACACACACACACACACATTTCAATATACACAAGAAGTCACTAATCTTGTAATCTTGCAAATCTCTCATGGTATTCTAGAAATTTCCTGCAACTCATACTCTACATAAATTCTTAGTTATTCTTCCTATATTGACAATGCCATTCTTTCAGTTATCATTCTCACTTTTCCTAGTATATTTGAATATCATCATCAAAGAAAAGTGCTGAATTTTGACACTGCATAGGGCAATACTAATTGTACACATCAATTATGTAAAAAAAACTCAATAAAATGCCTATAGCAGACAAAATTTATATGACTATGAAAACAACTTGTAAGTAATAATTTCATGCTTATGAGTTACCTTATCAGTCCTGTCCTACTAACTGCACATCATAATTCTTTAAGCACTCACTCTACCTGCTACTGTTCTTCCCCATAATCAAATCACATATATAATTGTCTGTACTCTAATACTTCACATTTTATGTCTGGTAGTCTTATAGATAACAAAGAAATCAAATTATAACAGCTACTTATTCAATGACAAAGCAAATGTAAAATTATGGATGAGAATGCATTAGCTTTATCATCATGCCCAGCAGCAGAAATGGATACTAGACAACAGGAAGCTTTCTATACCACTCTTAGGTACTTTGGTCATAAACTGGAAGGGGAGAGACATCGCTGCTCTGACATCTCTCTCTACCATGATGCAGTGCACTAACTAATCCATTATATGTTCATAGGTCTGTAAAGATACTTTAAGGTTATCTGTGAAGGGAAAACTGTCCAGAGAGAAAGTGTTGACAGTCAAGAAGACATGGCAGGCAGTATGCTCCTGAGAAACTTCTACATATGAAAGGCAAATATCAGAAAGGAACGGGGAGATCTTGTTTATTCATCTTCAACACCATACAAGATGATGTTACTGGCCCAAGTTGCAGACTAGTGACATGATACTCCTTCAGCAATCAGTGCAAAAAGAAGTGATATAAAAAGCTTATCCAAAGTTATCCATCAGCAGCTAGACATTCAATAACGAGTCATTTCTCCTTCAATTTTAAGACAAATTTTCAGCATATAAGGAGGTATGCCAAAATAGCCAAATCTCTCTTTTTTCTAAAATACAATAGTACATGTTAAATCTGGTTATTGCAAATTATTTTCCTCATGGGTGTCTGCAGGGGAGCAAGAGGCCATTCCACTTGAGAGAGAGAGAGAGAGAGAGAGAGAGAGAGAGAGAGAGAGAGAGAGAGAGAGAGAGAGAGAGAGAGAGAGAGAAAAAAAAAAGGTGGTCTGCTACACAGTGTACACCTACATAGTAATCCTTTGTCATAACATATTGCAATATAATGGAAAGTGCTTGGCACACTGTACAGTCCAGACCAAACCATAAAAGTGTGTGTGTGTGTGTGTGTGTGTGTGTGTGTGTGTGTGTGTGTGTGTGTGTGTGTGTGTGTGTGTGTGTGTGTGTGTGTGTGAGAGAGAGAGAGAGAGAGAGAGAGAGAGAGAGAGAGAGAGAGAGAGAGAGAGAGAGAGAGAGAGAGAGAGAGAGAGAGAGAGAGAGAATCACTTCATATCAACATGTTTCAATACAGTTGTCACTTACTGCATTACGCAATATTTTACATTTCTCATCAATGACATTACACATCAACAACACTCACATGATACGTTTCATTATGAGCTGTAAAATCTCCAAGTAATATTCCTTAGTACTCTGATTTGTGATTTAGTTCATGATAAACAACACTTTGACAACAATGTTATAGTAATATGACAATGTATATTTAACAGCTAATGTTTTAAAATTTCACATAAGCAAAAATCCCTGCAGATACCCATGTGTATCCTGGTTTCTTTTGGAACTGTAATATTTATCTATTTACATAACATCTTTCACCCTCAGACTATAGTTCCTAAAAAAAATAGTTCACAGCAAAACTAAAATGTTGACAATATTATGCACTGAGCCCTTGTAGTAAAGGTGTAAGGTAAAAAAAATATAGCATTATGCATTAATTGATCAATAAATAAACTGCTTACTACATGACAAACAAATGTTGCTTAAAATCTACTGAAAAATGAGGACACATGCAAGCTGTCTCCCTGGTTGTGGTGCGCTGCAGTATGGCACCTTGGCAACACACATCACATGGTGCGCTGCTGAGTGGGGAAGGGCCATTATCATTGCCTCACTACCAGATAAATTCCGCAATTACCCTTAAAGTGGTTTTGGAAAAAAAGGCTAACATACAGGCACAAATAAAAATAAAAACTTGAAAGCAGCACATCTGAATAATAATAAATGCACAACAATAATACATTTAAGTATATAAATATGTAGCTACTTCAGTAAACATACCCATGTGTAACTGCAAGGAATCTTGGTCTATACTTGAAACATCTTGGAAGCAATCTTGTAATTTTTTTCTCTCTCTTAGCATATTGTAAAAGTTTGGCCACAATGAAGCAACAAATTCTACAACTTATTTTCAGGGACTTCCTTTCTTCTAGAAGCCAAGTATTATTGACAACATTACATGTACATGCTCCCATATATTGTCTTAAAAAGTCTTTAATTTTTTATGGAATTCACACCAAGATATAATACAAATATCTGTACGAATATATGTACTTATGCTGGAAGCTTTGACACCCCCATACACTTGTATTACACTTCATATCATGCCGTGGAATAAATGTTGAATTTATTTGATGCTGGTTCAATTATTACCAAGATTGATTCTGAGAAATTAAGAAAATTTAATCAAATTTGGATGGGATGACATGCAAAAACTATACATCAAATAGATTGAAAACACAGCTACGGGCATATGGCCAGGTCAAGGAAGGGGACAACATAACTTAAAAATAATAAAAACAGATTTAAAATATTAAAATTCAAAATATCAGCAGGGTTTATGATAAACATATAAACATAAAATCACAAAAAGACTGTCTGATGTGTGAACCGGCTGGCCTTTATAAGTAGGTATATGATTACTTTTTCATTGTTCTAATAGTGACTCCAATATGAGGAGCTGTTCTTATAAGCCTAAGCAATATCACCTAGCATATGGTCACCAGAAAGCAATTGAGGCATGTAACTTTTGCATCAAACATTTCTATTTGCTGATTTTGGTGGTAATGTAGACCTTAGTCCTGTTACAAATTAAAGTCTGTTTCTTAGACTTTCTTTGTGACACTGCATTATTATTACTATTATCATTTTTTTGTTGATGCACCTTTGAATACCTCTGTGAGAAGGAAAACAGTTCAGACCCAACTATACTTAGGAGTTCCAAAGGAGCATATCTGATAAAAGGTGAATCGGTTATCATTGTCTACAGACTCACCACCACACAAGCCCTATGTACATCCATGCTCTGCCTCATTACGGGGTCAGCTCCCCATTCTGAGGCAACACCTTCCTAGTTGCTAACATTACTGGGAATAAGAAGTACTCTAAACAAGCAGTTTATTAGAAACTGGGCCTAAGGCTACTCAGTTACTGTAAAAACATCCATGTCCTCGTGACCCATTTATTATGAACTGTTTTAGTATCAGATACATTCCAGTGTCTACAGACTTTTATGAACACTACCATTCTAGAACTACATAAAAGGCCCTGAGATAGTTTACGGCTCAAACTCAGGAAGCATACGTACACTCTAATACTTATACATAGCAAATACCTAAACATAGCAATTACACTAGAATTGTATACGTACATTGATCTGTCCCTATAAATTCATCCATGGTAGCATAGAAATTATATTATAGACCTGAAATTTTCTATATATGGTGACATAATTATGAAAAAAAATTATTTGGCATTACTAGAAATATATTCCAATTTAGGTCCCTCATTTTTCATGAACATTACTTTGATTTTTTTTTTTTCAAATATCTCAATTATTCAAACATCTACAAAACACTAAAATATGTTTCTTTTATTGATTTGAGAAATGTTGAAGTTTCTTCAACACTTTTTTTTTCTGATCAATCAGAAATTGTGGCTTTGACTACGATAAAAAGTGAAAGTAGTACATAAGTGACGTTAGTGTTAGTATCATTAAAACACATCTCATGAAGCATAATATGCATACTCTAGCATGTCTCCCTACTGATGTGAAAACAGTATCTGGAGAATCAATCACAGAGCTGTTTAGCAGCTCCTCATTTCAACTGTTACTTCAGTCAAAGATGAAATCATTCTTAAAAACATCAAGACAACTGATATGAAGATTAATTTTATGGTTATTCTGAGCCACAATCTATGTGATCAATAATTAGAAGAGCCTGAGCATAACACTGAGACAAGCAGCACTGCTCAAGACAGGTACTTACAGTTGGAGCACATCTCCATTGGCAGTGAGGCCTCGTTACCCTGAAACATGACAGATTGCTTGGTTTATAAGTACTTCTAAGGAAAATGCATCACTATTAAATGCTACTTCTGCATTCCATGAAAAAGAAACCTTGGACTTGGAAACAAGTTAAGGCAGTACTCTACACAAATCAGTGAATCATTGAAGACAATTTACAGTCAAATCTCCTAAATTCATACTTCTATAATGCAATATTGCTCATAATTTGTAATGCATATGAGCTACACATTTGCTAAATTATATGCTTATACTATCATGTTTTTGTCAATTCTCATTTATTAAATATCAACTCAGAAAGATTAAGAACAATGTTGCATGGATCCTGAACATTGAAGGGCTAAACTACTTCAGTGCATATCAGCCAAAGTTAGTTCTGCATTTCTGCTTTATGTGTTGTCAATAATATATATATATATATATATATATATATATATATATATATATATATATATATATATATATATATATATATATATATATATATATATATATATATATATATATATATATATATATATATATATATATATATATATATATATATATATATATATATATATATATATATATATATATATATATATATATATATATATATATATATATATATATATATATATATATATATATATATATATATATATATATATATATATATATATATATATATAAATCTGAACTAAATGAGAAAGTATGGTGGGAATTGTAATCTTAGAAGCATGCATAGCTCCTAATGGAGGTGTTCTAGACCTTTACCTCTAAGTAATGAGTCAGTGCCAAATCACTATAAATAAATATAGCATCACATTTCTCTAAGTATCTGCACACAATCTAGAATGTCTACACTTGAATGGAACCTGCCACCTAACAGTAAGGGGGATGCAGAGGTGACCTCAACAATACTTAGCATTAGTATTACTGACAGCATTAGAAAGCAGACCATCACATGTGGCCATGACTAATGTTTTATCTGATTGTCTTACAGTTTCCTATCAAAATGTGAATCTGCAGCTTATTTAATCTAACTATGTCACTTCTATATTAATTAAGTTTATACAAAAGTGAAAATTATTAGTATTTAGAAGAGATTTTTCATTTACTTAACTACATCATATTTGGACAAGGGCTTGAAATAACAACTGGCATTAGAATATCGATATATTCAGAGCAACCTTCGCTTCACATATAACACACCATAGTCTGGTGCGTCGAAATAAAAATATAAAAGTAGGGAATCAGGTGATGTCAAAATCATTGATTTCTGGACGACCTGCCGCCCCCACCACCACCACCACCTCTCTCCTTCCTCCATCACACAAACCCTATCTCTCTACCCCTTATTACATTACGCTACACGACAACCTCAGACTGATAACCCTTTCTAAACACAGAAACACCAACTCACCATATTGAAAGGCTTTTAAGACGAATGAGGAAAATAAATAAACAGTGCCCGCGTACACTGAAGTCTGCTCCTGCTGTGGCGACGTCCGTTTGTGAGCTCAAGACGACTTGGGCTTGGGAGGCTCCAGTCTTCACCCCCACCAGCTGTCTGTTGCAACCCCACTCGTACTGCATTCACCCTCATACCTCACACAAAAAACATTCTTATATTTATTAGCATAAAATTAAGCTGCTATCTAGTAAATATTATCAATGATATATATTTTCAAGATATCTTGCGTCCGATACATTGTGGCCCGAGCCTGCGCCTTAGTAGGTGGGCTGGGGGGACACAAGGGGTGACGACGGCGCAATCTCACATGCGTGTGTGTGTGTGTGTGTGTGTGTGTGTGTGTATGTATGTATATATATATATATATATATATATATATATATATATATATATATATATATATATATATATATATATATATATATATATATATATATATATATATATATATATATATATATATATATATATATATATATATATATATATATATATATATATATATATATATATATATATATATATATATATATATATATATATATATATATATATATATATATATATATATATATATATATATATATATATATATATATATATATATATATATATATATATATATATATATATATATATATATATATATATATATATATATATATATATATATATATATATATATATATATATATATATATATATATATATATATATATATATATATATATATATATATATATATATATATATATATATATATATATATATATATATATATATATATATATATATATATATATATATATATATATATATATATATATATATATATATATATATATATATATATATATATATATATATATATATATATATACATACATACGAAAGACATTATCAGATAAAAGTGTAAATAAGGTAAAATAAGGAAGGAGGACCGTGCATGGGCGATAAGTAACTTTTGTTATAAACATATAACATCATAATGATCAACCAAAATTTACTCGAAAGATTTCACACGTTTTGTTAAAGAGTATATAATATCAAGTGAGAATAATAAAACTCGTTGCCTGAGATACTTCGGTAATCTGAATGTGTGTTACTGGGATGAGAGGAGGACAGAAAAGAGCAAGAGATGATGTGGGCATGAGAGGGAGTGTTATGCAATGAAAGAACAGAAAATGAAGCACAAGAGGAAGATGGGCATGGTAGACAGGGATATTAAAACAGGAAGTGTTTTAATATGAGAAAACTTAAATGAACTGTCAGGGGAAAACGCCTCAGAAAAACTTGCAACACCTGTGGAACTTTGAAGAACAGTGGTAATGTGACAATTGTAGTAGGCTACCGTGAGTGTTGCGGGGAAAGCTTGCAGTGTTCTTGAAAATTATACGTAAGATAAAAAGGACTGTCTAGTTATAGTGTCTGGTGCAGTTGTATTAATTAAAAGAAAAGAAAGAAAGAAGAAAAATTGAAGACACTAAGCCAGATCAGAGAATTTAGTACAATCTTTTAATTCATGGCGAGATTTTCGTGCTCGGCCACTGTTACACACTAACGCATCTGAATTTTTCACTAATTTTTACTTATTTTCAGGTTAGACTCGAGTGTTCAGTAGAGTGTCGTTGTAGGGGAGAGGGAGGAAAGGAGAGGTGGGTGGGGAGGGGGTGGCGTATGACCATGGGCTAATAATACCATAGTGATCCCCCCTCCCCTCTCTCCCTCTCTCTCTCTCTCTCTTTCCCAGTCCCCCCTATTTCCCCAATCGGAGTAGTACCATCCAGCTCAGCCTCATGTGTTTTAGAGCAATGATTTCACACTTTTAACCGAAATTCTCTCACTCTTATTGTATCATTATCATTAGTGTTGTTATTGTTGTTATTTTCTGCTCATATTTTTCTCTGCTTGTAGGTAAGATGTGTTGTGCTCTCCTTCATCCAATCTTCTTAAAATAGTTCGTGTTTTATATTATTGTCATTATTATCATTATCATTATCATTATCGTTATTTTCACATCGATCTGTTGTACCTCGTCATTTGCTCATAAGCCAGACCGTGTGTGTTTGTGTCTAACGTGGTGGACAGTTTCGAGTGCCTCTGATTATACAATATGATTGATATCCGGTAGTATTAATGTTTTTAAACGCTTTCAAGGGCCAAAGAGATGACAAGTCGGGCTCTTATATGCGTTTCTTTTCCACTGACGCTGTGTAGTAGAATTTCACAGGGAATGATGACAATACTCTAGAACACCAGAACATCTTCCTTTAAATCGTAATCAAAGCGGATGAAACAAGACGCTGAGACATTTTGAGACAGTGAACCTTCTTATTTTCACAACAAAAATCATGTCAATGTACGGAAAGGGCGTCGCAAGTTAGTATTACTCATATTTCTCTCCCTCAGCAGTGAGAGATCGTCATTACACAACTGTTAACACTATACGGAGATAATGTCACGTTCTAACTGTAGGATCGGCAGAATCTCGCACCCCGAGACTGGTAAACTATGTAGTCATGATACTGATGAGAGCAGCTACATGGCACGTCATGCGCCGTGATATGCAGTGACACGTCAGGATCGTGAGCATTAGTAGGGAACTAATTAAAGTTAACAGAAGTGCAGTGTAGTGAAATATGCAGGTGTTTAATTGCACACACACACACACACACACACACACACACACACACACATACGCACACAGTACAGCTTTAGGGATATATGTAGTAAGATGAAAGTGAAAGTACAAACCCAAGGCTGAGTCAGTGGGTCACGCCCATCACGTGTACATGTACTTAACCCTAGTCTTGTGAAACACACACACACACACATACACACACACACACACACACACACACACACACACACTGTTATCGTGGAGGGACTTCTATCACTATACAAAAACCACGGTTCTCTTCAAGACACTCATTAACTATTGACTTCAATGACTTTATGGTTCTATTCGACACACACACACACACACACACTCTCTCTCTCTCTCTCTCTCTCTCTCTCTCTCTCTCTCTCTCTCTCTCTCTCTATCTTATCTCTGAGCAAAACAGATAAGCTATGACCCAGTTACGGAATCTTTATTGATAATGAAGTAACTTTCTTTCATTTGGCTTGGTCAGGATAGCAGAATAACCAAAATAGATAAAAGCCTAAATCTTTCAATTTTTCATTCACAACTACCTTTAAAGGCCACAGAAATGATTTACCGAATTCTCAAGATTGTTTTGCCCGTCATTAATGTAGAAATCTTGTTAATTTGTCACCACAACTATACACATATCCTTAAGAACCCGTAGAACTTCAACTAGAGTCCTTTGAAAGCAGTCGGGGTGAATATAGAAGTGTTTCAGATAATGATTCGAAGAGGCGTATAATAGGATAGTGTGTGTGTGTGTGTGTGTGTGTGTGGTGAAGTGGGGAGGAGAGGGAAACAAAACACAGTAAAGGCTTTTAAAAGGTCGCCTTTCATTATCTTACTCAAAATAAATACCAGTCTTTACCCAGTTACAGGGGAATGAACGCATTATCCTATAAACACAGACACTAGTAGAGGAGAACAGTAGTTTGCTTCACCAGCGCACCACCAAAGACCAACCTAGCAACCCCTGTCCCACTTAGATAATTAGACGCTTTGGTTATAATAAAACATACGTTAATTAGAATTATTACGTGACTCTTATATTTCTTCTTCTCCTGTTATTGTTGTTGTTGCCATCGTTACTCTTATTACCATCATCATCATAAACATCACTGCTATCTACACAACTATCTTCATCTCACTACATACAAACATCTACGTATATACATAAAGATGCTGCTAAGTCTGCGTTCTATGTAGTAGTTGCTCATTATTACAAGGTGTTGCTGTTGGTGGTGATTTTAACTGATGTTTCTTAATAGTGGTGAGCTTGAATATTTGTGTAAAAGTGGTGGTGGTGGTGGTGTTAGTCTAATAATCTTATGAGTAGTGGCGTCAGTAGGATAAGCTGAACTGGATAGCGAAGCATGACCTAACTTTAACACTTTATCCTTTATCCTAATTCTGGGTCAGCGAAGTCAATAGCCCCATCCACTACAGTAAGTGCTAGTACATTCACATGCAAGACCGCTAAATTTGTACTCTTTCGTTCTTATTGGTGAAAGTAACACTGGGACGGATACAGTGGGACTTACAGGGACATTAATGGCACTTACTTTCTTTGGGCGTGTCATTTCGGCGGCTAAGTCGGCTGAGCAATCTGAAATGAAGCAGAAAAGTAAAGGTAAAGTTAGATTATTTGTTTAATGGTATCAGCTTAAGAAGAATTGTCAGTGCATGTGTTATTTTCCTTCTCCTAATTTTGACAATCATGAACACGAGAGAGAGAGAGAGAGAGAGAGAGAGAGAGAGAGAGAGAGAGAGAGAGAGAGAGAGAGAGAGAGAGAGAGAGAGAGAGTAGAATAAATATCACGCACACACACCCAAAAAAAAAAAAAAATGTCCAGCTCAGTAAACGTGTAATCATGATGACGATGAAGGGTAACGCAAATCACAGGTATAAGGCAGGTGAGAGAACACACACACACACACACACACACACACACACACACACACAAGTTGTCGGCAATGGAACAGGTGGTGAGGCAGAATTAGCACCAGCTGGCAAGGAAGGGGGGAGAGCTGACTGAACACTCACACCTGCATTGGACCTCTCGATCTCAAAGGTACAGTTTATGAAGTTAGCACGCACCGACTCCTCCTCCATCTCATCCATCACCAGTGCCTTTAGTAGCTCCTCCCCTGCTAGACCAGAAAGGGCTTTGAGAGCGACAAAGGGGATGAAAATGTAAATCCAGTAGGAGTGAATAGATCATAAGAGTATTTGTTTAGGTATGTTTGGATGGTTATCTGTTATTGGTGTGATCTGAATAAGGAGTGTAAACAAATGTGGGTCATGGTATATCGGTGAGGTCTCGAATAATTTACGTCTGTTTTGCCTTCTTATGGGAAATACTGATACTAATACTGATATTGATACTGTTACTAATACTGTTACATTTATTGGCCTTCCCACAACACATAAATCATAAAAATATGTAACAAATGTAAAGTTCCGTTGAGATGATGCTCTGTTACGGACCTGGAGGTATATTCAAGCTGAAAGAGAAGTAGCAAGATGTGTCCAGTTAGCTAACCCACTTCGAACTCTTTTATATTGAAGTTTGTTTTGAGAGACTACCATGTGAGTTCCTTCTAGATGATGCTCTGTTACTGACCTGAAGTATATCAATTAGTAGAGAGAAAAGTCCCCAGTAAGTTATTTAACTCACTTCAAACTCTTTAAATTGAGTTTAAAGTTTGTTTTGGGAGAGTACCATGTGCGTTCCTTCCAGATGATGCTCTGTTTCGGACATGAAGTATATCAATAAGTAGAGAGAAAAGTAAGAAGACGTTTCCAGTAAGTTAGTTAACCCACTTCGAACTCTTTAAATTGAAGTTTGTTTTGGGAGAGCGCCAAGTGAGTTCCCCCTTCCCCCACCTTTTTTTATTGTACCCTTCGTCACCCTTAGTCAACCTCCTTCACAGGCCGAGGAAAGTTTTTATAGTGTATGAAAATCACTGTAAAATTAATAAGATAAATGAATATTCTTGAATAATTCATTGCAAGTGGTCATTTATTACTGAAATACCATTGTGGAAATATTATGACATTCTCTTCCTGTGTATGTGTGTGTGTGTGTGTGTGTGTGTGTGTGTGTGTGTGTGTGTGTGTGTGTGTGTGTGTGTGTGTGTGTGTGTGTGTGTGTGTGTGTGTTCAACTGAAAGACTGCTCGACGGATGTCTGGCTTCCCTGTTCACCAACTCAGCACACTATAAGCCTCACCTTCAGTACAAACCTTCCTTATACAAGGCAAGAGAAAGGCTCACGTTGTCCTTTACCTTGTGCTACCAATGACGTCTCTCTGCGTTTTGTGATTTGAGTTTAACCCCTTCAATACTGGGGCGCATTTTTACCAGAGTTTTAGGTATGATTAGACGATTTTATTTACATTATGTAGAATTTATGGAGGTCAGAAGATTAACAGGTAAAGTCTTCACTATTTCAATACCCGCATAAAGTTTTGAAGCTGTATAAAATCACCAAATAGTAAGAAGAATGAATATAAAAACGTGTCATGGTACTGAAAGGGTTAAACGTTCCATTGATCGACTTCCTAACGTGTTCTCTTGATAGCTTTGGTTTCCTTCACCGTATTAGCTTTTTGATTTACGTCTTCATACCTATCCTTCCGGTTTTAATTGTTCTGCTATGCAGGACCGTGTGATTTGTTGACTGGATGTCGAAAATCAGCCAGTCAAGGACAAAGAAAAGCCAGAAACACACAAAATCACAATTCCATGTCTAATTTTCACAGGGAGACTCTGATGCATACAAAACTACAAGAACATATAGTGAAGAAATAACAGCTTACTTCTTAATCTCTTCAGTACCAGGACGCGTTTTCATATTCATTCTGGTTACTATTTGGCAATTTTATACAACTTTAGAAACTTATGTGGAGATGAAAATAGTGAAGACTTTGGCTGTTACTCTTCTGACCTTCATTGACCCTTCCTAGTGTAAATAAAATTGTCTAATCATAACCAAAAATCAAGATAAAAACGTGTCAGTATTGAAGGGGTTAAGACCAGCAAAACAGCTATATTTACACACAAACCTTACGCAAGAGTACTGCACACACACACACACACACACACACACACACACACACACACACACATCTAAATACATACGTTACTCATCTCTTATTTCACTCCTCACCTTCAGTCTTTCGTTTTCCTCATCACCTTTCTTTTATTCATTCATTGCTACTCTATAGTCTTACAAATCTGCAATGCGTAACGTATGATTGGCACTTCCTGCACAGCAAGAGTATGGCAGTAACGCATCTAGTTTTATAGTGAGGATCAGAAGGAGCGATGAATGGTATGTGGGGCAGGAGGTGACGGGTGACAGCCTGCCGTGGGGTATAGCGGGCATGAGGGTGGGCTGTGAGTAGGTGAGAGCCAAAATATCAGCAAGAGCAGCTACACTTCCTTGCATTAGTCAACAGTTGTGGCATATGGAGATGCGATTGAAGAAGGGAAGGAGGTGCCACTGATTTTTTGCTATGAGGTATGCCCAAGGGAAGTATTTAACAGACTATTTGTACAGAGTTTGTGTATATTGGCAATGTTTCTTTCTTCTATACGTGCTGTGTATGGTAATTTGGTACTTGTTTTAGGGGTTTATCTAAGGAACGAGGAGGGAGGTGGCTAGACTCTTTGCTATGAAGTATGCCCAAGGGAAGTATTTAACTATATGTACAGAATTTGTGTATATTAGCAATGTTTCTTATTACGTGCTGTGTTTGACAAATTGGTACTTGTTTTAAAGATTTGCCTAAGGAACGAGGAGAGATGTGGCACTGACTCTTTGCTATGAGGTATGCCCAAGGGAAGTATTTAACTATTTGTACTGAGTTGGCACTGTTTCTTTCTTATTACGTGCTGTGTATGATAATTTGTTACTTGTTTTAGGGGTTTATTCAATGAACGACGATTCATCACCAAAGTGTTTGATAGACTACTGGTTTACTGTGTGTGGTTTAGTTTGGGTTTAGTAAACTTGGAGAGGATTGCTTGAGTGTTATTTGCAGTTAAAGTTCAACACACCTCACTTGCTGCCTGTATGCATGAAATAATCGCTTGGGTGTTGTAACTTTGTTGGCGCGGACACACACACACACACACACACACACACACACACACACACACACACACACACACACACACACTCTCTCTCTCTCTCTCTCTCTCTCTCTCTCTCTCTCTCTCTCTTTCCTATGCATGATTTATGTGTTAATAACTTCAGCTGTGACAAAGTACGGTGGCTGTGTGCATTGCTCACTCTTAATTGCACGGAGGACCCTCTCTTCCCTCCCCATCCCCCTCCTATCTTGCCCTTCAAAGCTCAGTTCGCTGCCAAGTATTCTCCATTTAAACCATTGGCAGCCGTGTTGTTATTGGCTGATACACGACTCATATGCCTGCCGCTAGACTGCTTCCCAGGTTCTTTCGTTTCAAAAAAAGGGAGATTGATGCTCGTGGCTCACCTGATCCACCAGACCCAGGAACACGGTCAGCTCAAATACCCAGAGTCTGAATTGAATGAGTTAAGTCATATAATTATTTGATCCATGAAACGACAAAGCTGTGATGAAAATTTGGTATAATGTCCTCTCTCTCTCTCTCTCTCTCTCTCTCTCTCTCTCTCTCTCTCTCTGGATTATTTTGTTTTACTGATCCCCAATAAAGATGAATGAATGAATTGATAAATAAACAAAACCTGAAAATAAATCTATTTGATTGACTCCTTTCTCCTCCAACCTATGCGAGGCAGCAGGCGCGGTAACATACGGAAAAATAAAATGTTTCTCAACACACGCGCGCGCGCGCGCACACACACACACACACACACACACACACACACACACACACACACACACACACACACACACACACACCTTAACTTGGGTGGTAAAACATAGAACCAACACCGTGACAGGGAGCGTGCTGAAAGTGAGAGGTGATTTAACCCCTTCAGTACTGAGACACATTTTTACCTGATTTTTGGGTATGATTAGACGATTTTATTTGCATTAGGGAGAGGCTATGGAGGTCAAAAGATTAATGGCCAGAATCTCTATTATTTCAATCCCAACATAAGTTTCTAAGGCTGTGTAAAATCGCTAAATAGTAAGCAGAATGAATATTGGCATGGTGTATACTGAAGGAATTAAATGGTGAGAGAAGGCGCGGATGTAAAGGGAACATTCAAATGCAATAAGATTTTTGATGATTGTTCATGGAAAGGCAACATTGTGCAATGGATCATCTGGGAAACATAGCTGGTTTGTTTGACGAGGAGTCCACCAAGGTGAAGCCGTGGGCGCTCAATGATAGTAATGATATGAAATGCGCGATTTTACCAGTATGGAATGATGATGTGGGATATTCGTTGGGTACAAATTTAGATGAAACATTGATACAGAATGGGAAGCGGCAAAGTGGCCGACCACCGACTCCTCTCACCCGCCTCGCTCTGGTCCCTGAGGAGTGTTGATGTCAATGAAGTAAATCTCAGACGAGTGTAAAGGCTATCATCTTATATATTGTACTAACGTGACTCATCGTAATGATACACTGCATGGATGGAAGGAAACTGACAATTAACGATCAGTAATGCAAAATAAGTAACACTTCTTCCATCTGGATGAAAGGAAGACGACCAGCAAGTGAGCAGTGTTGGCCACAGCGCCACGCCAGGAAGGAGGTTAACCTCGCGACATTCTACACTAAAGGTTATAGAATATTTCTAACTACAACATGCACGCACCTTTGATGTGTCGCATTACATGACTACTGACGAGCCACTGCGCTACGATAACCAAACATGTATTAGTTTCCCAGCTGTAGGTTCACATGTTTGGCGCAAGTAATATCACGACTCTGTACTGCGCAGAAACACATCACGGGTTTGCACGACACATAGAGCCTAAACGGAGAAAGAAAACACGAGCTCCTTATTATAAGAACAATCATATGCAGTAGAAGATTCACCACAACAATTTACCCTCTGTAAATACACGGCGGACTTTCCCAAGAGGCGGGTTTGGCGTCGCGAGGCCCCACGCGTCACCCACCTTGGGAGTGCCCGTTGAAGAAGGAGCTCAAGGGCGGCCCACAACAACCACCTTCTGCAGGGCACAAGAGCCAACTGGCGCTGCCATCATCACCTTGCCTCCACCCTTCCCGGTGTCGTCAATCATACCCTGCCTTCCCCTCCTCTTACTCCCATCTCGCCCATCGCCTGCCCTGCCCTGCCCTACCCTACCCGTATTACCCTCACGCCGAGACCTCGTCACGCCAGCCACCCTGCGCCTCACACCTACACACACATATTTCTCTCACATTTGGATGCAATTACAGCTTAAGAGAAATATATGTATGCTATTCCTCCTCTCCCCCTCTCTTTCTGTGTGTGTGTGTGTGTGTGTGTGTGTGTGTGTGTGTGTGTGTGTGTGTGTGTGTGTGAGTAATCAACTGTATGTATGAAAACAACGGTAATGTGGTCGCATTAACTACAACAGAGGTGGTGGCGGTAGTGATGGCGGTGGTGGCGGCGGCGACAAGGATGGCAGTGGTGAGTTGTTAAACGTTAGACTGAAGCTTCTCTCGGCCATTAGTCACCCCAGCCAATAAGTCTGGCTTCATTTTGGTCACGGTGCTTCATCCACCACTCGCAGCCGCATGCCCGTCATTGGCGTGGCGGGGCTGAGGCGTGAAGAGGGCGGGGCGAGAAGAGCGTATACCTGCCAGGTGAGGCTGCCAGCACTGCGAGGAAAGGCGAGTGGCAGGTGGCAGGATGAGCTATGGGTATATAGTGGCGTGGTGACCCAGGGGGACCAAGCGACAAGGAGAGTGATAGTGGTGGAGGAGGGACTGTGTGTGTGTGTGTGTGTGTGTGTGTGTGTGAGAGAGAGAGAGAGAGAGAGAGAGAGAGAGAGAGAGAGAGAGAGAGAGAGAGAGAGATTGTCAAACAGATAATTGAATAGAAGAAAGAGATAATGCAAATTCGAAAACCTTGTGTAGCAGTTTTGCTGGCGGAAGTGTCCAGTCAATTGTTTATGTAGAGATGTGTGAGGAAGTGTACAAAAGTTACTCGTTAGATAAGTAAGTAAGAAATAAGAAACGATAAGAGATATTTCAGTGCCTTTCCTTGGTGCCTTTATCTGTACACCACTATCCCTCGCCTCCCCAATGCCGATTCTCTTACGGCACTGTGAATGGTGCCACGCGTCGGGCTGTCCGTCTCTGTGAGTGGCTGCAACACATCTTGGGAAGGACGTCAACGCGCGTCCCTGGAAACACGGCCTCACGGGATTACCATCAGCATCATCAGTGCGTGGGGGGAGACTCGTGGTGTGCGGGCGTCACCATCGCTAGCGTCACAATCGCTCCCGTCGCCGCAATCACAATCGTATCACTAGTCACGATCGATTGTGATTGCGGCGACATCCGTCGCCGCAATCACAATCGATCTTGACTAGTGATACGATTGTGATTGCGGCGACGGGAGCGATTGTGACGCTAGCGATGGTGACGCCCGCACACCACGAGTCTCCCCCCACGCACTGATGATGCTGATGGTAATCCCGTGAGGCCGTGTTTCCAGGGACGCCCTTCCCAAGATGTGTTGCAGCCACTCACAGAGACGGACAGCCCGACGCGTGGCACCATTCACAGTGCCGTAAGGGAGTCGGCATTGGGGAGGCGAGGGATCAAGGAGTGCCTCAGTGGTGGTGTTTGCAGCACTTGACACACATTCTAGCCACGGTGAAGGCAACGAAGAGGCACAGGTACAGCGGCCATGTGCGGGGCCTACTGTCACCATTGGCCTCTGAAGGGTGGGCCTCTTCTGGTGCGTCCTCAGCCTCAGTGTCCCCTTCAGTGTTGGAAGCCTGGCCATTACGAGTATTCTTAAGGCTTTTTTCTGTGTCCGTGGCCTTGTCAGTGCTGAACCAGCGTCTCCACCAGGTGAGGCTTGCAGTATTTCTCTCTGATCCCTGGTGGGCGCTAACAGTGTTGGCCTCTTCAATGTTGTCAGCTTGGCCATTGTTCTCAAGCATTTCTTGTGTCTCCGTGGCCTTGTCAGTGCTGAACCAGCGTCGCCACCAGGTGAGGCTTGTATTGCTCTCTGATCCCTGGTGGGCGCTAACAGTGTTGGCCTCTTCAATGTTGTCAGCCTGGCCAGTATTCTCAAGGATTTCTTCTATTTCCGTGGCCTTGTCAGTGCTGAACCAGCGTCGCCACCAGGTGAGGCTTGCAGTATTGCTCTCTGATCCCTGGTGGGCGCTAACAGTGTTGGCCTCTTCACTGTTGTCAACTTGGCCATTGTTCTCAAGCATTTCTTGTGTCTCCGTGGCCTTGTCGGTGCTGAACCAAGGTCGCCACCAGGAGAAACTTGTAGTGTCTTTCTGCGATTCCTGATAGGCAATGATAGCTTCAGTTGCGGCGTTTATCTCCTCAGTAAGTGATTGGAGATGGGCCACCTCCTCCAGATCGGTCTGTTTCTTTTTGGCCTCGATTTCTTGTTGCTGGAGGAGGGAACGCTCCTTGGCCTCCTGTTTTGCATGGGCCTTCTGGAGTTCAAGCTTTATGCCGGCTATGCGGCTCTCCATATCGGCCCGCTCTTTTTGCTGTAACTTGGTGCGATGGTGGTTTCTCCGTGCTCTTGCCTCTCTGCGCTTCCGTGTGGCTTTCTTGAGGGCACGCAGGTGCTTATTGTTCCTGTGGGCAATGACCCGCAGCCTCTCTACTGCCCAGGACTCGTCCACAAACTGATGTTGGGCCATGGCAGCTGACTGCAGGGGGGCCTGCATGTGCACCCCAGAGCTTAGGAAGGTCTGAAGGCGCTGGAGCTCTTCCTCATACTGCAGGCGCTTGGCCTTCAGCTCCTCCATCGAGAGCATCTCACGGCATTCGGCGACGTTCACTACCACCACCAGGAAACACACAACGACGACTTCGAGCTTCATTGATTTCAGTTGAAAAACTTTTATCAAAAGTATACTGAGTCAAGGTATTCGCTGGAAGTCATGGATTCAAAGAAGTGGGAAGGGAACAATAGGAGGAAGAAATGATGTTTGGGGAGGGGAGAGAAAGGGAGGAGACAGAATATGGTGAAGGGATAATGAGTGGAGGGAGGGAGAGGAAGGAAGTGATGGAAATATCTTGGATGAGTGAGAAGAGGAGGATAATGTGGAATGTAACGGAGTATGTTTTTTTTTTTTATACCATGTAGTTTGGAGGGATAATGGGGGAAAGAAAGTGGTATGTTGGAGAGAAGAAAGGGAAAGAAAAAATGGAGATACTTGTTTCAGAGAGGAAATTTATAAACATTTGAAAGATTTTCTTAATCATGTACTTCAATACCTCCCTCTCTCTCTCTGTCTCTGTCTGTCTGTCTGTCTGTCTGTCTGTCTGTCTGTCTGTCTGTCTGTCTGTCTGTCTGTCTGTCTGTCTGTCTCTCTCTCTCTCTCTCTCTCTCTCTCTCTCTCTCTCTCTCTCTCTCTCTCTCTCTCTCTCTCTCTCTCTCTCTCTCTCTCTCTCTCTCTCTCTCTCTCTCTCTCTCTCTCGCAGTTATAACTTCTCTTGCTATATCTTGGCTTGCAAATGTTTATGGGTAATGAATATGCTGACTGCAAATGAATGTATGATTGTTTGGTTACATTGAGGAGTGCAAATGAAAAGAAGTATTGGTTTTCTCGCGTACGTCTTTCTTTCTACTGATAGATATACCGCTTGGACATGTATAGGAGCAGGAGATGGCTAGATGAGGACTCCAGCTTGCAGTATTTGAGCCTTACATTGAATACAGTGCTTCCTGGAAATACGTAACACTCAATTTGCTTCCGTGTGTTCCCAGGAAGAGCTGATTACGCTCTATGTTGCTTTCTTCATAAATTCACTTGTCGCCGGCTTTTATTTTCTTTTTTTGTATCTCTTTCGTCCAGTTCTTCTCATTTATTAAAGTTGTCGATGTTACAATTACCAGTACATGAGGTTATTATCATTATTTACATTTTTTTGCGTCTTTGGCTAATCAATATCACTGTCATTCTTAATTTGGGGTTTGATTTCATTACATCAACTTGTGGTTTATCATTATTTTCATTATTATTGTCAACATTTTTTCATGACTATCTTTTTGGTGTTCATCTTTTTTTTACTCATTCTATTTTATTATCATTATTATTTTTCTATGTAAGAGGGAAAACAGGCTAAGGGCAACAAAAAATGTGATAAAAAAAAAAGGCCCACTGAGGTGCCAGTCCCTTAAAAGTAAAATAAAAAAAAAAGGAGACTTCTTGTATGGTATAAGAGTCATCATATATATTTTTTTCTAAATTCTAAATCTTGAGTGAAGAATGTATGTGTAGCGAGGTGCATGTAGTTTTGTGTGGAGGAAGAGAGTTGTGAGTGCGTGTTTTCAAGATTATAACTTGCACCAGTGACCGGAGAGTGCATGGCGTAACATCACCCCGCTTCATATGTGTGCCTCTTTGCTCTTGCATGAACTGATACCATAGGAAGAGTCGTTAATCTTTCTTTCAGTAATGTGGCTGCCAGTGACCTTGAGTGTTCAGGTGAAGGTGCAGTGTTTGCGCCGCCAATGGAGGTCATGGTGATGGCTTGAAGGCTAAGACTTAAAAATTATCGCGTCTAGATCGAAGTCCAGGTGTTCGGGAATGCTTTGAATTACGTATGCTTTTGATTTAGTGATTCATTCATATACATTCTTTACTCAATCAATGAAATATCATCTGTACCTTTTCTTCGGAGCGCTGAAACAAGTCTTTCTACAAGTTTATCTTCGGAGGTTTGCTGAATGATCTGGTGGTGTATATACATAGAGCTGGTTCATGAATGTGGTCAAAATATTCATGCCCTGCCAAGGTAATTTGACTCTCAAACTGCCTGGTAATGAGTGGAAAACAGGTGGTTAGCATATATCATAGTGCTACGCTCTCGTGCACTCTGAACCTGGCCAGTAAGTAAGCAGTGGCAGGAAGACGTGAATTGAACCTTTAACTCAAAGGAGTGCCAACGTGAGGTAACATGACATGATTAAAGGGTAATGCACCTCGCCATGTTCAATATAATACGTATCTACAGTACGTGCCAAGAGAGATCAAGACCATGTCGCGGTAAACTGCCCGGCACAGATGACATGCCGATGCATTCTATCACTATAGCACATGAAACAAGACACACTATCTTGGCTTTCTCCGGCGCAGAAAACAAAACAAAGGTTAGTATTCAGAAACGCTTTGCTCTCTCACTACGACTATTTTCAAAGCCTACAGAGGTGATTAACTGTTTTCTCGAGAGTGTTTCTTCTGTTAATAGTGTAGCAATCTCGTTAATCTGTCACTAAAGCCATAAAACACCCTTAAAAGCCCGTATCACTTCACCTAGAGCTTTTTGAAAGTAGTCGAAGTACTGGCAGTAGTGTTATGGTCACCCTCTCACCTCAACACCTTTACGAAGACGGTGATTTCACACGGCGGTCACCCTGTCGATCATGGAGCAAATCTCAAGTGTAGCAGCTTTACATTTCCCATATTTCCAGTCAAGCACGAATAAGTACTGCGCGATAACACGGCTGGGGAACGTTCTCGCTGCCACGGTGATGTTTTCTGTTAAAGTTTCAGTCAAATTGTTCTGTGATTATGATCCGTGACTTGGTCGATGCGGAAGTGAGCGGGAAGGAGTCCTCTGCTAGGCATGTTACCTGGCGATGGCTTTGCATGTTAGGTGATGATGATGTTGCAAGCTGGGCACCGATAACGGAGAATATTACTGCATTCACTGAACACCATTTTGTCACCTCACCCCCCAATCCTTTCCCTCGATCTCTCACTTTCTTTCTATCTTTAAAACCCAACCCTTCAATACCATGACGCGTTTCCATATTTATTCTGCTTACTATTTGATGGCTTTATACAGGTTCAGAAACTTATGTGGGGGATTAAAATAGTGAAGACTCTGTACACTAATCTTTAAATCTTCCATAGACTCTTCCTAATGTCAATAAAATCGTCTAATCATACCCAAAACTCATGGTAAAATGTGTTTCAGTACTAAAGGGTTAAGACTCTTTCATGAAAACGGATTAGGAAGATAGAAAAGGCAGAAACAGGCGGAGAGATGCAAATTTTACCAGTGGAAGGAATGAAAGGACAAAGGTAAAGTCTTGCATTAAGGAGATTAGTAACAAAGGATGAGTGTGGGTAAAATGCATTAGAATAAAAACATCATCTGCGTCAGTGCTTGCTGGGCGACGGGAAAACATTTAAAACTCATGTCACCAGCACGCACGGACACACTTGTATGGGTGGGGTGACTAATGCATGCCGCTGTGATCATTGGCAGCAGCACCACATGGACCTGAATTCAGAAACCCTCTCCCATCTTACTATGACAATTTTGCAAGGCCACAGAGATAATTAGTCAGCTTTTCAAGACAATTTATCTTTTTAATACATTAAAAATCGTGCCAATATATCACCAAAACCATAGAAATACTCCTAAAAATACGAGTATCATAACCCCTTCAGTACCATGACGCGTTTTCCTCTTCCTTCTGGTTTCTATTTGATGATTTTATACAGCCTCAGATCCTTATGTTGGGATTGAAATAGTGAAGACTCTAGCCGTTAATCTTCTGACCTCCATAAACTCTTTCTAATGTCAATGAAATCATCTAATCATACCTAAAACTCATGGTAGAAATGGGTTTCAGTACTGAAAGGGTTAAATGGAGCCTTTGGATGGTGAGAGGGCAAAGCGTTTCAAAATAAGGACCATGATCTCACCACTACAGTTTTCCTTTTATCATGTCCGCCAGATTACCTTACTCGCATAGTGGAAGAAACAAGAGAGGCAAAACCGTCTACCACTGAGTCACAAAAGCAGGTTATATTTTCGAGCAAAGCATAAACAGTGAAAGAAACCATATAAGGGTGCTGTAGAAGCCTGACATGTGCGGGTTGAAGCGTTGCGACGGCCTCATTTCAGTGTTCAGACACGTAATGGTTCTTGTTATTGCATCATCATGTTAAAGATCCCGATAGGTAATTTTTTTCACTTCTAAATATGCACGATTGTAAATTCTTCGGTCTTTTCACACATAAATTAGAATCCTGTTTAACCTTTCAGTACCATGCCGCGTTTTCATATTCACTTACTATATGGTGATTTTATATAGCTTTAGAAACTTATATGGGGGAATTAAAATAGTGAAGACTGTAGCCATTAATCTTCTGACCTCCATAGACCCTTCCTAATGTCGATAAAATGGCCTAATGGTACATACATAAATCTCAGGGTAATAATGTGTCCCAGTACTGACGGGGTTAAGTTTGGAAAATTATCTCAAGTGTATGATCGTCTCGTCAAAACATATTGGAAAACTGAAGTAACAATCTGCATAGCAAGTCGATGGTCTAACAGAAAAAAAAAACAGTAAGTAGACAATTGAATAACACTGGTCAGTGTGTGTGTGTGTGTGTGTGTGTGTGTGTGTGTGTGTGTGTGTGTGTGTGCTCGCTCTCTTCAACCCATATCCAAATATCCAACGCAGTACACTTAATCACCCACGGTTTGCAATACACCCAGCACCACACACTGCTGTCCCAAGCTGACCAACAAGAGAGGTGGCGATGCAATAGTCACGCAAGTATACGTTCTGTGCCTCACGCTAATAGTGACGCCTCGCTGTCCTTTAGAAATTCACACAATGACGAGTCTGTGTAACCTGTAAGAATATTGAGAGACAGCCTTTACATAACACACACACACACACACACACACACACACACACACACGTGATAGATCAGCATTATAGGGACGTTTATAGTGTGCCAACAAATCTTGTTCCCCTCTAAGACTCCCTTGGCGATAGCGAATTGCAGATAAAGCGATAGCATTTATGGATATGGTGACAAGTAGTAGTAGTAGTAGTAGTAGTAGTAGTAGTAGTAGTAGTAGTAGTAGTAGTAGTAGTAGTGGTGGTGGTGGTGGTAGTAGTAGTAACAGTGGCAGTAGTAGCAGTAGTATCTGTCTTTGTAGTAATTGCAGGAGGAGGAGGAGGAGTACGAGGAGAAGTAGGAGTAGGAGGAGGAGAGGAGGAGAAAATGGAAGAGCAGTCGTAATAAAAGTTGTGACGGATAAATAATTTGGTATAAATCCTGTTAAAACGTTAATTGGTGAACAGAGAGAGAGAGAGAGAGAGAGAGAGAGAGAGAGAGAGAGAGAGACATCCTCCTGGTACTGTCGACAAATGAGCGAGCCATCACGTGACGATCGCCGGCATTCTACTCCCATTAGTTTCGAGACACGCTGATATGAGAAGCGATGAAAAGCAATGACGAGAATGTAGTGAATCATTTATGGAAGCTTCACGGATCAACATGTACAGTAATTCAATTTTCTAACCATGTACACGCGACCGAGAACACACACACACACACACACACACACACGACATTTACCCCATTCATTTGGCTAACTCTCTCTGAGCTGCTCGGGAACTGGCATCTAAGTTGGCCTTATTGTTTAACATTTTTATTGCCAATGGCCAGATTTCTCCTCTTATTTAAAAAAGAAAAGAAAAAAAAACCTTCACGACGCTCACGAAACTAGACTTAACGTTTTGAATTCGCTGGAAAAATAAGAAAAGAAAAGGAGAAATATAATGGGGGAAAAATAAGTATACAGAAACAGCGTGTAGAGCAGAAGGTAGCATCGGGTCAATAAAGCAGGCAGACTACAGTGTGAGGGACCTAAACACACCTAGCTTTTACAGACTGCAGAACGTCGATGAAGAGGTAACGATGCCAGTGTTTTCCCGCTCACCTCACATGGACAGGTAGTGAACACAGGACGCACGCCTTACTTCACCTCACTCAGCAGCAAACGCCAATCAGTTGTCGCCATGGCTCAGTCACGGTAGGTTGTGCCAACACGTGCTCCTGGTATCTTGGCAGAGGACAGACACACAAGCAAACAGTGATGCACCTCGCACGCTTCCATTGCCTGCTGATGCCTTCTACTTATCCGCTGTGCAATGGACCATCTCACTGCTGGCCGCACCTCCACTCCATTCTATAAGCTCTACTTGAAGTGACACGGGTCTTTAATCTCTTCAGTACTTGGACGCATTTTTTACCATGAGTTTTGGGTATGACTTGCCGATTTTATTAACATTAGGAAAGGTGTAAGGATGTTAGAAGATTAATAGCCAGAGTCTTCACTATTCTAATCTTCACATAAGTTTCTGAAGCTGTATAAAATCATCAAATAGTAACCAGAATGAATATGGAAATGCGTCATGGTGCTGAAAGGGATAAGGGTGTTTTTACGGTTGTAGTGGCTCGTTAACAATTTTTTTTAACACTATCATCAGGAGGAACACTCTTGGGAACCCGATTAGTCTTCCCTCTGGTCTTTGAAAATAGTCGTAGTGAAGGAGCAAAGGGTCTCAGAATACAGACCGATTTCACAACACCGTCCTGACACCACCACGTTGCATGGCACGAGAAGGCAGTGTTGGTGAGATGCCTTTCGTCCCTCAATGCACCACAAACAAAACTCAAACTTTGATTTATTTATTTTTTTCGCATGGTCTCTGTTAATACTCAGAGTAATATGTGAAATTTGCTTGCATGGACACACAAGGGATGGAAATAATGAGTTTTTTTTTCTTTTTAGTGATAAAATAATATATAAAAGATGAGTGATTATGGTTTCAAGACATTTATCCCTTTTTGGCTAACTCTTTCAGACCTGTAAGGGAACTGGCGACTAAGTGGGCCTTTTCCTTGTTTTATGTTGATCGTGGCCAGCTTTCACCTCTTACATAAAAAAAAAGTGGAAACTGTTTA
>NC_059269.1:12486128-12513628 GCF_017591435.1 Portunus trituberculatus | reverse complement strand
ATCAGCCTGGGGAAGATTGTAGCGAGTGTGACAGGAACCCTCAGGCAATAGGGAATTATTCAAATAGACGTGCCATTACGCCAGCGTGGCCTCGCTTTCAGACATGTGACTTATAAGTCTTATGCGTCTCGTCAGCCGAAAAAAAAAGTAAGAAAAAAAGAAAGTCAGAGAGAGAGAGAGAGAGAGAGAGAGAGAGAGAGAGAGAGAGAGAGAGAGAGAGAGAATAATTACAAAAGGTGTTTCACGGATATAAGAGAGAGAAGAATTACAAAAAGTATTTCATGGATATGGGATAGAGAGAGAGAGAGAGAGAGAGAGAGAGAGAGAGAGAGAGAGAGAGAGAGAGAGAGAGAGAGATTGAGTTCCGCGGTTTACCAGAGAAAGATATGAAAGAATGCAGTTAATTAAGTCTCGCATTAGTAAGATGGACAGAATAATGAAGAAGATCAATAATATATACCGTAATGAAGTCGTGGGAGAGTGTCGGCATGTAGTTAGCAAGTAAGGAGCAGCAGTCGTAGAGATAAAGGGGAAAAAAATCTCAGTAACGTCAATAACATACGAGTGAGCTCTAATATCATCATAAAGACCTCATCTACCTGCCACTAGTCACCCGCTACCTTTACTACACGGTCTTGGCTGGCGCGCTATCAAGCAGATGGAGAGTCATAAGGAAGATGAATGACGCAAATGGCTCAACGTCTCAGAAGCTCACCTCACATTGATAGGCTGCATTACTTCTGCTCCTCATTCCAGAGACAATGACTGTAAGGTGACACGGTAGTGGTCTTGCATTTTTTCAGTAGCGAGGTATTAGCTTAATTTTATTCTCTCTCTCTCTCTCTCTCTCTCTCTCTCTCTCTCTCTCTCTCTCTCTCTCTCATATCCGTGAAACACCTATTGTAAATCCTCTTACTTACATGTTAGTTTTTTTTTCTGTCAGTTTTCATATATGCATCGTCTTTGTTAGTCTTTCCATACTCCAGTTTAATAATAAGCTTTTTTTTCCCTTTCTATTGCTGGAAAAGTAAAACATCTGACACACAACACATATTAGTACGCGTATTGATTTTCTTCGTCCTTTGAACATTGAAGTATTCGGAAAAGAAGAATATTGTAGGAAGAACGTGACAGGAGTTGTAGGAGAGAAGACAATGCACCTTTTCCTCTACACATTTGTCTAAGCATACGGTCGCTCGTTACATTCATTGAAAAAAAAAAAAAAAATGTAGGAAGGAAAGTGACAGGACTTGTAGGGGAGAAGACAATATACTTTTTCCTCTACACAGTCATCTAAGCCTCGTCCATTAGTTACATCCACTGACACATACTGTTTATTGAGGGTCTTCGTGTCTTCATTATGTTCTCGCCGTTACAGGATTGCGCGCGAGGGGAACGGCACCTCTCTTTCCCTAATGCTGCTGCTCCTTCTACTGGTTATGCTTCCGACTCTGAAAGGTGAGCGTTGTCATAGTTTGCGTTGGACTAGTGCGTGTATAGTACAGGAAAGTATCCCTTTTTAATTCTTCATTCCACGTGCATGCGTGGATGTGCGTGTATTACGTGTGCTTATCTTCCTCAAGTCTCATAAAAGTTATTTAATGAGACGTTTGAAATCACACAATGCTTACTAACTCTAACAGGCTCAACCTTTTATTCTTTCAGTGCATTATGCATTATACAAAGACGGCCGCATGTAGGATTATCATTATCATTTTACCGTGTCTCTTATATTCTGTTGTTCTTATGTAGTCAGTCATTATAACAGCTCTTGTGTCTAGTGAGAAAAAAAAAATTGTATGTTGATCAGGTCAGTCGAGCCAAGGCGGAATGGAGACCGTGCTGGTGCTTCAGGCGTCAGGGGCTCCTTCACCAGAAAGTTACGCTCGCCTCAACATATCCTTTCCCCGCCTGGAGTCTTTCACCATCTGCTACAGGATCAAACTCAACAGGTTTCGAGAAGAGTCAACACTTTTGTCTTACGCGCTGTCCGACGACCGCGATAATGAACTAAGGATAGGTGAGGCATTCTTACACGTCTATTGTCTGAAGTTTTGAAGCTTTATATGTCAGACTGTTTGTTCTCTCTGGCTCACTTACTGACAAAGGGTAATGGGAAGATAGACCCACTGAAGTATCGATCCATAAAGAGAACAGCCAAATAGGTTATCCAAATTTAGAGGATAGATGTCTTGAAACCTCGCTTATCAGTGAATACGAGTCATGGAAACGGTGAGATACAGAAGCAAGCGCAGTTCCAGAGAAGGAAATGTATCTTATGTGTTGTAGTAAGGCAGGTGAGGATAAAGATGGCAGAGAAACCTTGGCTGAATTTAAAATCTATCTTAGTTTAGAAAGAGAGATAAAAAAAGAAGGAAATATTACTGTTTTCATACCACCAAGACATGCCATTACTTATCTACTAACTTATCAAGAGCACCATTACTTCCAGACCATCGTGAGACAGGGTACAAGATCACTCTGCAAGGACACTGGGCCAACTCGAACCTAATAACGCCGCTTCGTCTTTGGGCACATTTCTGCTTCTCCTACCACCTGTCCTCCTCCGCCTGGGCCATCTACCTGGACGGGAAGCAGCGCGGCAGAGGAACCTTCGCTGATCCTACACAACCTCTAGAAGGGAATGGAGTGTTTATAATTGGTGAGTAGTAGTAGTAGTAGTAGTAGTAGTAGTAGTAGTAGTAGTAGTAGTAGTAGTAGTGGTGGTGGTAATAGTAGTAGAAGTAGTAATAGCAGTAGTAGTAGTAGTAGTAGTAGTAGTAGTAGTAGTAGTAGTAGTAGTAGTAGTAAAAGTAGAAGTAGTAGTAGTAGTAGCAGCAGCAGCAGCAACAACAACAGTAGTAGTAGTAGTAAAAGTTATTGTAGTAATTGTAGTAGGAATAGTAGCAGTAGTTCTTTTTCATGCAAGAGGGAAAGCCGGCCAAGGACAACAAAAAAGTAAAAAAAAAAAAAGGCCCACTTGATTGTTAGTTCCCTTAAAGATCCAAGAGTCAGCCAAAATTCAGGAAGAAATACCTAATTATTGTAGACGTAGTTGAAGTGGTGGTAGCAGTGGTAGTTGTAGTAGCAGCAGCAGGAAGAACAACAGTAGCAGCAAGAACACCAAGAAGACATCGCCATGAACACCAGGATAAGTGAAAACACAATTGCTCCACGTAATATAAGTGTTTGCTTGTGGCACATGATCATCAAATTTTAGTGTCTCATCTCCACAATTTTTAGCAGAGTAATGGAAGTGACAAGAATTTTCAAGACATTCTGCTTCATTATTAGGGAAAACACTCGCGACATACATTCATCTCTCTCTCTCTCTCTCTCTCTCTGGTTAGGTAAGGTTGGATTAGGTTTAGCATTAATAATCTCGGGTAGAAATAGTCCTTATGAGAGCGAAGCGTTGGAAATTTAAGCTCAGGTGAATAAGCAGCACCGTCTCCGGCAGGTCAGGAGCAGGACTCTCTGGGAGGAGGCTTTCAGAGGGACCAAAGCTTCTCTGGCGAACTGACGCACCTCAATGTGTGGGGCTCTGTGCTGAACGAGGCAGCCGTGAACCAGGTACTGTCGAGAATTCCCTAACCAGTTATAAGTCTTAGTTAATTAACACTCACTACAACACGAAACAATTGCTATAAGAAAGTTATGGGTGAAAAAGATATATTTAACTATTTTTTTTTTTTTTTTTCGAAGTTCAAAGATTGGGTGTGGTTATAGGACAAGTCAGGATGTCTTAATGATTGGTTACTAATGGAGGGTGTACCAAATGTCGGTCAAATGGCTAAAATGGAAAATTGTGTGTCAGATCTCTTTACCTGGGGATTATTTTTTCTTAAGCTCTTTTATGTAAGAGGGAATAACTGGCCAAGGGTAACGTAAAACAAAACAAATGCCTAATTAATTGCCAGTCCTTTTGCAGGTCTGAGAGAGCTAGCCAAAAGAAAGGGATAAATGTCCTGAAAACCTCCATTCTAAATGATGTCAAGTCATGGTGTCTATACAGTTCACCAGTTTTCTGTTTCTTCCTCGTGCGTTCCTTTATACCAGGGTAAAGTTTCCTTATTTCGAGCCTTGTGGAGCGCAGTTCACGTCGATCAATTGAACCATTGTCATTAGTGTACCGCGTTTACAGATTTGGTCGTGCAAGGATGTAACGCATGGAGACGCGCTGGCCTGGACGTCTGTGCAAGAATCGTGGCTAACTGAGGGTGAGGCGTCATGGAGCATGCAGTCAAGAGAGGAAGTGTGCAGTACGAAAACTCGGGTCATCACTGTCTTTCCTGATCGTTTCTCACTGCGGCAGGCTCATCACCTCTGCCACGTGTGTTCTGGTTTGTTGTCACCAGCCAACACTCACCTCTGCCCCAGGCAGTGAAGCCAGAGTCAGAACAATACAAATGCATTTTTTCTCCTAGATAAAATAATTTATAATGATACAAATAAAAAGGACACACACACACACACACACACACACACACACACACACACACACACACACACACACACACACACACACACACACACATTAGTGGACATAGGTGGTATAATTTGGCATATCTTTGGGAACCATTTGGAATGTTTTGGTGTAACAAACTTGTCCTCAGAGAGAGAGAGAGAGAGAGAGAGAGAGAGAGAGAGAGAGAGATTCATGGTAAAACGTTGTACTCTTATAGAACATTATGTTTCCAAGTAGTGAATTATTTGGAGCAATGACTGAGCACCCCTTTTATCCACCTTAATAGTGCCTAGAGTTAGATAAATGAGTAAGGGTGGTAAATGACAAGGCTTCTCTCCCTCAGGTTGTTGGCGGGAATATCCTGGTGCCTATTGATGGGAAGGAAAATTCCATGCTTTTTGAAACTACAAAAGATAAAGCTGACAAGTGTTCCGGTGGCCTCGGGGCGTCCTATCTCTGGTTGGGTGCCACGGACAAGCACGAGGAAGGGGAGTGGGTCTTCATGTCCACCTTGCAGCCTCTGTCCTGGCAAGGTCCCTGGAGGGGCGATGGTCCTAACGGCGGCACTCAGGAGAACTGTATGGTGATGCTTTACGGCGCCTTCCCAGGTCGCTGGTCTGACATTGCTTGCCTAGATTCCTATTCCTTCTGTGTGCCCTGCGTGTCACCGCATCCTGTTACCATCTACCTTAAAGGCGCCGTCGTGTGCCCCTACTCCCCTTTCAACCTTCACTACTACCTGGGGCCGTACAGAGATGGCAAGCCAACTCTACAGGGATTCTACCACTCTGATATCTATTATCAGAATGGCACGTGGTATCTACAGTCACTGAAGGTGAGTGTGGCAGTGTTTACTGATGTACGGACATATAGAATGCAATGCTTTTTGGCCCGTGCAAATGTTTGATTATGTATCAAACGGAGCATCTTCTCAGGGTAAATTTAACTCCTGACCCCAAAATAGAAAAAGAAGAAGGCATACTCTATATCAGTCCATGTTCAAGTTTGAGATTTGATATGCAATGCTTCTATCTAATGCATGTTACATTCACTCTCTTAAATGTGAATAAACTCACTGGTGTAAGCAAAATTCAAGAATCTTGTGTATCTAACGCTAAATTTGTCCACACATCACTCCTTTCTGTAACTTCACTGATAATATCCCGCTTATTTTTTCTATTTCAATAACCAAAATGTTAACTAACTTATAAATCTTGTTAATCGATCAATAGAAACAACAATAATAATGACAATAACTTAAATACCAGTGTATGTAACTCCAACTAGAAACTCCTGAATGTAGTGAAGATGTGGCTTAGAAATAGAATAAGGTCATATATTACACATTCAACATCTTATTTCCAGTCCGAGGCAATCGCGTGGTGGCAGCCGGCGAAGGACGGACAATACCCGTTTGGCACTCATGTATGGACGTTGGGAACCGAGGTGTGTGACATATCCCCGAGCGAGAGTGTCAATCTTACAATCTCAGTTTGTGGCCACGGCGACTTCACCTGTTCTGACGGATCCTGCATTGACCTGAGGAAGCGCTGTGACCTGCGAATCGACTGCCTTGACCAGAGTGACGAGGCGGAGTGCTCCCTGGTGGCTGTCCCTCCTGGTTATCGCTCTATAATCCCTCCGTCGCACATTGTCCATTCAGAGCCGCTGCCTATTGAGTTTCTGTTAAAGATCATATCCTTTCCCACCATCGCCACGCAGGAGCAGATCTTCAAGGCAACGCTCCATCTCAGTCTGCGGTGGCGGGACAACAGACTCGATTACCACAACCTGAAGGAAGACCGTACCCTGAATTTGCTTTCCCACGATGCCGTTGCGAGGATCTGGAAGCCGAGAGTGTTCTTCACCAACGCCCAAGGAAACATGTTCACGAATCTTGATCAAGGGTCGCGTGTGGAGTGTGTGCGGGGAGGAGACTCATACCCTGGGCCCGCCACGCTGCATGAAGAAGGTACTGGATAGAATGATTGAGACAAGCTTTCCAGTGTACATAACTTCCTGGTCTCTTTCTATCGGAATGGGGACAGAGTATAGAATGAAGCTTAGTGAGGACTTAAAATACCTCAGGATAGACAGGAGACAAGCTTTCCAGTTCGCATAATTACCTGATCTCCTTCTATCGGAGTGGAAACGGTATCTAGACTATCTGTTGCTTAGTGAAGACTCAAAATATCTCAGGATAGAATAATTGAGACAAGCTTTTCAGTCTACATAATTATCTGGGATTTTTCTAATGGAGTGGAGTCAGAGTGTAGAATATCTGATGCTTAGTAAGACTCAAAATAACTCTTCAGTGCTCATCTTTTTCTGGAGCTTTACTGACAATACCCGTTACTTTAATTCCAGCTTATTAATATCCTCTCTCCATATCATTTATTGAAAGCCGTCTAATCTAACCTAACCTAACCCAACCTAACCTAACCTTTAACACACTCGTCTTGTTCCTGTGAATCTATGACGAAATAACTGCCTTGATTCTCGCACCTACAGTGAACGTTTTCCGAGGCAATGAGACCAGTCTGGAGATGAGTCAACTGTACAGTGCCACCTACTCCTGCGACTTCTATCTCGCCATGTTTCCCTTCGACACACAGGTAAGGCTCGTACTCTCAAACACTTCTGTGCTTCACCTCCATCATTTCAAAAGCTTTTATGTAAATTTACACGATATTTTTAAAGTGTTTTCATGGTTGTAGAGGAACATTGACAAGATTCCTACCCTGTTAACTAGGGAAACACAATTGAAAATCCCACTAATCATCTCTGTGGCCTTGGAAAATAATCGTGGTGAGAGAGCAAAGCGTTTTAGAATATTCCCTATGATACACGGGATTGCCAGATCTGTAGTCAGGGGTGTGTGATGGTGAAATTCATGTATTTGTACATCGTGTACAAGTTGAAAAGAAAGGCCGAGAACAGACAAGTGTATTATGCAGAGATGAAGAAGTGCCTTGGAAAATACAGAATCAGATAGGGAGCTCCAGAGTTTATCAGAAATAGGGATGAAAGTTCGAGAATTCTGGTTAACTCTTACATTAGAGGCGTGGACAGAATAGCAGTGAGGTAATGTAAGTCTTGTGCCATGAGAGCGCAGGAAGAGGGGAAGCATGCAGTTATCAGAAGAGCAGCTTACGTGAAACTAGCGATACTAACCATGGAAGAAAGTAAAGACTCAACATTGCAGCGAAGAGAGAGAGAGACGGTGAAGAAGATGAATTATGAATAGAGGAGTTGATAAAACGCTTCTGATTTCTTTCCTGTCTATTTGATCAAGCCAGTCGGTTTTACATGCACTTGTTGACTGTTGAACCCTGACAAAACGACAAAACTCACATCCTCTTGTCTTGTCTCAGATCTGCAATCTCAACTTTACGCTGGTGTCTGCTGCCGCCTCCTATATGGTCCTCAAACCCACGCTGGCAGAGTATGTTGGCCCAAAGTTCCTCATCGAGTACGAAATTGGTGAGTTATCTTTTTCAGTATCTATTTGTGTATGTATGTATATCTGCTTGCCTGTTCCTCAGCTGGTCTAGTTCTTTATTCTTCTTTGTCTTATCTTAGTTTGTTTAGTCAGTCAGAATACAAGAGCATATGGCACAAGATCGCCAGTTGTGGAAAGCAGTCATTCCCTTCAACCTAACCTATAAATGGGAAAATGCGGACGTTAAACGAAAATGATGATGATGATAATGATGATGATAATCAGTCAGCCAACTACTTTCTATCTTTCTCTCTCTCTGTATCTCTGTCTTTGTTTCTCTCTCTCTCTCTCTCTCTCTCTCTCTCTCTCTCTCTCTCTCTCTCTCTCTCTTCCACACCCTTAGACTGTGTAATCTCTCCACCATTTCTATCTATCTATCTATCTATCTATCTATCTATCTATCTATCTATCTATCTATCTATTTATCTGTCTATTTCTCTATCAATCTATCTATCTTCTCATCCACGTGTCACTTCGCGAACAGGAGAAGCAACGGTAGAGGTGAGCGAGGGACACGAATTCTCCAACTTAGATGTGTCAGTGAAGTTCTCCCGCCGCTACACTTTCTACTTGTTGACGCTCTACATCCCCACGATCCTCCTTATTCTCATCGCCTACGCTACTTTCTTCTTCAACCCGAACGATTTCAACTCCCGCGTGGTGGTGGCTGTTACTTCCCTGCTCGTCCTCACCTCCTTACTCACTCAGGTAACTTCAAAGGCCCATATTCTGAAACACTTCCCCGCCGCACCTTCACTATTTTGAGATGGCTCTAGTTGAAGTGACACGGGTTTTTAAGGGTGTTTCTGTAATTCTAGTGACAGGTTATCAAATTTTCTGCATTACCAATAGGAGAAATACTCTTTAGAACTTGGGTAATCGTCTCTGTGGTCCTTGAAAATGATCGTGGTGAGAGAGGGAAGCGTTTCTGCGGGCGCTTATATACACACTTGCTGCTCCTAACTCGATGCTTTTGTCTCTGAGTATTCATTGCTCTTTCACCACGACTGTTCTCCAAGGCCACAAAGACTAACTGGGTTCCTAAGAGTGTTTTCTTGTTTATACTGTATAATTATTGTTAATTTGTCACCAGAATCATAAACAAAGAGAGAAGAAAAGGAAAGGATGCTAATTACTCTCTCTCTTTCTCTCTCTCTCTCTCTCTCTCTCTCTCTCTCTCTCTCTCTCTCTCTCTCTCTTTCTCCTTCTTCCTCCATCCTATCCCACCAGACTTCGAACTCGCTGCCCAAGACCTCTTACTTCAAGCTCATCGATGTGTGGCTCTTCTTCTCCATCGTTATCATCTTCCTGGTCATTCTCCTTCAAACTCTGGTCGACTTTTCCCGCGAGAAACCCTTCAGTACCAGCACTCCCTCCACCTGGTTCCGATCGCTTATGGTGAGACTATTATTCATTTTGTACTCTTGAACAAAACCCAGCTTGTGAAAAAACTAAATTATGGTATCTATTATTACTTTTCCTCAGTGATATCTCTCGAAATTGTACTATAAATCTGTACCACGATGTTTTTTCATAGCTGTGGCTTTCCTCTATACAGAAAAGGTTGTGCCTGAGGACAGAGAAGAGAGGACCACAAGCCCTCACTTATGTGCGCTCCTTCTCCATTGCCAACAAACGACAGGAAGGCAAGAATGACACGACGAGAGAGTATATGTCCGATGACAGGAGAGCCAGGATGCGAACGTTTAAAGAGGAGTGGGAGAAAGATCGCAAAGATAAATTGATGCATATGATGGACGACAAGGACAGGGGAGGACACTTCTACAGCGGCGGTAGGAAGAATACGGAGGAGGAGGTTAATATGTCCTTAATGGTGAAGAGCAGAGTACTGATTCCCATCCTTTACCTCATCTTCAACGCCGTGTACTGGACTGTTTCTCTCAGGTAAGATGAATGTTTAGTTCATAATGATTCTGATGCACTTTTCAGGCCACCTTATACTTAACCCCTTCAGTGACTGGGACGCATTTCTACCATGAGTTTTATGTGTGATTAGGCCATTTTATTGACATTAGCAAGGGTCTATGGAGGTCAGAAGGTTAATGGTCGGTTTTCACTATTTTTAATCCCCACATAAGTTTCTGAGTCCATAAAAAATCACCAAATAGTAAGCAGAATGAATATGGAAACGTGTCATGGTAGTGAAGGGGTTAATATGAGTTGACGAGGTTTCTTTTTGTAATCTCCATGTTCTTTAGGTAAACATACACACATTTTGTTTCGTTGAAATGAAAGATGTATGTACAAGGATATGTTTTAGCTTCTGATGTTCTCATATGCCGCAGCTCTACATATAGTAAGAATGAGTCTCCATAGAGCTTTGTGGATCACGTGACTGAGTACTATGTATCCAGAAGAAGTGTTTTGTTAAATGTTGCAAATTTAGATGTTTTTGAGTATATAACATGAAAAGAATTGAGTTTTGTAAAGTTAATAGAAATGAGTTTTATTTAATATTTTCTTTTTAATCCTTAACACACACACACACACACACACACACACACACACACACACACACACACACACACACACACACAACAGAGAAATTTTTAGCAGATGAAAGGACGGCTGACGACGAAGAGACTGAAGCATATGGCAGTGAGTGATTCAGGAGAACAATTTGGCACGCCTCCTGGGTTGTGCTGCTTCTCACTCTTAGTACACGTTGCCCTGGATGGAGGCTGGCTTCTCTTCATATACAGTAACTACGGCGGTGAGGTAACCCTTAGAAAAAATCATCGCCATAAGGAGTTCTTGGAGATAATCTACTTTCTCTAAATCAAGAAAACTGTAGCGTGTGCCATCCCTCCAAATTCTTGTTTATTGTTTTTAGTTGCACAGGGTAGGAGTTCTGTTTATGTGAGTTTATTGAGTCAGTCACTAAATGCATTGTTTTATATTTATTGAGTAAAGGATAGGTTCTGTTAAAGCATTACGATTTAACGTTATGTGTATTGTAAGTTGACAATACACATAAAATTATGATGAGTATTGAATAATGATATTTCAGAAAAGATTCTCTCGATTCCTTATTTTCATTCCTCTTTCTGATGTTGACACGGGTTGTAAAGCTGTATTAATATCAAAGTACAGTAAAACTCGTATAACTACGAACTGTACGAATAGATAAATAAATAAATGAATAGAATCTTTTATAACCAGGTAAGGCAACGAAATATACAAAAAAAAAAAAAATAAATAAATAAAAAAAAAAAATCGCAAAAAAAAAAAAAAAAATCTAGTGTGAAACTGTTCAAATCTCCCGGGCGATGACGTCATGTGATCAGCTGGGAAGGAGGCTGAGACTGATAGTGACAGCCGACAGGGTCAGACTGACAGCTGACTACTAGGACTAGTCAACACTGGGCCAGCAGAGGGTGAGTATATCAAACTTTTACACTGACAGCAGAGCGTAGTTTCAGGAATTAGGACATTATGACTTTCCACAAGTGTCCTTTTAAGTTGAATAATGAGATATGGTCCCAATGAACGTATATATCCAAAAAAATAACAATGAAATGCTAGAAATAACGAGTTTTTCTTTGATGGTGATGGAATGAGAGTGAGTGAGAGGCTGGGAGAGGAGTAGAGGAGGCCACGTGTTCTGCTGTGTTGTGCTGTGTTTGACTGATTATTCAGCTATTTTGTGTCTAGTTCAGTGGTTGGTTGGGTTTCTGAGTGGCATTAGTTATATTGACTGGAAATACTCGGAAATTTAAAGCTAGTCGTGTGGAAATAAGGATCTAATGCTACTCGTGCGGAAATACTGAGGGATCTAAAGCTACTCATGTGGAAATACTGGGAAATCTAAAGCTACTGGGGATTTAAAGCTACTAGTGTGGAAATAGTGGGAGATCTAAAGCTACTCGTGTGGATATACTGGGATACATGGATACATGGTGATACTGGGGAATAGAAACAGTTCGTGTGGAAATACTGAAAATTAAAGCTACTCGTGTGGAAATAGTGGGAGATCTAAAGGTACTAGTATATTGACTGACGGTGTTGTTGTTCCTTAAGGCGTGTCACAGTGCCATATTCCCTGTAGGCACTCAGCTGTGTCGTTCACCCCAGTGCCTGTGGAGAATGCCAGGCGTCATTCTTCATCTTCTTTTCCTTTTCTTCTTCTTTTTCCTTTTCCTCTTCTTCTTTTTCCTCTTCTTCTTCCTCTTCTTCTTCTTCTTCTTCTTCTTCTTCTTCTTCTTCTTCTTCTTATCATTATTATTATTATTTATTTATTTGTTTATTCATTTATTTGTTTATTTATTTATCTAAGAGTGGAAATCTGGCCAAGGGCAACAAAAACGATTAAACAAAATGGCCCACTGAGCTACCAGTCCCCAAGTGGGTCTGAGAGAGTTAGCCAAAAGAATGGGATAAATGATAAATCTTGAAATAATACTCCAAAATTTCCTAATACCTTGAAACCTAACCTAACCCAACCCAATCCAAGCTAAACTAACCAAACCAAATCTAACCTAACCTAACCTAACCTAACCCAGCCTAACCTAATCCAATCTAACCTAACCTAATCTAACCTAACCCAGCCTAACCTAACCCAACCCAACCCAACCCAACCCAATCCAAGCTAAACTAACCTAACCCAACCTAACCTAACTCAAACTCAATTCAACTTAACCCAGCCTAACCTAACCTTACCTTACCTTACCTTACCTTAACCTAACCTAACTTTTAACTACATACATGCCTCATACTATCTGGATTGGATACTTAAATTGCTTCCCTAATTGAAGAACACACATATAGATCCAGGAAGAGTAGGAGAAAGAAGGAAGTTAATGCTATAGCTAGTTAAAGTTGTGATGGTTTGTAGGGGTAAGCACTGAGGATGAGTCTATTCCACCTATATCTTATCTCTGTCATTTCCTGTCTGACTCAGCTTTTTCTCAGCATTATCACACCATCTAGGCTCAAGATAACCCTATCCATGTCACCAGGTATTCACAAAAGAATTTTCATCTTGCTACTAATATCATTTAAAAGACAACAAAACAATGCTCTCTGTGACTGGGATTTGAATGTCCATATTAATAAACACTTTGAAAGGTAAAAATGTTCATTACTGGGAAAACAAGCCTTTACTAATTGGGCCACAAGTCACCTCATGGCTTGTGTTTGTGTACTCTGCCATTGCATCACAATTCTGCGTGTCTCATGATAAGCTTTCAGATAAACTAGCCTACACATTCACTTGAGATTTCAGTGGAGTTTCCTTGTGATTCATTTACCACCTTACCATGGAGTCTGTGACTCGTTTACTGAAACGCTTTGCTCCCTCACCATCACCACTTCCCAAAGGTTCGTTGAAAAATACTACTTGCATTTTCAAGAGTATTATTGTGGTTCTGGTGATAGATTGGCAAGATTTCTGGTTTATTAAAAGGAGAAACTGTCTTGAAAAACCTGGCTAGTTGTTTCTATGACCTTGCAAAATTTTTCATAGTGAGAGGGGAAGGCATTTCTGAAAATTGGCGTGATTGTTAGTGATTGTGTAATTTTCTTCTGCATCTATTAATACAGTTATCTTTACAATGTTCAGTGTCTGGAGAGTCATTTCCATGTCAGTGTGATCAGTTGTAGTTCCTTCCAGTTTGTTGAGACTATGTAGTAATGGTTCCCTTATGTGTTACAGTGAAGATGACTGAATGCAGTAACAACCATGTCCCTACACCACCTCATAGGAAGGTCACAGCTGTCATTGTTGGTGCAGGTATGTGCTGGTAAACATCAAGGTGTCTGTCTAGGGAATGCAATCACGCTAGAGAGAGAGAGAGAGAGAGAGAGTGAGTTTATAGTGAAGAAGCCTCTTGTATTGCTACAGTAAACAGTTGGATGCAATGGTTGTCCCCTCGCCAATTTGTTGTGAACCTTCGTGAAAATAACCTTTCTTCTCACACATGAACACAGCCATGCCCTGGAGAGAAGTCATGGAGACTCCTGCTTTGGACTACATGTATACATATATGCATACAAAACAAATGAAAACATCTATATCAATGAAATCAGTCTTATTTTTAAAACTGTACTAGGTAACAGAGGAAAGAATTATGCTGGGTATGCTGAGCAGTTTCCTGACCTGATGCAAGTGGTAGCTGTAGCTGAACCTAGAGAATATGCTCGCTCTTTTATCCAGAAACGACACTCTTTACCACAGGATCGGTGAGTTGCATCATTGATTTGTCTCTCTATCACCATGCTGTCCTCCTCTCATATTCCATTCACCTCTCCTTCACACCATTCTGTCCACATGCGCTTTGGTGGCTGTGGGATCCCTAAATGTACTGGTTCGAGTATTGGCCTTGAGTGTGGGGAAGGCTTCCTTACTCCTGGTAATGGTTGCCTAATGGGTGGGCTTTCAGATGGAAGGTACCTAAAAAATACTTCCTTTAGCCCATAAATTATGGTGAAAACCCCACTTTGTTGAAGAAAAAGAAGAAAAAAAATCTTCATGCACTCTCAACTGACATTAGCCTATGTACATTTTAGTTCTCTCATTGCATCACTTTTTTCATTTATTTAAACTCCCTCAACTAGCTCACACTTATTTCTTTCACCTTTTCATGTCTTATCTGCACCTGCATTAATGTTGATATGTTCTTTCAGGTGTTATCCAGGCTGGGAGTCCCTTGAAACAGTAGAAAAACTTGCTGATTGTGCTATTATTGCTACTCAAGACCAGCAGCATGTACAGCCAGCAATTGCTTTTGCTAAGAAAGGGTAAGTCATTTTATAAACTTATTCCTCACACTTAGGAGATGTCCTATTATTTAAAGATCTGCACTAGTGTGTGTCTTCTCTCTCACTCTCCCTCTCAAATTAGTTTTCAACATTGCTGCATAGAATTGGTAATATTAGTCAATGTATGAATGTACTAGTGAGTTGATGCACTCTTTATTGACAGGTACCATATCTTGCTGGAAAAACCGATGGCAGTGACAGAAGAAGACTGCCGTGCTATTTATAAAGCTTGCAGAGATGCTGGTGTTATTCTGGCTGTGTGTCATGTGCTGAGGTATTATATAGCAAAATACAGTATAGGAAAGAAATGTAGAGCCCATATTTTGAAAAATATTTTGACACCAAATATAGCTTCCTATCTTAATTCATTGAAGAGATATTTATTGAAGCGATATTCAGAATTCATGGAATTATGACTAATTTTGTTTGTAGAATAGTCATTTTATTGTGACTTGGTATTTGGTGTTCCCAGATACCATCCCCCGGCCAAGAAGCTGAAGGACCTGATTGACTCCGGCATTATTGGTGATGTTGTGAACATAAACCACACGGAACCAGTGGGATTTTGGCACTTTGCTCATTCTTTTGTTCGAGGTAAGTCAGAGCCGTGGTACAGTGGAACCATTTGCGCTTTGGGGTCCGAGGGGTCTCCAAACGCACGGGTTCGAATCCTGTCCACGGTCCGAGTGTAGGTTGGGCTTCCTCACTCGGGGCAACGGTTTCCTAACGGGTGGGCTATGAGATAGGAGGTATCTCAAAAAGTACCCTCTTTAGCCCATAAATTCCTGTGAAAAGCCCACATGGTGAAAAAAAAAAAAAAAAAAAAAAGAGGCACAATCAGCAGGATTTCAGCATGTTCATCCTTTAGTTTGAGTTGAACTAGTGGCCTGGCTTAGCTTACAGCTGAGAGATCAGGGAGTGATGTAGGGATGTAGTTAGAGCAGTGCATGTTATTGCTTTGTGTCAGGTTATCTCAGGTAACACATTATTTACGAAGATTTATTAAATAGGATGGAATCAAAATCATCAATTCCCCTCCTCTGACTGACTGTCTTCAGGCTCTTTCTCACTGTCAAAATGTTGCATCTCTTTCTATCTTTTATCCCTATTTTTGTACTAACTGCTCTACTGATCATGCTAACTTCATGCCTGCTCTTTTCCTGCGGCCTTGTTGCACATGGCTTTCTTCTTCCTCTCATCCCTATTCTGTCCAACTCTCTAATACAAGAGTTAACCAGTACTCTCAGTCATTCATAATTATTTCTGGTAAACTCCGGAACTCCCTGCCTGCTTCTGTATTTCCATCTTCCTGTGACTTGACTTGTTTTAAGATGGAGGGGTCAAGACATTTGTCCCTGTCTTTCAGCTAATTCTTTCTAATTCTTTTAGGGAACTTGCATCTGAAGTGGGCCTTTTTTAATTTTTTTTTATTGCCCTTGGCTTGTTTTCCCCTTGCATAAAAAAAAAAAAAAATCTAGGAATGAATATTTTCACAGTTTTAAGCAATACTACTACTACTAGTACTAAAAATTCTAATGCCTAGATTTTTTTTCAGGAAATTGGGGAAATACAAAGAAGAGCACTTTTTCATTGATGGCAAAATGTTGTCATGATGTTGATCTCATTTCTTACTGGGTGGGCAACAAAGAGTGTGTCAAGATCTCGTCCTTTGGATCTTTGCATCATTTCAGGTGAGTAATACAAAGATTTATTTTAAGTTATTTATTTTTCACCCAAGCCATAGAAATTTGCAACTTATCATATGTCCCATAGAAAGGAGAAAAAACCTGTAGGTGCTGGGAGCCGCTGTCTTCAGTGTGGAGTTGAGCCTGGATGTCCTTACTCAGCCAAGAAGATCTACCTTGACCCAGCCCCTGACAGACCACACTGGCCTATGAGTGTTGTGTGTGACATTGAAGATGCTCCCGAAGGATATCTCCACAAACTGAAAGAAGCTATTGAAAATGGTAAGTAGCAATTGAAAAAAAGAAATGGTTATTATGAAGCTTTCATTTCTAGAATTTGTATTGGTAAATGTTACCACTTTGGCTGGTTCAGCTGCTGCTTTCTCTCTTTGTTATCTCAGTGTAGTGCTTACTGGCAACCTGAGTACATTTATGATATTATTTCTTCAAGAGGAGTATGGTAAGTATCAGTGAAGCTTGAAAGTCTTAACACTTCATAGCACAGAAAATGGTTTTACAATCTGTGATAATATAAAACACTATCTCTACCTTCCAGGTCCTTATGGGAGGTGTGTGTATGAATCTGATAATGATGTCTGTGACAATCAGGTAATAAATGATGAATTTTTCTTTTCTGTCTAGATTCAATTGGTACCTTTTGCAGGAATTGAGTTTCAGTAGGACTCAGACAATGCTAGAATTTCTGCAGTAAAGGAACAGCCTATCACTTTGGCTGGAAGAAAGAGCACTGCTTGCTTTCTGTTTGTAGTATCATTTGATCATAGGTAGAGTAAAACTTCTTTTCAAAACACAATGACAATGTTTAGACAACAGTACTCATCATATAGTACTTCCTGCATAGTGTTGATTTCAGCAGTTTTATGCATATTTATGTACATGTATATGATAACTAGGCATCTGTATACAGTAATGCTACATTCACTGTTTTGAATTGACAGGTGGTAAACTTTGAGTTCATAGATGGAGCCACAGCAACTCTCACCATGGTGGCTTTCAGTGAGCAGATCTGCCAAAGGAAGACTGAGATTTATGGTACAATGGGTCAGCTGGTCTGGGATGAATCAAGAGGCCTTAAAGTTTCACATTTTGACTTTGCAACCCAGACATATAAAGTCTACCAGTGTGAAAAGGTCAGTCTGTCAGTCAACTATTATCATCTTCATCATCTTCATCTTCATCTATTGCCTTTAAATCCAGTATAGGACAAAAAGTCTCTCCCAATTTCTCTTAATCATCCTTATCATACCTGTCTGTTGCAGGTCACTTCAATTCTTTGTAACTCTTGCCTTCCTCTGTCATCCATACATTTCCATTCCATTACAGGGAGGTGTCATTATACCAGCATTTGTTATACAAGGAATCAATTATTCAAGATGTGTAGATTAGGGATTATTTTCTTTATATGAACACAAAAATGAATGTATTTTTCCTCCATAGAATGAAGAAGCTGCTGGCTGGGGTCATGGAGGAGCAGACTTCTTCATGATGAAGGCATTTGTTGAAGCTGTTGCCTGTGGTGACAGTCATAGTATTGTGACAGGTGTGTATTACCTCCATTTCCCACCAGCTCTTTTAATACTAGAGATACAACATTTGATCTTACATCCCATACCATGTATGCAAAAATGGCATTCATATACACAATATGAACAAAAAATATGATGTAGAATTGCATTATTTTCAGTGTTAATGAATTTCTAATCTTTATATTTTGTAACTAAATGAAAAGTAGGAATAAGGTAAGAGTTTGTCCTTGAACTGTTGATTTGAAACTTTTGCATTTATGTGATGGTTGGTCTCATTAGGGAAGGGTTGCTGTCTTGTATTCTTTACCTTTTGTATTCTCTCTTCTGTGCTGTATGTAAGGTGGCTGGTTGCTAAAGGAAGTGAACAATTCTCATGAAAATATTAGTTAATTAATTTGTTTATTTCATTGCAGGCCCAAAAGTGTCTTTGAAAACACATCTGTTGGCATTTGCTGCTGAAGAATCAAGACTTACAGGGTCAGTAGTGAAGCCCAGTGAGGACCCACGCTGGAAGGTATAACACACAGGACCAGCATGTGTGTGTGTGTGTGTGTGTGTGTGTGTGTGTGTGTGTGTGTCATTGTTGCACCATTCCTATGTCAGTGTTTTGGTTTGTATCAGCAAAAATACACAATCATTCATTGATTAGACTTAAGAAACTTTCATGTATGTTGACTAACAAGAGAATGAAGAAAGGGCAGGAGAGGGCAGCTAAATGAATAAGTACTGTGTCAGATTTGGAGAATAAGGAATGGGTCAGTTCATTGAGACATCTTGTTGCCAATTGATAGTCTTAGCTTCTCATGATGGTTCATCTTTACTAAACCCTGTAAGTTGTGTCTAGTCACTGATGTGTCAGTTTTCATATGAAATTTCTTTTCCTATCTCAAGTGTTCCAAAGGTGAATTCTGCATTATGTGTTTGGCCAGTATAGAAAGGTGTGATAGTGCTTTGATCTTGTGATGAACAGCAATTCAGTGCCTACGTAATCTATTGGAGGATGAAAATGTATGTGGTGTATTAAATAAAATAAAATGAATGAATAGATTATAATGAATAGACTAGTAGTTATATTTTTTGATAAGTACTTGACAATATAAGCAGATAAAAGAGATTTCCTGTGTTGATTTCAGCTGTAGCATTACTTTGGCTACATTTTTTCAAGAGGATATCAATCTGGTATTATATAGATTGTACTAATATTCCTACTTCATCTACTACTGCTACTGCTGCTAGTATTACATAGATGTTATTTTGGAAGTGTCTTTATATTTTAGTTTTATTTTGTTTCTTGTTGATTAAAATATTTTTGTATTATATTTTGTATTATTTTACAACTACATAGATAAATTTAGTAGATGCAACAGTCCTTCACTTTTGGCTCAGTGCGTGTTGCCTACTCTAGCTTTTTATCACGATGTAATAATTGTAAGATGCAACGCCTAATTCTAACTTCTCAAACACAGTACTGTAAAGGGCTTTTCATATATATGGCTCAAGGACATCACAAATCACCGCACTAAGATTGATAAGGCACAACTAGTCTAATAGCAAAAGTAATTATGTACTTGAACAATTTAAACCTACAAATAGCTATCCATACATCTTAATTTATCTATCTATTTAGCATATCTCTTATCAATCACAAGCATTTTTGAAGTATTTTAATAATGAAATTCTATGGAGATGAGCATGCGCCGCAAAGTTTTGGGGGGGAGGGGAGGAAGAGGCGAGCTGAAGCTGGCAACCAACCCTCAGGCGCCGCCATTCGTCACTTCCTTGTTTGTTTGGTATTGTGTTGTGAACGCGGCAACGGTACTTTGTAACATTTTCTGCTTTCTCTGTGTTTCTCCACATGAGGTGGGTGGTGTGATGCGTTGTAGGGATTTTAGGGAAAGGCAATGGTTGTATGGGAAGTAGTTTGGAAATGATGGTAGGTATTATTTGAGTAATAAACAAGCATCGAATCATCATTAGGCTTTGTTGTGTTCGTGGTGTTAGGTGACTGTAATGATTGTGTTTACTTGAGGTTATAGACGTGGTTGCTATATGAAACATACAATCCATTTTGGCTTGGGAAACACGGGGTTATTCAGATCTTAGCCCATTTAGTCCTTGCATGGGTCATAGTCATTTGAACCTTATTCGAGTCAGTCCTTGGCTGGTTGGGCCCGTGTTGTGGCTGACTCAGACCCTTGTTTCGACTGGTCTGGATTATTCTTGACTGTTTCGGAACCTTGGAGGATATGAAAAAAGTGTCTTTGGTATGATTAACCTGTTGCCAAGCACGGTGACCGTACATCTTTATGTTTTGATGCAGCGTGATAATGGGTGCTGGCCCTGCTGGGTGGGTCTGCTCTCCGTCGTGTAAATGCTATCGGATTGAAACGACTTGTAGGTGGAAATTGCTCCGTGTGAAACTGAAAATCCCCTTAAGAGAGAGAGAGAGAGAGAGAGATTAAGAATAATGTAGAGGATTTTTGTTTTGGGTGAGGGAGCTTGGGGCATAGTAGGAGTGGTTCTGCATGGGAGAAAAATCTCTGAAATATAAGTGCATTGAAATAAGACAGCCATCATGCTTCACCCAACCACCACCGCCACCACTAACAACAGTTTATTATGGCCACCACTACCACCAGCTACGTTTGTGAAATATCCCCTCACCAACAGTATCAAACCACCACCCTCTTGGCGCGTCGTTGTGGTGGAGTTCTATGGGATTGAGGAAAAGGGGGGGTGGGACAAACCAGAGGGGCGGGGATATAGCTGGTGGTCCATATTCTGAAGCACTTCCGCGCTTCACATCACCTTCACTATTTTTTAAGGGCTCTAGTTTAAGTGACAGTTTTTTAAGGATGTTTCTGTAATTGTGACATTAACAAGTCTTCTGCATTATCAACAAGACAAATATTCTTTAGAACTGGTATTATCAAGTTTTCTGCATAATCAACAGTACAAATACTCTTTAGAACTCGTATTAAAAAGTTTCCTGCATTATCAACAGTACAAATACTCTTTAAAACTCGTATTAAATTTTTTTCTGCATTTTCAACAGTACAAATACTCTTTAGAACTCGTATTAAAAAGTTTTCTGCATTATCAACAGTACAAATACTTTAGAACTCGCATTAACAAGTTTTCTGCATTATCTACAGAACAAATACTCTCTAGAACTCGGCTAATCGTCTCTGCAGTCCTTGAAAATGGTCGCGGCGAGAGAGAGAGAGAGAGAGAGAGAGAGAGAGAGAGAGAGAGAGAGAGAGAGAGAGCGTTTCTGAATATAGTGTTAGATAGTGTTACAGTTGATATAGATAAGGGGAGAGTAATCGTGGGGAAAGAGAAGCTGATTACCTCGCTGTGAGTAATTTTACAAGACCAGATAATCGCTTCACTAGTCAGGGAGGATGGATGGCTGAGGGACTGAAGTGTTATGGGGGAAATATGTGTCCCTGAACTTGATGTACGTAAGAGAGGGGTCAGGTAGTGGTGTGAAGTGTATAGGCACAGTGAGGGGAACGGCTGGGAAGTGGCAACACAAGTATCTGTCATCATCGTTATCATTATTATCATCAGTGTGTGTGTGTGTGTGTGTGTGTGTGTGTGTGTGTGCAAAATATGTCCGTAATTAATACATGATTGCTCTTATAATTACACCATTAACACCATCACCACCACAGTATTTATGCTATACATAGTTAAACTTTTGTTATTATTATTATTATTATTATTATTATTATTATTATTATTATTATTATTATTATTATTACCACCACCACTATACTACTACTACTACTACTACTACTACTACTACTACTACTACTACTACTACTACTACTACTACTACTACTGTTGCTGCTTCTAGTTTACTACTACTACTACTACTACTACTACTACTACTACTACTACTACTACTACTACTACTACTACTGTGATGATGGTGCTAGTGACAGTGGAGTGATGTCGTCAGTGAAAGTAATTGGAATAGCATACGTAATTATAGAGTAATCATGTATTAATTAAGGGACATTCTCTGTACACACACACACACACACACACACACACACACACACACACACACACACACACACACACACTACTTTATCTAATGTATTTCTTTTCACTTATTTTATCTTTCTATCTTTCATATTTCACTCATTACTGTTTCACCTGTCCTGGTTTAGTTACCCATAAGGAACTCGAGTAATGGATTCAAAGCCAGTACCGCAGTATTACCCGGAACAGAAAACAGATTTAAGAGAGAATGTATAGTTTTAAGGTACACTATGATAATTTTAACTAGTGTACCCTTAATACTGAGAACGCTATGGCAAGTGGTTCTGCAGGGATATTGAGAAACAAGACGGTGCATTGTAGTTAATCTTGTCTTTTCTTGAATATATAATTGAAAGTGTCTTAAAATATTAGGTGATTAATTGATTATGTTACCGAATCTAATTTTATCCAGTCCGTTAATCTGATATTTATAATCATACGCAACCTAACATATCCGTTGCTAATTTGTACTTCATCATCATCATCATCATCGTCTTGTTGTTGTTGTTGTTGTTGTTGTTGTTGTTGTTGTTGTTGTTGTTGTTTCTTCTTATTCCTTCTTTTCTTCTTCTTCTTCTTCTTCTTCTTCTTCTTCTTCTTCTTCTTCTTCTTTTTTTTTTGTTCTTGGTCTTGTTCTTTTCTCTATTCTTCTCTTTCTTTTTCTTTTCTTCTTCTTCTTCTTCTTCTTCTTCTTGTCGTTGTTCTTACTCTTGTCCTCCTCCTCCTCCTCTTCTTTCTTCTTCTTTTCTTCTTCTTCTTCTTCTTCTTCTTCTTCTTCTTCTTCTTCTTCTTCTTCTTCTTCTTCTTCTTCTTCTTCTTCTTCTTCTTCTTCTTCTTCTTCTTCTTCTTCTTCTTCTTCTTCTCCTCTTCTTCCTCCTCCTTCCTCCTCCTCCTTCCTCCTCCTCCTTCCTCCTCCTCCTCCTCCTCCTCCTCCTCCTCCTCCTCCTCCTCCTCCTCCTCCTCCTCCTCCTCCTCCTCCTCCTCCTCCTCCTCCTCCTCCTCCTCCTCCTCCTCCTCCTTTTAGAAACCACCCCAAACATCATCCACTTTAGGAAGCAACATTTCTCCATAGCACACAAACATCTAGTCTCATACATTCCATTCATGCTCTCCTGCTTGTCCCGTGCACGTCAATCATCCCACGGCTGGCTCGCCCCTCTTATCCACTCCCTCCGAGCCCCTCACTGCTTTGGTGGGCCTGATTAAATCTCTCTGGTACTTTGCTCTGTTATACTGGGAGGTGCTCTCGTCTGTGTGTGTGTGTGTGTGCTTGTGTGTCTAGAGAGAGAGAGAGAGAGAGAGAGAGAGAGAGAGAGAGAGAGAGAGAGAGAGAGAGAGAGAAGGGTTTGTATGTGTGTTTCTTTGTTGTTAAGGTAGTGTATATGTGTGTGTTTGTGTGTTTGTGTCGAGAGAGAGAGAGAGAGAGAGAGAGAGAGAGAGAGAGAGAGAGAGAGAGAGAGAGAGAATTTGTATGTTTCTATTTTTTTTCTTTTTTTGATGGTAGTATGGATGTGTATGTGTCTATATATATGTTTGTGTGTTTGTTTACTGTCTTATCTTCTCTCCGTGTGTTTATCAAGCCACGCTCCATAGATTGCTGTTGCTAGAATCAACTGTAGCTTTTAACCACGCGTGGATGGCATATGTAGACTCATTATAAATTTTAGTGTCCTGTTTGTCCGAGTGTACTGCAGAAATAACAGCCAAACCAAGGTCAATATTCTGCAACACTTCCACGGCGCACCTTCACTATTTTCAAAGGCTCTAGTAGAAATGACACTGATGTTTAAAGGTGTTTCTATGATTCTGGTGACATGTTAACAAGTTTTCTGCATTATCAACAGGAAAAATACTCTTTAGAACTCTGCTAATCGTCTCTGTAGGCTTTGAACATGGTCGTGGTGAGAGGGAAGCGTTTCTGAATATGGCGCCAAATTGCTAATGTTTCTCAGTGAAGATGAAGGAAAACAAAAGAAAAAGGGAGACTGAGTGAGATTTAAGCACAACAGTCACGCACACTCAATTCCTTCCACCACTTCTCCCTCCTTGTGTGTTAATTTTCCCACTCCTTTCCTCTGTCCATTTCCATCACTCTCTGCCGCTTCCCAACCATTTTCCGAGTCCTTTCCTCTTCCCTCGCGACCTTTCCGTAAGTCCCTCTCTGTCTCCCTCTCGTTTTCCTTGATCTGTGAAACATTGGAGGTTGAGATCGACAGGTAATAAGATGAGGAGGCGCTTCGACCCTCGCTGCGGGAACGAAGCGAAAGAGGGAAGTGGATGGGATGGGCTCGTGTTCGTGATGCAGGCGAATTTCGAGTATCAGAGTGTTCATATACATGGTAAAGCTTAATTAAGGTCGAAAAGGGGAAGCCAAGAAGATGTACTGTATAAATGTTTAGCATGGCGTGCGAGGAGGGAGCACGGGAGGCAGGGAAGTGGTCCATACGGCAGTGAGAAGGGCAGGGGAGGAGGAGGAGGGAAGGGCGCGATGCATTCTGGGTATAAGTACGGTGAGGGATGGGATGAAGCAAAGCCCGCGTAACGAGAAGGGTAAGTGAGGGGGAGGGAGATGAAGATGTATTACTGGACCAAGCAGAGGGAGAGAGAGAGAGAGAGAGAGAGAGAGAGAGAGAGAGAGAGAGAGATTCTTGTACAGTCAAATTTCCATGAACATCAGTGCAGTGGGTTATTTTTTCCCTTATCTTTCTTAAGTGACACCACGTACTAAGACTAATTTCGTTAATGAACTTGTGCTGGAATTACAGTGATAGAGGTGGCGTGTTTTACCTTCAGTATTGAGACGCATTTTCATATTCACTCTGCTTACTATTTAGTGATTTCGTACGGCTTCAGAAACTTAGGTGGGGATTAAAATAGTGAAGATTCTGGCTATTAATCTTCTGACCTCCATAGACCCTTCCTATTGCCAATAAAATGGTCTAATCGTATACTGTCTCTAAGGTAAAAAATGTGTCCCAGTACTGAAGGGGTTAAAGCGTATGCCATGCTGCTTTCCACTAAGGTTATTACACTTCCCCCTTAGTAATTAGTAACGTTAAAATTATAGGGTTGTAATTTTAATGTATTTGACGAGGTTTTGGACTTCATCTCACCACTATACGCTCTCTTTTCACTGCGTCCATTTCATTCATCCGTTCTATATAAAAACCTTTGAATATTTCAGAGGATTTGATTAGCTCTCCCGCCTTCCCTTCCCCCATAGGACTTACGGAGAGGGGAACACGTGAATACTGCCCTGAAAATACCTGAATACCACTCGTATACATAAATGTGGTGGCGGGAACCAACACACACGTCACATGCGATGGATCTGGCAGTAACACAGCTTGTATACGATAATGTAGCAAGAACACAACTTTTTTTTTTATGTGAGATGAGAAAATTGGCGAAGGGCAACAGAAAAAAGGCCCACTTAGTTACCAATCCCCTTATAGATCGGAAACGGTTAGCCAAAAGTCAGGGATAAATGTCTTGAAACCTCCCTCTTAAATATAGTCAAGTCATAGAAAGTTGGAAATACAGACAGAGGCAGAGAGTTTCAGAGTTTACCACAAAAAAGTATGAATGATTGAGAGTACTGGTTAACTCTTGCCCTACGATAGATCAGGCAGGAACATAGACATATTAGATAAGTAAAAATATTGAAGAGGTGAACTGTACAAAAACAAGCGTGACTTGACTGATGTTACATCACTGAAAAAAATAATGCGATCTGGCAAAGAAGGACGGCGTTAACTCCTTCAGTACTGGGACGCATTTTTACCTTGAGTTTTGGGCATGATTAGACCATTTTATTGACATTAGGAAGGGTGTATGGAAGTCAGAAGAATAATGGCCACAGTCTTCACTATTTTAATCTTCACCTAAGTTTTTGAAGCTGTATAAAATCACCAAATAGTAAGCAGAACGAATATGAAAACGCGTCATGGTACTGAAGGGGTGAAGTGATTTATTTAGTTCGTATTATTGCCTTGCTAGTTGATTATGAAGGCGAAACGAGTGTGACTTGAAAGAATTCCCAACAAATCACACATGTCACGTAACAACTAGTGGAGTGGCAGTCGTATTTACATATCACGAGAAAAGAAAAAGAAAAAAAAAAAAGAACCACTTCCAAATTAACAAATAATCACATACAGGACAATTTTTTCATGCAAGTAAAAGTAGGAAGAAAATAACCAGTTAATTAGCGTCCATCAGTCTGGTATCAGTCTAATGTCAGACGGTGGAATCAGTAATTAAGGGCAAAATTGTGACCTGCCTCTGAATAATATGGTATACTCGTGCAGCGCGCCAAGCCGAGCCACGCCACGCCAAGCCAAACAGGAAATTGTTCTCGTCTCGCCGCTCGCGCCTGTTTAAATTCCACCAAAGTAAATTCCAGCCATGAAGGATTCTTCTTTGATGTTTTAACTCAAAGTTATAAGGTTGATAAATTATATTATTGCTTCCTTTTCCTCATGCCAGAGACAGTCTTGAAGCAGCAGTGTCTTGCCTTATGTGAGAGGGGAAAGCTGGTCAAAGGCGGCAGTGAGTATAAACAAAAAGGCCCACTTAGTTCCCGTTCCCGTGCAGGTCCGAGATAGTTAGCCAAAAGAAAGGGATAAATATCTTGAAACCTCCTAACTGAGTCTGCCTTCGCAGTACGGACAGTCTTTCTTAGTTTGTGCTGTAGAAAGATGATAATCTGTCACTGTAGAGAGAGAGAGAGAGAGAGAGAGAGAGAGAGAGAGAGAGAGAGAGAGAGAGAGAGACGAATATTACTGCCTCGGCTCCCTCGCCTCCCTACTTAGCAGAGCTGATAGAAACACTCCTATAATCTCGGTGCGTCCACAAACTACTCGGGAACCAAAGAATAAAGTACGTATATAAGTTATGGTCTTTAGCAAGCTGATGGGGAAGTAACTGTGGTGTGTTAGCGTTGTCCTTAGAGAATATTATGCTCTCAGGTGTCGTCATGCGAGGAAGGAACGTGAATTTGTTAAGGCTTGAATGAATATACTATATGTGTGAATTTCTATTTATATAGCAAACCGTCGCCAACATCACAACCAATGTTTCTTTGGCACCAACATACATGGTTTCCGCCCTCCCTCCCCACTTCTTGGAAAGAGAGAAGGGGGGGGGGAGAGAGAGAGAGAAAGAGAAAAAAATTCTTTAATCTGGAGCTGCCCTAACACCACGGCGAAGATGCTAAAAATATTGGTTTTGTGTTGAATTTTTTTGCCATCACAAGGCTTTATATTATTATTGGGATAAAGAAAACGCAGTTTGGTGCATAAACCTCATAGTTTACGATAGTGCGGTGCCACCGTCCTTGATTACTTCCTTTCCGTGCTGTTAAAATTTAGATAATGTATAAGTATAGGGCCGCTATTAGGCTGTAAGCATGTAGTGAGGAACGCAGTGTTGCCAGAGTGGCGCAGACACTCTGCATAGTGTGG
>NC_059269.1:12478628-12483628 GCF_017591435.1 Portunus trituberculatus | reverse complement strand
GTTAAAACATCCTTAAAACTCGTGTAAATTAAATAAGTCCTCTTGAAATAGTATAGGTGAAGCGCAGAAGTGTTTGAGAATACGTGAGAGAGAGAGAGAGAGAGAGAGAGAGAGAGAGAGAGAGAGAGAGAGAGATTGGTAAAAGGAAGGATTAAATAGATGAGGAAACATTAATAAAAACGAACTATTTCACTGGGTCTGACGATGCTTTTGTCTTCCTTCTATTATATTTTCTCGACCTTTTGACTTTTCTCCTGTTTCTTCTCTTCTTTCTCCTCCTCCGGGTCTTCCGTTCCTTTATTTCTCCTTCCTTATTCTCTCTCTTTGACTAATTGAGTTTCTATCATTCCCTTTCGTACCTTAATTCGCTTCCTTATTTCATCTCTCTCTCTCTCTCTCTCTCTCTCTCTCTCTCTCTCTCTCTCTCTCTCTCTCGCTCTACCTCTTCCTCTCTCATTTCCAGCTTCCATTTTCGCGTTGTAAAATGGCGCGGAAAAATATTTGGCGGTCTGAAGGAGGCTGGCACGGCGGGGATGATGTTATAACTGCGTCCCTGGAGGTTAGGTGGGCCACAGAGGATTGGGCTGAGGCTGGCTGAGGCTGAGGATGAGGCTGCTGTGGTGTGGTGTGGTATGGTGTGGTGCGGTCCTCTTCCTCCTCCTCCTCCTCCTCCTCCTTTTACTTCTTCTTGGCTGGGTCGGGGACGAAACTGGGTGATTCTCATGTCGCTTCATATAAAAGTGGGTGAGTGATGTCTTTCGCTCTTGTCATCCAGTAATTTATTTTTTTTCTTTACGTTTTAGTCAGTTTGTTTGTGTGTGTTTGTGTGTGTTTGTGTTTAGATTGGAGTGGTGTTGTTATTTGTTTTGTTCTTTTTACTTGCTTTACTTTCGCTCTTGTCACCCAGTAATTTATTTTTACTTTTTACGTTTTAGTCTGTTTGTGTGTGTTTGTGCGTGCTTGTGTTTAGATTGGGTGGTGTTGTTATTTGTTTTGTTCTTTTCACTGGTTTGTTTAGTTTTAGTAGCAGAAGTTAGTTGTATGAGTTACCGTGTTTAAAATTTTGTAACCTAGGAACGTAATATTTTTCTTCATTGAGAGAGAAAGAGATAAGATAAGATAAGATAAGATAAGGTAAGGTAAGATAGGAGAAGAGTACAGAAAAGAATAAGGAAAAACTATGTGGTTGAAAGAAAAAAATAAGAAGCCTGCTTGAGATATAGTGCGTCTTATCAATGAATAGGTAAAGACAAGACAAGATAAGAGAAAAGAAGAAAACCACGTACTTGAAAGGAAATTACCTGCCAGTAAATAAGTAAAAAAAGAGGGAGAGAAGAGAAGAAAGAGAAGAGAAGAGAAGAGAAGTGAAGAGAACAAAGAAAACTGTGTGCTTGTAAGGCAAAAAACCCTGCTTGTCAAAGAAGAGAAGAAAACTATTTGCTTGTAAGAAAGAAAACCTGCTGGAGATGGTACGTAGAGAGAGAGAGAGAGAGAGAGAGAGAGAGAGAGAGAGAGAGAGAGAGAGAGAGAGAGAGAGAAGTGAATAAGGAAAACTATGTGCCTATAAGGAAAGAACCGTAAGTGGTGACAATGAATAGATAAGAAGGCTGTAAAATGAACGACCCTTGGAAAAATGCAATGGGTGAAAGTGACCGAGGCACTGACCTATTCAAAGATGCAGAAGCTTCACTTTTTTTGGGAGGGACTCGTTAAACTTCCTCCTCGTGTGTACCCGGCGGCTGGACACACCTTCCGCTCCCCTCCCATTCCCTCCCCTTTCCTTCCCTCATATTTAGGAGCCCCACAGGAAGGGACATGTTGAAATAAGAAACTGCTTCCATGTATGTTTGTTCGCCATGTTATGATCTAATAGGTACACTCGTGCTCAAATACCAAGTTACGTTTATAAACTCTGGTATTTTATGGTTCACGAGAATCTTGTGTAGAAAAGGAAATACGTTCAATTTTTTTTTCTTTAATGTAAGAGGGAACACCGGCCAAGGGGGGTGGGAGAAATAAATTGATGAATAAAAGACCCATTGAGGTGTCGGTATCTATCTTTGTGGAAATAGAACCTAGCGACTTGATTTTTGTCACTGATTTTGTGTAGTTAAAATCACAAGTAAAGAGTACAAGTCTTAATATACTCAAAGAAACACCTATCTAAACGCCAACTCTCTCTCTCTCTCTCTCTCTCTCTCTCTCTCTCTCTCTCTCTCTCTCTCTCTCTCTCTCTCTCTCTCTCTCTCTCTCTCTCTCTCTCTCTCTCTCAGTTATATTGTTTTCTTATTAATAACTTTTCTTTACCTCGTTCTCTTTTTCTGCTTCTGTCTCTCTCTCTCTCTCTCTCTCTCTCTCTCTCTCTCTCTCTCTCTCTCTCTCTCTCTCTCTCTCTCTCTCTCTCTCTCTCTCTCTCTCTCTCTCTCTCTCTCTCTCTCTCTCTCTCTCTCTCTCTACATCACCATTCCTACTTAACACAGCACCGCCACTTCTGAGCCTCCGTTGAGTGTGAAAACGACACGCGCAGAACTGGGACACGAGAGGAGGACAACAAAAGACTAACTAAGCGTCCTCTGCCTTGCCCGGGCCTTCGGAAATGGAGCACAACGCGATCGTGACTGCTAGCGTAAAATCCGAACTCGCACTCAATACTACGAGACTTCCCAGAGGCGGTGAACTGTTTGGTGAAGTGCGAGGCTCGTCTGACAGCGGGGAAGGCACGAGTGGGTTGTTGGAAAGCTGCTGATACCTGTCCACTTATTGCTCCGGGTGTGGCGCGAGTGTCCACTGGGATTTGGATTTGGACCCAGGAAATGACGAGGTGTGTGTGTGTGTGTGTGTGTGTGTCTGTATGTGTGTGTGTATGTGTAAAGCTGCCCAAGGGAAATGTATAACGAAAAATAAAAACCCACTTAGTTGTCAGTCCCCTTGCCTGAGAGAGTTAGCAAAAAGAAAGGGATAAATGTCTTGAACTCCTTCGTTGCTGAGACATAATTTTACCTTGATTTTTGGGTATGATCAGATGATTTTATTTGCATTAGGGAGGGTCAAAACGTTAATGGCCGGAGTCTTTACTATTTTAATCCCAACATAAGTTTTTGAAGGTGCATAAAATCACCAAAATAATAACCAAAATGAACGTGAAAACAAAAGATGGTACTGAAGGGGTTAAATTGTCAAGTCATAGTGTGTGTGTGTGTGTGTGTGTGTGTGTGTGTGTGTGTGTTCTTTTCGTCCTTGGGTGCGCTAGCGAGGGTTCAGTTTTATTAATTCACTTGCTTCACTGTGTTTCTGTTTTATTTTTTATATTTGTCACGAAATTTGGGTAGCGCTTGACAAAATGCCGAGCGAAAACCAGAGCTAAAAAAATTCTCCTCGCTTTTAAAGATTCAACCCCTTCAGTGCTATGACGCGTTCCCATATTTATTTTGCTTACTATTTGCCGATTTTACACTTTCAGAAACTTATGTCAGGGGATTAAAGTAGTGAAAACTCCGGCCATTAATCTTCTGACCTCCGTAGACCCTTCCTAATGTAAATAAAATCGTCTAATCGTACCCAAACTCGTAGTAAAAATACGTCCCAGTACTGAAGGGGTTAAGCTTGTATTTGTATTTCTTTTCATTCTCTTATTTTAGCGTTCAAATCCCTGAAAAAAACGAAAAAAAAAGACAAAACACATTGAAATAAACAAACATGTAAAGAGTTCCTGAGTTTATGAATGAGTGAGGATCTTCATAACTCTTGCATTAGTAAAGTGAACGGAACAAGAATGAGAGTCAGGATGTATTGTATAGCGTGACAGCTGGTTCGATTCTTAGGCGTTTGAAAATCTTTGTTAGTTTAGAAGTAGCGTTTGTGTTTGGGTTAATTTTTCTTTTTTTCTTTTTATGTGGTTGTTTTGTCTGGTTGTATTTTTTGTCCTTTACAGCTTACTTTGACCACTTCAATACGCATTTTTTACCTTGATTTTTAGGTATGATTAGAAGCTTTTATTTGCATTAGAATGGGTCTATGGACGTCAGAAGATTAATGGCCAGAGTCTTCACTAATATAATCCCCAACATAAGTTTCTGAAGCTGTATAAAGTCACCTAATAGTAACCAGAATGAATATAGAAACGCGTCATGGTACTGAAGAGGCTAACCCTTTCAATACTGAGACGCATTTTTGACCTTGAATTTTGGGTATGACTAGACGATTTTATTTGCATTACGAAGGGTCTATGGAGGAGAAGAGACTAAATGCCCAGAGTTTTTACTATTCTAATGCCCAACAGCTGGATAAACTCACCTAATAGCAACCAGAATGAAAAAGAAAAAGCGTCCTGGTACTGAAGAGATTAATCTGCCGAATGTGTGATATATTTTTTTTCTTTCTTTCTTAACAACTTGATTTTTTGGTTCCTTTCTTTTATTTCACAGACTTGATGCCTTTCCTCTCTTTCTCTTGTTCTCTCCCTCCGTCTTTCTCGCCTTTTGTTCGTCTCTCTCTCTCTCTCTCTCTCTCTCTCTCTCTCTCTCTCTCTCTCTCTCTCTCTCTCTCTCTCTCTCTCTCTCTCTCTCTCTCTCTCTCTCTCTCTCTCTCTCTCTCTCTCTCTCTCTCTCTCTCTCTCTCTCTCTCTCTCTCCTCTTCTCTTTCTTTCTCTCTTCTCTCTCTCTCTCTCTCTCTCTCTCTCTCTCTCTCTCTCTCTCTCTCTCTCTCTCTCTCTCTCTCTCTCTCTCTCTCTCTCTCTCTCTCTCTCTCTCTCTCTCTCTCTCTCTCTCTCTCTCTCTCTCTCTCTCTCATCTTTTATGCTTTCCATTCTCTCTTATTTCCCATTTTCTTTCTCAGTTTTATTCCTCCAGTTTTTCTTTCTCTGAGTCAAACACTTCACTCCTTCTGTCCCTCCTTCCTTCCTTCCTTCCTTCCTTCCTTCCTTCCTTCCTTCGTTTTATTTCCCATTCATTGCTCTCTCTGTTTCTTTCCCTTATAACTAATCACCGACTCTTCAAGATTTT
>NC_059269.1:12471128-12476128 GCF_017591435.1 Portunus trituberculatus | reverse complement strand
TTTGCGAGTGCGTTGTTCCTCTGTAGCGTTTCGATTTGGTCTGGTATCCTTAAACTATATTTGTTAGTCTTATTTCTTTTGCTTTCATGCGTTTCACGAGAGCAGGGACAACATTCAATAACAAGAACATAGCATGGATGGATAAAGTGGTCTAGTGTGGTGGAACCCTTGTTGTGAGCCTTGAGTATCCTAATTTCTTATGGTTTTATGTTTCACTAGTACAGGGGAACATTCAATCGGAGGAACATTATAGCAAGTTATACAAGCAGTGGAGGTCTTGTAGTTACTGTTGCCTAATTAGTGTCTCAGTGTGTCTGGTATGTTGAAACTGCATTTATGAGCCTTGAGTGTCCCGATTTAATATTACGGGTACAAGGCAACGGCAAATGAGGTTACCAGCAGCATATTCATTACGTGTTGGTAGGAAATAAATAAGTGGTGCTAAAATTTTGTCGACATTATAATTAGGGTGGCAAGGAAAGACTATTCTGTATTATAATGTGTTATCAAGCCACTGACTCTTGTTGCTTCCTGACGTTAATGAAATGGCGTGCTGAGAATGAGGTGTCTTATTTCTTGAGACTTTGTTAATATCAAGAGAGGAGATCTAAGAGTCAAACTTTACTGTAGACTTTCTTCATTCTTGTTCAACTAGGTTTTACTGAGACACGTTTTTGCTTTGAGATTTGTGAACGATTAGACTAATTTATTGACATTTGGAAGGGTCTATGGAGGTCAGAAGATTAATAGCCAGAGTCTTCACTATTTTAATCCCCACATGAGTTTCTGAAGCTGTAGAAAATCATCAAATAGTAACCAGAGTGAGTATGGAAACGCGTCATGGTACTGAAGGGATTAAGTGGAGTTAGTTTGTTGGTCATCACAGAAAAGTGAGTTTAATTTTAACTCCATCCTGTTTTAGTAAGAGGGGGAAACTGGTCAAGGGCAACAAAAAGGATTAGACAAAAAAAACAGGGTCGAGAGAGAGAGAGAGAGAGAGAGAGAGAGAGAGAGAGAGAGAGAGAGAGAGAGAGAGAGAGAGAGAGTTAATAAAAAAAAAAAAAATAGAATAAACGTCTTGAAACTACCCTCTTTGCCCATGTCACTCTTGTTATATCCCCCGTATACCATTTAAAAACCGGACGAGGAGAAAAAAAATGAAAACAGGTGCTGGGGATGTGCCATGGCCGCCTCAACACACGTCACATGAGCATCAATGAACAAAGGGAGGGAGGGAAGCACATGTTCTGAAAGGTCAACGCACTCGTCCTGGTGTTTTTCTGTTTTTCTCTACCGTGTTTGTCGTTGAGGTTTTCTTTCCCTGGCGAGTGTAGGAGGTTGTCGAGAGAGAGAGGGAGGAAGAGAGGCTGAGGAAGAGAATGAAGTGCGGAATCGTGTTATTATGTGAACCTTAACGCCACACACACCACAGCCTCAGGAAATTGGACCGATAGCTAAGTCCGTGACGATGAGGTCTATACATACGTAACGAAGGATCCGCTCAGCCTTCTTTACACACTGTATATTTAGGATTTGCTGTATATTTTGGGCTTATCCTCATACTCTTGATAGTTTTACATAAATTTTAACTATGTGTCTTTCTCGCTTCGTTTTTGGTTTGCCTTAAATAATTTTTAGGATAATTTTTAGGAAAATTTTTTAGGATTTTCTGTCTATTTAGGCCTCATTCTTATACACTGTTAGGATAATTTTTAGGGTAATTTTTAGGATTTTCTGTCTATTTAGGCTTCATTCTTATATACTGTTAGGATAATTTTTAGGGTAATTTTTAGGATTTTTTCTCTATTTAGGCCTCATTCTTATACACTGTTAGGATAATTTTTAGGGTAATTTTTAGGATTTTCTTTCTATTTTTGGCCTCATTCTTATATACTGAGTTTTGAGAGTAATTAGACGATTTTATTGACATTAGGAAAGGTCTATGGAGGTCAGAAGATTAATAGCCAGAGTCTTCACTATTTTAATCACTACATAAGTTTATAAAGCTTTATAAAGGCACCAAATTGTAACTAGAATGAATATGGAAACACGTCATGGTACTGAAGGGGTTAATAATGTTTTGCTTTAGACAATTTTTAGGGTTTGTTGTATAATTCGTCCTCATTCTTTACTTTTGCTGGTTTTATATATATTTTAACTGTATGTCTCTTTATTGCTTCCTTTTGTCTTTATCTGGCCTCCTTTGGGCTTGTGTTTTGCTTGCTTTAGATAATATTAAGGATTTGATGTGTATTTTGGCCTCGTCCTTCCAGGTTTCATATAAATTTTTAACTGTATGTCTTATTCTTGTTCCCTTTTGGTGGTTTTATATAAATTTTTAACTGTATGTTTTTGTCTCGCTTCTTTTGTCTTTGTGTATTAATCTTCTGGTCTCTTTAGACAGTTATTAGGATTTGCTGTATATTTTACCCTTATTCTTATACTCTCACTAGTATTATGTTACTTAATTTTAACTGTGTATGTTTCTTTTTTCTCTCGTCCTCTGGCTTGGTATATATTTTTTTTATTTCTTGAGATAATATCAAGCTTTATTATTTTCCTCTAGTGGGGTTTTATATTACTTAATCTTAACTGTCCGTCTTTTCTTGCTTCTGTCCCTTTTTATATCAAGATTCTGTTTTTCTAGACAATATTAACCCTTTGAGTGCCATGACGCGTTTTCATATTCATTTTGCTTACTATTTGTTGAATTTATACAGCTTCAGAAACTTATGTGGGGATTAAAGTAGTGAAGAACGTGGCCATTAATCTTCTGACCTCCATAGACCCTTCCTAATTTCAATAAAATCGTCAAATCGCACCCAAAACTCGAGATAGAAATGTGTCTCGGTACTGGAGGAGATTAAGGATTTGCTATATTTTTTACCTATAGCTATTTTGAATTTTGATCTTTATTATTTTCGGAATTTGAAGAATAATCCGTGTGGCGCCAAATGAGCCCCTTGTTGTGGCGCTAAGAATTCAGGTCAGTTAGTCAATCAGGTAAATTTTGAAACTTCATAAACATATCAGGATTTTGTTCTTTTATTTTGGAAAGCGGACGGAGAGCAAAGGAACCGAGAACTTTACCATCCTACGCACCACCAACAAACATCCTTCACTAACATCTAACCTTATGTACCGACTTCCCATATCCTTCAGTAGCCTTTTACATTACTGGGAGCGTGCTATCATACACTCCCTCACTCGTCAACCTCTTGTATCGGTTCTCATCTATACGAACTTAACATATCTTTAAGTATTCTTATGTTTTAATCTCCCATCTGTCAGTATTGTCTTGTATTAAGGCCTATCTGTGAACTTTATATCATACACTCTCTTAGTATCCTTCACCAACTTCTTGTATTACTTTCCATTTACGAACTTAACATATCTTTTAGTATTTTCATGTATCAACCTCCTTTCTGTCAGTATTATTTTGTATTAATGCTTATCTGGGAACTTTCTATCACACACTCTCTTATTACTTTCCATCCATGAATTGACCATATTTTTTAGTATTTCCTTGTATTAATCGCCTATCTTTTAGTATTCCTTTGTATTAATCGCCTATCTTAGTAATCCCTTGTATTAATCGCCTATCTTTTAGTATTTCCTTGTATTAATCGCCTATCTTTTAGTATTCCCTTGTATTACTGCCTATCTGTCTGTATTCTTTTGTATTACTACCTATCTGGGAGCTTGCTATCATACACTCTTTCAGTATCCTTCGCCAATCACTTGTATTACCGCTTGGAAGACACACAAACACCCACTAGTCCTTACCTCGGCGTCCTCATCCGTTTTCCCTTCAGTGTTCATCGTAACAGGTTTCTCCGCCCGACTGCTCGCCACTCTCATCGTTCTATTCTCTCAGAAGCGCCACGCACGGACGCTGATCTAATCTCCTGTTAGCCTTCCTCCCTCCTTCATTTACTTCCTCTTCCACCCTCACCACGTTATCACCAACATCCCTGCTCCCTTCTTTTTCTTTTCCCCCTCTTCTAAGTCCCTTGTCCCTCCTCTCCCGCCTCTCCCGTCTCCCTCCGTCCCCTTCCCTCCCAGAAGCATCATCATCTCCTCCCTTCCTCTCTCCTCTCTTGTTTTCCTTCACTTTTTTCTTGTCGTTTTAGTGGTTTTCCTTTTTATTTCTCCTCTACCTAACTCTCCGGCTCCTCCTCCTCCTTCGGTTCCTCCTTCAGCTACTTCTCTGTCAGGTTTTCCTCCTCCTCCTCCTCCTCTCCTCCTCCTGCTACTACTTATCCTCGTTTTCCACTTCCTCCTCTTTTCTTTCTTTCCGTCTTTACCAAGTCCCACCACCATCACCTCCTCCTCTTTCTTCTCTATCTCCTTTCAAGACTCTTCCACCAAATCCGCCTCTATCTTTTTTTCCTCTCTCTCTCTCTCTCTCTCTCTCTCTCTCTCTCTCTCTCTCTCTCTCTCTCTCTCTCTCTCTCTCTCTCTCTCTCTCTCTCTCTCTCTCTCTCTCTCTCTCTCTCTCTCTCTCTCTCTCTCTCTCTCTCTCTCTCTCTCTCTCTCAGCACTTGAATTTCGTGGATGCTGTGTTTAGCTTCTTATCCTTCTCGTCTTCCTGAACCTGCCTCACCTTTCCTCTCTTTTCTGTCTCTGTTTTATTCCGACAGCTTTCACCTTACCATTCCCATCCTACTTTCCGTCCTTGCGCTTCTTCGTCGTCATTCTTCTCGTTTTTAAATTAGAGAGCTAAGAAATTTTTTTGGTTTCGAGTATTTTTAATGGATACACGAATGCTAGACTTAATTTTGGTTCAAGGGTATACATAAATAATGCGTACGTTAGTAATGAATTGATGCAGATGATAGTAGTAGCTGTAGTAGTGGTAGTAGTAGTAGTAGTAGTAGTAGTAATAATAGTTGTAGTAATAATAATCGTAATAATAATAATGGACTGCAGATTACTTCGCCTACTAATAATTAACATCGTATTTGAACGTACGAGTACTTTGTGTTGTGTGTGTGTGT